>NC_080429.1:67060025-67415025 GCF_029873635.1 Malania oleifera | reverse complement strand
AAGATGCACTCCCTGATGAGCAGTTGTTTGCTTGTGAGATCAAGCTTCCCTAGTACACTAATATTGTAAACTACCTAGCTTGCAAAGTATTGCCACCAGATCTCACTTACCAACAATGCAAGAAGTTTCTGCATGATGTGAAATATTATTATTGGGATGAGCCTTTACTATTCAAAAGATGCCTTGATCAAATCATCTGAAGATGTGTGCCAGAAGAAAAGATGTAAGCCAGTCTTCATCATTGCCATTCCTCATCATATGGAGGACACTTTGGAGCAACACGAACAACAACTAAGGTACTTCAAAATGGCTTCTTTTGGCCTTCTATTTTTCATGATAGTTATACTTTGGTGAAAACTTGTGACCGGTGCCAACGTATGAGAGATATTTTAAGACATTAGAGCTACCATTGAAAAATATCTTTGAGGTTGAGTTATCTGACTTTTGGGGAATAGATTTTATGGGTCCTTTCCCTCCTTCTTTTGGCTATGTTTATATCTTGTTAGTAGTTGATTATGTGTCAAAGTGGGTGGAAGCAATTGCTACAACAAGAAATGATGCAAAGGTAGTGCACAACTTTCTGAAGAAGAATATATTCACAAGATTTGGCACTCCACGAGCTTTTATTAGTGATGAAGGGACCCACTTTTGCAACAAGTTATTTGACAACCTTCTTTTTAAATATGGTGTGAAACATAAGATTGCACTTAGCTACCATCCTCAAACTAATGGCCAAGTTAAAATTTCAAATCAATAAATCAAGAACATCCTTGACAAGACGGTCAACTCCAATAGAAAGGATTGGGCAAAGAATCTTGATAATGCTTTGTGGCCATACCGCACTGCTTTCAAAACACATATTGGGATGTCCCCTTACCGATTAGTGTTTGGAAAAGCGTGTCATCTCCCTATTGAGTTAGAGCATAAAGCCTATTGGGCTATAAAGAAACATAATTTTGATTTGAGGTAGTAGGGGAAAAGTGACTTCTTCAATTGAATGAGATGGATGAGTTCCAGAATGATGCGTATGAAAATGCAAAAATATACAAAGAACGGACAAAGAAGTGGCATGAAAAAAAGATTCTTAGGCGTGAGTTTGCTCTAGGATAGCAGGTTCTACTCTTCAAATCACGATTAAAACTCTTCCCAAGCAAGTTAAGGTCAAGATGGACAGGTCCTTATACAATTAACAAAGTTTTCCCTTTTAGAGCAATAGACTTGAAGGACAAGATAGGGAATATATTCAGAATTAATGGTCAGAGATTGAAGCACTATTATGGAGAACTAGTGGAGAGGAACTGTGCATTTATTCCTCTTGGAGATCCTAATTAAAGAAGATTGAAAAGTCTGTCTAGAGACGTTAAAACAAGCAACTATGGGAGGCAACCCAAAGAGTTTTATTTTTTTTATTCTCTTATCTTTATTGCTTTATTTATTTATCTATTCATTATTGAATAATTTGGATTTTTGATGCAGGTTTATTTAGCATGAATAAAGAGCTGGAAATTTAATTCTTCAACGAATTCACCAAGAGACCAGGGAAGCACCTTAATTTTCTTCACTCTTTCTCACCTTTGAATTACAATGAGGATATTGTTTAGTTTAAGTTTGGGGGTATGATTTGGTCTTCTTGATTGTTGGTTATGTTTATTTTTCTTATTTATTTTTCTTGTGATCTTTTTTTCTTTACGTATGATCTTATAAGTCTTGAGTTGTTGGATTCTCTTACCAAGCATGTATTTGAGTATGATTGTCTTCTCTATGACTCTGAAATTTGTGATTGAGGATGGGATTGAGAAAAAATTTCAAATATTTCTTTTATGTCAAGCTGAATTTTGTGGGTACTTTGATTTAAATCTTGTCCTTGAACATAAATTGCGCATATAGTTGTTCTTTTTCTCTATTCCATTTTGCTTATAAAGAGAATAAGTAGAATTGATTGGGCCATAGGTGTTTAATCTTACTCTACTCTAGAATCCGTTGATGAATCCTTGAGGCAAAATCCTAGTAGAAATGATCTAGGCAAATTTTTTTTGTAGTAAAAAAAAAACAAAATCTTTCCTAGCCGTTCTGATTATCATGCCATCATTGCATGGTGTATTCCCATAGTCAACCCCCTTGAGCCTCATGTTACATAAGCATTTATTTGTTCTTTTAACCACATAAACCATTCCCGTTCTAAGCTTGAAAAACCTTGAATTTAACCTTTCATTTTGAGAAAATACTTTGGTGGAAATTTACATTTAAAGAGTACTATTCGTCTAAAAATAAAAATAAAATAAAGAAGAACAAGAAGAAAAAGAAGAAAAGAAAAGAAAGAAAAATGAAAAGAAAAA
The DNA here is from genome assembly GCF_029873635.1 of Malania oleifera. Lineage (NCBI taxonomy): Eukaryota > Viridiplantae > Streptophyta > Magnoliopsida > Santalales > Ximeniaceae > Malania > Malania oleifera. The sequence continues at coordinate 67,412,689 of NC_080429.1, read as the reverse complement.
GAAGACTCAATAAGTGGAGTATGAATCACTTCAGATTTCATTAAAGGTGTTCTTGATACTACTTCATTGGTTAAAACAACAACAATATTGTCACCAGTATGAGCATATTGTCGAGAGAAAGTTATGGTGTGAACCTTGGGGATATCTCTTTGATTGTTCTTTCCACCAAGTATTTTCCCACTTTACTTTAATTTTCCTTATCCATTTTTTTCATAGCTCTCATCCAATGGCTTGTCATTACAACCTTGATTAAAGACCTTTTGATCTCTGATTTTAGCATTTGACTACATTAGTGGAGAGGATTTCTAAAAATTGGACTTATGGTGTTAGGTTTTGAGAGAATTCTTCTATTTTCAGTTGTTCTACTATTATCTGAATTTGTTGGTGGTTTGGAGTTAAATTGACTTTATCACACACACACACACACACACACACACACACTCAAGGTCTTAGCCTTAGGTTGAAGTAAACACCAAACTCTTGCTTGAAAAATTGCTAAATTTTTGATTGATTTTCCTGCTATCTTTGATGTTAAAAGAGTAAGATACTAGTGATGAAATCTAAATTCAGATCGTGGCTTGGTGAGTGATGATACTTCTCTATGGGGTCTAGTTGATACTGTCTTTAGTGATCTTTTATTTTGTTTTATTTTGTTTGAGGACAAACAAAGCTTTAAGTTTGGGGGTGTTTGACGAGTGGCATAAGTTAGCATAATTTATCACTTCTTGACTTTAAATTTTGGCTTAATTTTATTTATTTATTTTTGCCAATTTTAGGTCTCACTGTAGTTAATTAATCTTATTGCAAATTTGTGGAGCTACCGCGTGTGAAGAAATAAAGGATGTTAAAGCTGTGAAGAATCCATGCACGTGAAGGTATGCATGCATATGTTTGAAGCCATGTGCATGTGTAAAATTTAAGTAACCCGCTATGCATGTGTGTATGAGAAATTAATATATGTGGTCGTAAGCATTGATGAGAGCAATGGAACAACGTGAAGATAAGAATGATATATATGACTTGCGAGTAATATTATTAGAAATCATTGTGGGATGGCCATGCAAGGGGATGCCAGTGGGCTAGCGATGTGGTCACTTGGAGTTGAGCCGCGGGTAGTTGGGCTTTGAAATGAAGGAAATTAATGACCATTGTGGGATGGCCATGCAAGGGGATGCCAGTGGGCTAGCGATGTGGTCACTTGGAGTTGAGCCTCGGGTAGTTGGGCTTTGAAATGAAGGAAATTAATGACCGGTCCATGCATGCAACATGGACTGGGTATAGAGAGCTGGACTGGGCTTGACAAGTAAAGCGTGTGCGTGAAGGAACTTTATGTGTAATGTCCTGACTCTTTATATGACCCTAGAGTCCTACTATACATATATAACTTGTACAATCAGATAACATACATCAAATACCCACCCTAAATAGGGACATACGGGTATATCATACTGATATGTACATTTATATATTGTGGAACATAAACATTCATATGGATTCTAATAGACGTATCAGAGTATCTAACTGTTCCTTACATACATTGAGCCGTATGTTAAAAATAAGATGTATTACATTTCTAAAAAGTCAACCAGGCTAACAACCTAGTACTCATACAGAAACTTACGTTAACTAACAAGACTCTACACTCCACAGTATCTCTAGATGACTAGGACCAATTTCCTATAACTCTTGAAACAAAGGTTGTAAGATTGGGGTGAGACATTTCTCGGTAAGGAGGAAGATATTACATTAGTGTGTGACTACATGTGTTTCAATCCATTAGTGGCAGTTAACATTCACAACATTCTTGGCATTGTAATACAGAAGATATGTATATAATTCCTACAATAGATAACTCAGCATTGTAACAAGTGAGAGTTCCTGAGGTTAGGGTAGGGTACAGGTCCATACACTACACAGTCCCTCTGCCCGGTACTCAAATCTATGACTTTGCCCATTAAAACTTTTAAATCATGTATATACATACTTAGAACACTGTCCAGCATTGAAACTATCATAATTATGCCACTAACTCCCCATGGCCAGGGTTGTGCGATAACTAAGCACTGATCGATCTATGTGCATGCATTGTCAGGCATCATAACATATTGCAGCCCGACTTGGCCATCATCACCCTAATCCCTTTTGACCAGTGGCCCTTCGTACCAAGCCGACTACTAGATACCCACACTAAAAATATGTGTGTGGTTGCACTATATCTATATGTTTTAGCAACGGTACCATGCTTACATAATATAAGCTTTTTAAGGCTTCATATACTATTGAGCTTCTTATGCTCTGAGTAACAAGCTGCGGTCTTAATTATCATATATACAATTTACCATAAAACATATTAACCTATGCAATTATAGTATTTTCACAATCTCATTCATGCAATCTTTCATATATACTATCTTTCATTCATACTGTGGTAAAAACTAGCATATACCCTCTCGATTTTACCCCCCCCCTTTTTTTTTTCATATATGGCACAGTACCTAACCGGCACCTATTTTTCCTGAAAATTATTTGGAACTTCAGTTCCCTTATTTCATAAATATACCAAACAATTCAATATATTCCATTCCATGTCATTTCATTACATATGTCATACCTATTTGATCAAATATACATTTCATATAAACTGGTTCGTAAAATATCATTTCTGATGCTATTAAGAGTTTCAAGCATCTCCTACTTTAGTTTTAGTGCAAGTAAAGTAGTTTTAGGAAATTTGGAGATCATATGCGAAAACCCTCATTTTTACCAAAAATTGTAAAATCGTAAGAACGGACATATCTACCCAGTGAAATTTTGCAAATAAGTAATCATATCATTCATATAAATATAAGCTACATATCTAGTGGTTTCGTTTTCTAAAAATACTAATGCAAACAAATCCCCTTACCTTAATCTCGAAAATCGAAACATGAACGAATCAATCCAAAACAACGACACGGGATCCTCGAAACCTAGAAACTGAAGAATAATACTTCACTATAATCCCAACTACTACATATATACCAAACCAAAAAAGAAATCAGATCCTTACCTTGATTTTAGGGAAAACTCGAAAATCCTCAAAACAAAGATTCGCTATAACTGTAGAGATTCTCCTCCTAATCCACGTAGCGATGTCTGATCGTTGATTTCAGCAACAGACGACACGAAATCTTAGAGAGAGAGAGGGCTGGTTTGTGTTCTAGAGAGAGAGAGAGAGAGAGAGAAAGAGAAAGAGAGAGAGAGAGAGAGAGAGAGAGAGAGAGAGAATTGAGATAACTTAGCAATGAAGCAATGAATATTCTATTTATAACTAGTTTGACCCGGCCAGCCTTGTCGACGAGTTGAAGTTCTTGTCAACGAGCCGAAGAAAGGTGTTCATTGCTGAAAGAGTAGCCTTATCGATGAGCTTGATATTTTAGAATTTCCGAAAATCCCTCGGTATCTTCTTTTCGACAGGCCTCTGCGTCTCGTCACCAAGCCACAGAAGAGACTTCATCGATGAGAAAAGGTGCCTCGTCGATGAGCTCTGCTATTTTATCCTTTTTAATTTCCCTTCTATTTTCTTTATTTATTTTCCGGATTCGAGTCCCTACATTATGGGAGAAAGTAGCCATGCCTGGGGGGTTTTAATGCACAAGAGGAAAATAGCTAGGCTGTGCTTGTGGATTTTTAAAGGAGTGTAGGCGCTGGAGCAACAAAGAAATAAAAAAAAAAAAAAAAGAGGCCGGGTCATCTGATGTGACTCAGCTATGCAACACAAGGAGAAAAGGGGGTGTGCTGGGTTGAATTGAGACGGACAGAGAGGGCTTCAAAAAGGTGGGGCATGAGGCACAAAAAAAGGAGAAAAAAGTAGGGTTTTAGGGACTATTTCTTTTTTCTTGGGAAAGCACATGGAAAGGAGGCCAAAGAGGGGATGAGAGGTATTCATTTGAAAGGCTTCTGGTTGGATGGTGTGTGTGCGTAGCAGGGAGAAAAGAAAATAACTTTCTTTTTTGGCTTCAAGGGGCAGCAGTCTTGGTGTTTTCTTGAAGCATGAATGCAGCACGATGACAATGCTCGTTGTGTTCGCGGCGCATGACGACGGTGCTCGTGGTGTTTTACTTTTCTTCTATTCTCTAGAGAAATGAAAAATATAGTGAAAACGTTTATGCGAGATTTTATTTTCAGTATGAACTAATTTTATTATTTCTAGGAAAATGATGTAACCAGGTTTCAAACTATGCTTTCTTTTCTATGCTAATATGAAGAAATATTCGTCTAAGTTTGTCTAGTTTATCTTGAGTTTATTGCTTTTAATTAACTGGCCATTAATTAAATGATCTTGATCTTGTGATTTGCTACCAAAAGTGGAAATTATATGATAGATATAGGGTATTTCAGCATAGGTAAATATAGAAATTGAAAGACTTGTATGAACCTATGTAGTATTAAATTCGTGGGTCTTAATGTGTTCTCACTTTATTGATTTGATAAGCTTGTGTTAAATAATGAACAAGAACATTTTCCAAATGACTATCGAAAGAGACTATTGGATGAATTTGAATTTGCTAACAAATGGAGAAAATTAATTCCTATTAGCTAGATTAGTAAAGCATAGTGAGAAACTAGGTGAAATCGTTTTCCTAGAAATTTCCTTTCTCATTAAATTGATACTTGAGCAAATAATTTCATTCTCCTTTGAATATTTTCTTTAAGTTAAGTTCATTTCAATTTTTGCACTTATAAAAATCTGAATTTGTTTTCTAAATAAAATCAAGATTAGTAAAATTTTGGTACTTGGTAAAAGTAAGTCATCAATCCTTGAGGACGATACTCTTCTTAACACTATTACAAAACTACAATATTGTGCACTTGCAGTTTGCCGAATTGTTTGAACTCAAAGCTATGGCCAAACATAACCCAGTTCCCGCTGTTCAAAACACGGAACCCCAAGCTCCCCCCCCCCCAAGCTGTGGTAGGAGAGCTGCCACTTCGGCCTCTTAGGGACTACTTAATTCTCAACACATACACCTCGCTGTTATGCATCCAGTTCCTAGATGTCGAGGCGACTCAATTTCAAATCAAGACTTCCATCATCTCGATGCTGCCCACCTTCTATGGGAATTATTCTGAAAATCCTTTTTGGCATCTGGATGAGTTCCTCGAGATATGTTCCATCATCCGCATATATCATTTTGATGATGAAGCCCTCCGCCTAAGGTTTTTCCCTTTCTCTCTAAAGGATAAGGCCAAATATTGGTTGGCATCCTTAGAGCCAAACTCGGTGACAACCCGGGCCACCATCCACCATGAGTTCTTGAATAAGTACTTCTTAATTAGGAAAACTAACCAGCTGCGAAGGGCAATAACTAGTTTCTCACAAGTGGATAGGGAGCTATTCCTTGAGATCTGGGAGTGTTTTAGGGACCTCTTACGTAAATTCCCACACCATCAGCTCCCTAAGTGGCAATTGGTTCAAACCTTTTATGAAGGGTTGGCTGAACGAGATAGGTCGATGGTAGATGCATCGTGTGGAGGTACTTTCCTCACTAAACACGAGAATGAGGCCTGGGTTCTCTTTGAGAACCATGCCGAGAATTCTCAACAACATACTGTTGCTACTCGTAGACCATCCAAACCTTCCACTTCCAAACCTAGGGAAGTCTACGAGTTGGCTGCGGGCTATAACCTAGCACCCACCCTACACACTATAGTTTAAAATCTAGACTGATTTTTGTCCTTAGGACAATAATTGCAAATTGTGGCATGTGCAGAGGTGTGTGCCATATCTGTTGATCCTTCCCATTCTAGCTATAATTGGCCCCATGCACCATTCCAGCCCGAGTTTGTGCAGGAAGAAGTGAAGGCCACCCACAATTGGTATAATAGGCCATCAAACGACTCCTATTTCAGCACATATAATCCTAGATGGAAACAACACCCTAACTTCTCCTGGAGGCCACAAGTTCTAGGTTTCCAATCCCAAAAACCTCAACACGACCCTCATGCTCCATCTCTTCGTCCATATCATAATACCCAAAATCTACCCATTTCTGCCCCTAGACCTTTATTCTATCAGCATTCATCTCCTCCTTAGCCTTAATATGACAAATCTTTTTAGGAGACGGTGTTAAGAGCCCTCCAAGGCATTGAGACTGATAACCAAGTGGATAATCAATTACTCCACTCTCACTCCTAGTCTATCGCTAAGCTAAAAGCCTCCATTGGCCAACTGGCTACTTCGTTGAGTCGACAAGATGAGAGTATATTGCCAAAGTAGCCTCCAGTGCACCCCAAGGGTCAATACGGGGTAGAATGTGAGCTAGACGCTGGCCCCTCATCATATCATGAGAAGGCCCAGGTCATGACCCCTCCTCAAAGTGGTAGGGTAGTAGATAATAGGGTAGAGGAGAAGTTGAGCAAGAGCAATAGTAAGAAGAAGATGAAAACAAAACCTAATGCTGAATTCAGCATCCCATCCTCCTCTAATTCGATGAACAATCTCGAAGTTTCCATGCCCTCTACTAGAGAAGCAAGGCCACATTATGTCCCTCCAGTGCCATACCTAGCAGTACTTTAGGCGCATTCCAAGCCTAAGAAGGAAGAAATTGAGGAATCCACATTGAACACCCTTAGGAAATGAAAATCAATCTTTCTCTCTTAGATGTCGTTAAGGGAGTACCAGTGTATGCTAAGTTTCTCAAGGATTTATGCACCCAAAAGCATAAATCTAAGGTGTATCTAAATAAAAGAGTTAAAACGACTGAGAATGTGAACTCGATTCTTTTATGTTCCATTCCCCCCAAACTCAAGGACCCCAACGTTGCCACCATGTCATGTGTAATTAGAGATCGCACCATCGATAGGGCCCTCTTGGATTTGGGAGTGAGTGTGAACATACTTCCCTACTCTATCTACAACAAATTTGGCTTAGGAGAACTGCAACCTACCCCGGTTACCTTGCGTTTCACCGACCAATCTATCAAAAGGCCCCAGGGTATTATTGAGGATGTCCTAGTGAAGGTTGATAGGTTCTTCTACCTTGTTGATTTCCTTATTTTACATATGGAACCTACCAATCCATCGCAGCAATCGAGCCTGGTCCTTATGGGTCGACCATTTTTAGCCATGGCTAATGCTTGCATCCAGTGTAGGACCGGTGTTATGGACATATCCTTCGGCAACATGCAACTCTGGCTGAATGTGTTTTGCAACCCCTGACAACAACCTGATGACATTCCCTTCGAAGATATAGACATGGTTGATGATGATGTCGGGAAGGATGTCCCATTGACTCTTTTGAATGCTTTCCCTGAGAATAAACCTCCAATTGATCCACCTTCTACTTTAGGATTAGAGAAACCATGTGCACCTGCCTATGCTATCAGTGAATCGGTCTCTAACCTAGAAAGAAGGCCCTAGAAGGCTAGGTTCAAAAATCTTCTGACCCTTTCTAGCATTCCAACACGTCCTTCCATTGAGATCCCACCATCACTTGAGTTGAAACCTCTGCCATCTTCTCTTAAGTATGTCTTCTTAGGTCCCCAAGAGACACTACCTGTTATCATATCATCCAACTTGTACAGTTCGCAGAAGTCTAGGCTCATTTACATTATAAAAAAGCATATGAAAGCCATAGGGTGGTCGGTGGTGGACCTCAGGGGTATAGATCCATCCATCTGCATGCATCAGATTCACCTTGAGCCAAAGGCTAAGCCTATTCGTGAGATGCAATAGAGGCTTAATCCCAATATAAAGGAAGTGGTTTTGAAGGAAGTGGTCAAACTATTAGATGCAGGGATCATCTTTCCTATCTCAGATAGTGAATTTGTGAGCCTTACGCACGTGGTTCTCAAGAAATATGGGATCACAATTATTGAAAATGAAAAGGATGAAGGTATACCCACTCATGTCACTAGTGGGTGGCGGGTGTGTATTGATAATCGGGAACTTAACAACCTTACCCGGAAGGACCACTTCTCATTACCATTTATCGATCAAATATTAGAGACATTAGCAAGACAAAATTTCTATTTCTCCGTAGATGGGTATTCAAGGTATAATCAGTTCGCAGTCCATCCGGATGATCAATAGAAGACTACCCTCACCTGTTATTTCGGAACCTTCATGTATAGGAGGATGCCCTTTATGCTATGCAATGCACCAGCGACATTTCAAAGGTGCATGCTAGCCATTATTTTCGACATGGTTGAAAAATTCCTTGATGTATTTATGGATGATTTCTCTGTGTTTGGATCCTCCTTTGATGCCTGCCTTGAAAACCTGTCCAAAGTTCTTGAGCGATATGTTGAGATGAATCTAGTGTTGAGATGGGAGAAGAGCCATTTCATGGTTCAAGAGGGAATAGTGTTAGGGCACATCGTCTCTACCAGAGGGATTGAAGTAGATAGCGCTAAGATAGAGCTGATCTCCAAGCTTCCTCCCCCTACTTCTATCAAACAAGTGTGGTCATTCCTTGGGCCCGCTAGGTTTTACTAGCGATTCATTAAAGACTTCAGCAAAATTTTCCAACCCTTGACCAACTTGTTACTAAAGGATGCACCCTTTGAGTTCAACAAACATTGTCTCAGTGCATTTGAAACTTTGAAGATGCTGCTATCGTCTGCCCCTATAATGCAGCCACCCCATTGGCCCCTTCCTTTCGAAATCATATGTGATGCATCAGATTATATTATAGGGGCGGTGTTGGGGCAACGGGTGGATAAGTTACCCATGTAATCTACTATGCTAGTAAAATTCTTCAAGGAGTTCAATTGAATTACACTACTACGGAAAAAAGCTTCTAGCGACATTTTTCACACTGGATAAATTCCGATTTTATCTCCTAGGATCAAAGGTCATGGTGTATTTCGATCATGCCGTTCTGCGGTACCTTCTCACCAAAAAGGAGACCAAACCTAGGTTGATTATGTGGATTTTACTTTTACAGAAGTTTGACTACGAAATCCAGGATAGGAAAGGGAAAGAAAATCATGTAGCTGATCATTTGTCCAATATTCTAGTTGAGGGATCAACCGACCCCTATTTGGTTCATGCATCCTTTCCTAATGAGCAACTTTTTGCTATGTTTTCCCAGCCCCCATGGTTTGCTACAATTGCCAACTATTTAGCCATGAGAGCTATTCCCCATGACTAGACATGGCGGGAGAGAGACAAGTTCCTCTCCCAAGTGCGCCAATACATTTGGGAAGATTCAGACCTTTTGAAAATTGGCCCAGATTTGATTATTCGGCGATGTGTTCTCGAGAGTGAGCATCATCGCATATTGGAGTTTTGTCATACATTGGAATGTGGTGGCAAGTTTGGTGGGAAGAAAACTGCGGCCAAGGTATTTCAAAGTGGATTCTTTTGGCCCACACTTTACTAGGATGCTCACGAGTTTTGTAAATCATGCTTGCAATGTCAGAAGACTGGGAACTTCTCCCGGTGTAACATGATGCCATTAAGCCCCATTTTGGTGATTGAGCTATTTTATGTATGGGGAATTGACTTTATGGGCCCGTTCTCTCCTTATAATGGATATGAATATATACTTGTGGCTATAGATTATGTTTTGAAGTGGGTAGAGGCAGCTACGACTAAGACAAATGATTATTATGTGGTCGTTCGATTTCTTAAAGGTATTTTTAGTCGTTTTGGTTGTCCCCAAGCAATCATTAGTGATGAGGGTACTCATTTCCTCAATCGTTATTTTGCGGCCCTTCTTTGGAAATACTCTATCACTCACAAAGTTTCTACACCATACCATCCTCAGACTAGTGGGCAGGTGGAGGTTTCGAACTGTGAGATCAAAAACATCCTTGAGAAGATTGTGAGACCGAATAGAAAGGATTGGTCATCCCAGTTGGACGATGCACTGTGAGCCTATCAAACAACCTACAAGACCTCTATCGGTATCTCCCCATACCATTTGGTCTATGGTAAGGCTTGTCATCTTCCGGTTGAGCTAGAGCATCGAACCTATTGGGCAATAAAAAAAATTCAATTTTTACATGGTTGCCGTCGGCTCCCATCGTCATTTCCAACTCAATGAGCTAGAAGAAATTTGCAATGCTTCATATGAAAGCACCAAAACCTATAAAGATCGAACGAAAGTGTTGCATGACAAGCATATTGTTGTAAAATATTTCGAAACTGACCAAAGAGTATGGCTTTCAATTCAAGGTTGAAGTTATGCCTGGGTAAGCTGGGCTCTAGATGGCATGGTCCCTACATTGTGAACCAAGTGTTTCCCCATGGCTTGGTCAAAATCAAGGATCCAATGACTAACACCATTTTTAAGGTCAATGGTCAGAGCCTAAAACCGTTTGTGGAGGGAATAAGTGAGGGACTTGTCCAAAAAGTCTTCCTTTGCGATCTAGTGTACCCACCTTGAGGTCCGATAATGTTTGGCTAACGACAGAAAACTTTGCACTTCCAGGAGGTAACCCGAGTATTTTTCTTTTCATTTCTTTTTAAAGTATTTTGATTGTACATTGTTAGGTAGTTAGGGTTTAGAGTCTTTAGAGTGAGCCATAAGATAGTTGGGGGTTAGACTAGGGTGCGACCAGCACACATTTGTGCGACTTGGTCGAACCCTGCAAGTCCTCTGCAATCCAAGAATACTGAGACATTCGACCAGGTGTGTGACCATCATTCATTTTATGCAAACTGGTTGAATCTCTGAACTTATATGGATTGGTAAATTACTGAGAGGATCGCCTATGTGCACGACCAGCACTGAGCTTTGTGCGACTAGGTCGGGCGACGATATTTCTGTTCAATCTATGGGGTGCAACCACATACGACCAGCCCGAGCACTAATGCAACATGGTCAGGAACACAAAAATTCGTTTAAAATCCTATTTCACCCTTGACTCTTCAACTCCCACTCTTTTTACTTCTCGGCTGGTCCATGCCATACCTCCCTTCGACCTAGTTGCCTAACTCTCCTCCATCATCTTTACACCTCTAGAGACTCTTCGGTTACTTGGTAAAGCTCCAGCAACCTTTCTGTTGTGCGAAGCCCTGCTCGGTAACCTGAAGTTTTGGTCGTTTCCCTTTTTTCTTCATCTTCATCACCATTTGAGCTTCCTCTAGGATGTCTCTTCGACCTTCCTCAAGACACGATTCATCCCAAACCACAGTCAGACGACAACGACTTAGGGCCTTACCAAGAAGGGGATCTTCCTTGTGGTGTCACTTGACTCTAAGGGAAATTGTGGTTCTAGTCAAGCTTCCTCATAGATAGTTGTGGGCCTTGCCAAGGAAGGGTTCTCCTTTGATGGGTCAACAACACCAATGGGGAGCTTTGGAGGAAATAAGGGCACCAAGAGTAACCTTGGCGAATGTGCAATTATCTCCAACGCGTTCTGCTATGTCACTTTCACCTAAGCAGCTCTAGGAGGCTTGTGTAGGGCTTCTTGAGGTTAGGTTTCCCAAGCCACTGATGTTTCGTATGTTAACCCAACGTTGCCATATGACCCCACCATGAGGTCTCTGGAGACCATGCTTTCCCCCCAGCCACCGCCCTACCCTTTCTAATCATATCAACCACTCATCCAAGGCCAATCGGTGCCTCTCCATACTCTTCAGTCACGCAGATCTCCCCCTCTCACTCTTGACTAGCATCGCAGTTTGGAGGCAACAACATAGGCCCGTGATGTCACTCTAGCAGTACCGCTTTCGTTCTCTTATGATTTAGATTCTAACTCTGATTAGGTTTCGAGCGGCTACCTAGGATTCTTTTTGTTAGCTCTACACATGTACTATGCTACCGCGACACACTTTTGTTGCTTTTATTTTCTTTTATTTTCTAATATCCCACTATGTTTTTGTTGGTTGTACCAGTTCTATGATGCTTTTATATACAATGTACTGCCATTGATGTTAATGAAAATTCACATGGTGCTTTTGACTAGTCCTTTGTGCGTTGGTGTTTCTCTACATATTGCTGCTACTTCTGGATGTTATGTGTTGATGCAGGTCCACCATTTGATTTTAGTTGCACCATACAGTGTTTCCTCTACCATGAATTCTAGGTTCTTTCTTTCTACACTTCATTAAGAACACTGAAGTTTTAGGTTGAGGGTAGTAGGGGGTAGGAGCACACTGCATGGGACATGACAAAGCACAAAAATGACACTTTTTAAAAAAATTAAAAAATTTTCTGCGTACACTGTGCATTTTAGGCCATGTTAACACGACTTATACCCTCTACATACTTTTATATTACCTAGATGTTACATGCTTAGGCTTATCAAGTTATATGATTTTATTATGCCCACTAATGAAGTAGTGAGTACTTGTGTTTAGTTTCACATATTGTAGCCTATGTATTGATATTTCCCACTCTTTGTGGATTGACTAGTGATTCATTCGCTTTAATAGGGTTGTGTAAACTCTTGTATTCATATGGTACTTCATAAGGCTAAAAACAAACTTATACGTGGTTTGTAACACTTAGGGTTCCTTGAGGGCACTAAGAGAACAACCATGGTGACTATGACACCTTGTAAGGTACCGTTGAGCTTGTTTGTTCATTTCTTGAGTTGATTCACGTCAAACTCTGGGTTTATTTTACTCGACTTCCCTTTTTATGGATATTCCTTATGCACTAGTCTCTATTCTTTTATTTGCTAGCCTAGAGGTGATGTTTAGTGGGGATATATAAACCTAGGTCTTGTAGCCTACTCAAGACATGAAAATTGAGCCACCCCTAGAAACAGACTTAGTTCATGGACCCCTGTTCGAGCTTAAAGTCCCATTGGTGATATGAAGACATAAAAAGTTGTGAAAATTGTCCTGGCTGACCATGAAAGAAAAATGATAAAAAGAACGAGTAGAAGAAAAAGAAAAAGAAATGAAAATATGTAAAATACCTACTCTAAATATAGAAAGGTCAAGCTAGGGACACAACACCTGATTCTGCAAGACTCTTCAGTTGTCTGATGCATATGAGTTGCATTCATGTCTGGTTCATGAATAAGGTGATTTAGGGTGGTCTTGATTGGATATGGTGAGTAGGTGAGAAGATGCTAGGGTGAAGGACCCGACACCCTAGAAATTGGGTGGATTCCATTCTTATGAGACTAGTTCACTCCATGCTTAGCTTTAGTTCTTCAATATATGTGGGATGTTATAATGACAATCTTCCACACATATAAGAGTGAACCTGTTTTATTGAGTGATTTGAGGGAATACAAGTGAGGCTAAGTCAAGACGATCGTTCTATAGGTGTCCAAGGATATCCTAAGTGTAACAAGTCATTCACTTCACACATACCTTGTGATTTTGCCTATCCATACTTGAAGTTTTATGACTATATTAATTTTAAATTGCAATTGCTGGTTGATTTTCTATGAGTGGTGCTTTTCATGATGGCTATATATATATACTGTTGATGTAGAGACCCGAAAAATTATAGTAATTAATTAATAAAATAAAGGAGAGAAAATAGAATTTTAAAAAGGGGGTTCAGCAGGGTCTCGTCGACGAGTGTAAAAGTGCTTATTGACGAGCAAGGCTCTTGGGCTCATCAACGGGGACACGTGTCTCATTGACGAGAACTTACCGAAAGGCTTGTTTCTAGGGTCTAAAACTCGTCGATGAGGATTAAGTGATCGTTGACGAATCTCCTTCATGGACTCGTTGACGAGGTATTGTGGCTCGTTGATGAGGCCACGTGGACAAGCATATTATAAAAAGCCGAAAACCTATTCTCTGCGAGGAAAAAATCTTATTTTCTCTCACTTTCTCTATCTAGCTCAGTTCCTTTACCTTCTCTATACGATTCTGACCCCGTTCTTCGCCGATTCGACCATCTGAAGCTGCCACGTTACTCTTGGGAGGGTTCTCTACAAATCTGCTAGAGTAATTTGTTGGTTAGGTCAACTTGGGAACCATCCCTAAACCAAGGTAAGTAGATTATTTGCGTATTGTTAGTATTATCAAGTTTATTTGAGCCTAGATTTTGTATTATATGAGAATATACTGAAGTTTTGTGAAGTAAAATTAGGGTATTTTGGGACCCTGCAGGCATGGGTTGAGGACCCTAGTGGGTGATATTTGAGGAGCCTAAGTAAAATGATACATAGTTTATAGTCTAGAAATTATGCATATATGGATTTAGGGAGAATATGTATATGATAATTATCTAGGTGAATTCAATTATTTGATTGGGAAATTATGTGTGTGTTATCTCAGGACGTTGAAATTATGAACGATGCATGTGTGAGTTTGTAGATAGCAATTAGTGTTCAAATAGTCAGGTAAGTAAAATATGCTATGCTAGTTAAATTAGTAATATTATTAGTAGATTTTATGTGTTTTGGGAAAGTATAGATTTCAGTACAAAGCCTTTTTATTTAGTTGTATGACATGAGTTAATGTAAAGACCCGAAAATTTAAAAGGATTAAAATAATTTGGAAAAAAAATATAATGGATAAAATAACAAATAAATAAATAAAATGAATGGCGTGGGAAAAAGAAAAAAAATTAAAAAAAAAATTAAATTAATTAAAATTAAAGAAATTAAATTAAATTAAGATAAATTTAATAATTAAATAATTAGTAAGTAAATTAAATACTTTTACAATGGATTAAAAAAAAACTAAAAACTAATTGAAATAAGTATATATATATATATATATATATGTATATAGGTAAGTTGTTATAATATATATATATATATATATATAATTTAAAGTTATATATATATATATATATATATATATATATATATATACATCTGTAAAGTTAAAGTAAAAGAAGAAGAAAGAAGAAGAAAGAAAGAAGAAGAAGGAGGAGAAGTCAGACACGCCCCCCCCCCCCTTTGCAAATTTCCTACGGCCAGCTTGCTCTGTCTCCGTCTCTCTCCTTCTCTCAATTTCTCGTCGAGTTTGGGGCAGATTGGGAAACGAAAGGTGCCGTTGGATTTCTGGTTCCTCTGTCGACATTTCTACTGGAGCAGATTTTTCATGGGAATGACTTAGGCACTGCTCATTGGGAAAAGTAATTTTTCCCTATTTTCCTAATTTCGCTGTTAATATGTGGTTAAATTGATGATTGAGTACCACCACGTGGTCCGAGTCGTGATTATCGTCATTTTGGTGTAGGTAATTTTTCGATTGGGATTTTCTAGGCCCTACTCCAAAGCAAGAGTGGGAGTTGGGAATTTGACTATATTTAAGGGTATATTTATTTATTTAGAATTTATGGCCCTAGAAAATATTAAAATAATATTTTATTTAGGGTTAATTTAATGGAATTAGGATTTTTGATTCAGGATCCAGGTGAGCGCCGCAGGTATTTTTTGGGATCCTTGTTGGCGTAGTTCAAGAA
The DNA here is from genome assembly GCF_029873635.1 of Malania oleifera. Taxonomy (NCBI): domain Eukaryota; kingdom Viridiplantae; phylum Streptophyta; class Magnoliopsida; order Santalales; family Ximeniaceae; genus Malania; species Malania oleifera. Next base: position 67,397,367 of record NC_080429.1, on the reverse strand, counting down.
ATCAGGTAAGGAGAAAAATATATATTAAACGGGATTTTTATGAATTTAATGAAAAAATAAATTGTGTTATATATATGTGTATATGTTTCGGTATGGGTAAAATGCCTACTATTTAAATTATATTTTTTTGAGTTTAGGGTTGTTTATTAGATATGTATATGCGAAAATGAACCGATGAAAGTGGAAAAATATTTTTAGGATAATCATGTAAGAAATGAAAGGTATTTCCAGTATATAAACGTTAAATGTTGGTTGACTTATTTTACAGGCAATTTATGAATTTTTCTGCTAAACTGTGTGGCATGAGATTCTGTGCAAATATATATTAAATGTACGAGATGCAGGTTAAGTAAGTAAAGTAATGAGAATAAAATGTGATATGGACAATGTTGCCTGTGTATGTTAAATGCAACTATGTAAATGTAAGACAGCCATGTTAGTAGATCTAGCTCATTTCTATGTAGACTAACTGATGACAGTTAAAAGGTGCTGTGTTAGATTCTAGCGCATTTCTATGTGGACTAACTGATGATGACTAAAGGGTGGCTGTAGTATAAATGAATGAAATGAAAATGTTATGAAATGAAATGACAAGGAATGACAATGCAATGAAATGAAATGTGAAATGTGAATGATACAAATGGGAAAGAGTCACTTAAAGTGAAACGGAAGGAAATGTTAAGTTTCGAACATGAAAGAATGTGAATGATTGAATAATGATGGAAATAATGATGTATTATGATATTAGAAGTATCTATGTATGTAGAACATGATGTGATTGGGCGAGGCATACTCTTCGCCTGACGGCTTGCTGAGTAAGGTGAGTGTACTAGTAGCTATAGATGTGGCAGTGGCCGCATAACGTACCAGGGTAGAGGGAACCTACTTGTATGGGGGGGGGGGTAGATTTCCCTATCCTTAGGGTCTTCGCCGATAAACTTTTGTATGAACTGTGTGAGTATGAGATCAATTTTTCACTTGAGGGCTTACTGAGTAAGGTGAGTGCCCTAGTATGCTTTAGCTGCGACCTTTGGGTTGCCTAAATATCAGAGCAGAGAGGTGCAACTTTTATGAGCGGGTAATCACCCCTATCCTTAGGTAATCTCGTGGATTAAACATTTGCATGTGTTTGATTAGGTTCAGGAAATGATTTCAGAAATTATGTTAACGATTTTCAAATGTTAAATAATATGTCATATATAAACTCATGTTGGCCACACACTGTTTTAATATATTGTTTCTTCCCTTATTGAGATGTGTCTCACCCGAATATGATTATTATCTTTTTCAGGATTTCCTTAAGATCGAGCTTAGAGAGCTCGAGATTTTATAGCATTTTTGGTAAATAGAAAGAGAAAATGGTATATTTTTATGTTAATTTTGATATATATATATTTTATGTTTTATGATTTATGTTTTAAGTTTTATAAGATATGGATAGTTTTGAAACATACTGGTATTAGTGGATAATGTTTTGGAGACATGTATATATTGGAATATAGGTGGATGATTAATATATTATGGATTATGGATTATTAGGATTTTATCAGGTATAACGCGCCGGACTTGGGTTTAAGGGTTCGGGGCGTTGTATTGTGGTATCAGAGTAATGTCTAGCTGGAAGTGTGATTAGATTCACATCGCCTAGATAAAGAAATATTAGAGTATTAGGTTAGGAATGATTTATTCCAGAGTATAAGATTTAGTTGTGATAAGGATAGAGATGGGTAGATTAAGATACCGATAGGAATTCTAAGTCGTGTTTCCTAAGTTTGGGGGCAGAAATCCCTTGATGGTTTTCTGTATTTTTCTGAAGAAGTTACTAGCTTCAGAAAATCATGGTAAATCCATCGATGGTGATGTTTCCGAGCAGAGAAATTCGAACTTAGGATTTGAATTCGATGGTGAGGTTAGTTGATTTTAGAGGTTATGGTATCGGGGGAAATCAGTAGATACCACTAGGTAGAGGTGGACGAGAACATGATTATACAATGATCCTGTATGAGGCAAATAAAGCCAAGAGGGCGGGTATGAATTTATGTTGAAGATGATGATGATTTTATTTAATTATTGATGATGCAAAAATTTATTTGGGAGACATATTTATTGAATGGTATCAAGTATAGCAAATTGTAGAATTATAGAGATGAAAGATCGGGTAACAAATTTCGAGGACGAAATTTCTTAAAAAGGGGAGAATGTAAAGATCCAAAAATTTAAAAGGATTAAAATAATTTGGAAAAAAAAAATAATGGATAAAATAAAAAAAAATAAATAAAAGGAATGGCATGGGGAAAAAAAATTTTAAAAAAATTAAATTATTTAATATTAAAGAAATTAAATTAAATTAAGATAAATTAAATAATTAAATAATTAGTAAGTAAATTAAATATTTTTATATTGGATTAAAAAAAAACTAAAAACTAATTGATAAAAGTGTGTGTATATATATATTTATATATATATATATATGTATATATGTAAGTTGTTATATAATATATATATGTATAAGTTAAAGTTTTATATATATATACATCTGTAAAGTTAAAGTAAAAGAAGAAGAAAGAAAGAAGAAAGAAGAAGAAGAAAGAAGGAGGAGAAGTCAGACACGCCCCCCCCCCCCTTCTGCAAATTTCCTGCGGCCAGCTCATTTTGTCTCCGTCTCTCTCATTCTCTCAATTTCTCGTTGAGTTTGCGGCGGATCGAGAAACGGAAGGTGCCGTTGGATTTTTGGTTCCATTGCCGACATTTCTATTGGAGCAGATTTTTCATGGGAACAACTTAGGCACTGCTCCTGTGAAAAGGTAATTTTTCCTCATTTTCTCAATTTCACTGTTAATATGCGGTTAAATCGACGATCGGGTACCACCATGTGGTCCTTGTCATGATCGTCATCATTTTGGTGTAGGTAATTTTTCAATTGGGATTTTCTAAGCCTTACTCGAAAGCGAGAGTGGGATTTGGGAAATTTGGTAATTTGACTATATTTAAGGGTATATTTATTTATTTAGAATTTATGGCCCTAGGAAATATTAAAATAATATTTTATTTAGGGTTAATTTAATGGAATTAGGATTTTTGATTCAGGGTCTGGGTGAGCGCCGCAAGTATTTTTCAGGATCCTTGTTGGCGTAGTTCAAGAAATTAGGTAAGGAGAAAAATATATATTAAACCAAAATTTTTATGAATTTAATGAAAAAATAAATTGTATTATATATACGTGTATATGTTTCGGTATGGGTAAAATGCCAACTGTTTAAATTATATTTTTTCGAGTTTAGGGTTGTTTATTATATATGTATGTGCGAAAATGAACCGATGAAAGTGGAAAAATATTTTCAGGATAATCATGTAAGAAATGAAAGGTATTTTCAGTATATAAACGTTAAATGTTGGCTGGCTTATTTTACAGGCAATGTATGAATTTTACTGCTAAACTATGTGGCATGAGATTCTGTGCAAATATATGTTAAATGTACGAGATGCAGGTCAAGTAAGTAAAGCAATGAGAATAAAACGTGATATGGACAATGTTGCCTGTGTATGTTAAATGCAACCATATAAATGTAAGACAACCACGTTAGCAGATCTAGCTCATTTCTATGTGGACTAACTGATGACAGCTAAAAGGAGCTGTGTTAGATTCTAGCGCATTTCTATGTGGACTGACTAATGATGGCTAAAAGCGGCTGTAGTACAAATGAATGAAATGAAAATGTTATGAAATGAAATGAAAAGGAATGACAATGCAATGAAATGAAATGTGAAACGTGAATGATACAAATGGGAAAGAGTCACTTAAAGTGAAACGCAAGGAAATGTTAAGTTATAAACATGAAAGAATATGAATGATTGAATAACAATGGAAATAATGATGTATTATAATATTAGAAGTATCTATGTACGTAGAACATGATGTGATTGGGTGAGGCATACTCTTCGCCTGACGGCTTGCTGAGTAAGGCGAGTGCACTAGTAGTTACAGATGTGGTAGTGTCCGCATAATGTACTAGGGCAGAGGGAACCTACTTGTATGGGCTGGTAGATTTCCCTATCCTTAGGGCCTTCGCCGATAAACTTTTGTATGAACTGTGTGAGTATGAGATCAATTTATCACTTGAGGGCTTACTAAGTAAGGTGAGTGCCCTAGTATGCTTTAACTGCGACCTTTGGGTTGCCTAAATATCAGAATAGAGGGATGCAACTTGTATGGGTGGGTAATCACCCCTATCCTCAGGTAATCTCATGGGTTAAACATTTGCATGTGTTTGATTAGGTTCAGGGAATGATTTTAGAAATTATGTTAGCGATTTTCAAATGTTAAATAATATGTCATATATAAACTCATGTTGGCCACACACTATTTTGATATATTGTTTCTTCCCTTACTGAGGTGTCTCACCTGAATATGATTATTATCTTTTTCAGGATTTCCTCGAGATCAAGCTTAGAGAGCTCGAGATTTTATAGCATTTTTAGTAAATAGAAAGAGAAAATGGTATATTTTTATGTTAATTTTGATATGTATATTTTATGTTTTATGATTTATGTTTTAAGTTTTATAAGATATGGATAGTTGTGAAACATACTGGTATTAGTGGATAATTTTTTGGAGACATGTATATATTGGAATAGAGGTTGATGATTAATATATTATAGATTATGGATTATCAAGATTTTATCAGGTATAACGCGTCGGACCCTAGTTTAAGGGTTCGGGGTGTTATAGTTAGTATAAGAATAGTATAGTATTTTTATAGCTTTCAGATATCATGATTTACAGTATATAGTCAGAAAATATTATTGTATCGAATTTATACGAATTCCAGAGTATCATGATGTACGATCTATATATGTACGTAAAAATATCTACAGATAGATAGATATTCTCATATTTTGAAGAATCAAATTTTATGGAATGTATTTAGAAAATAAATAATACAACATTTTCAGTATACCATGATTTTCAGATTTCAGAACCATAACACTTCAGATATTCAGTATTCAAACATTCAGTATTCAGATTACATAGCATATTCAGAAAAGTTATTTCATGTTATGGTTATTTCAGTTATATTAGAATCATGGTAAAACAGTAATATAGAAATATCAGTTACATATATATATATATATATATATATATATATATATATATATATATAGTATTGGACCCTGATGGACCCGATTCAGTCTGTAAAGCACGGTACCGTAGTCATTTTCAGTTCAAAGTGCAACCACATAACTTAGATAGTGTGTGGATTTTCAGTGGCTGATCGTGCCTATGTTGTGGACAGGCTCTCCGTTAGTTAGGGTTGAGGAGGCCGATCTGACTTTCAGAGTTCAGTTGACTTATCATGGTCGGCTAGCCAGTGATAGGTCCCACCTGCAGTCCGCAAAACCCTGTCATAAGGGGTTAAATCATGACTTTCAATTATCTAGGGAAATTTTCTCAATTATTATATATATATATATATATATGTAGGTTTTAAATCATGACTTTCAATTATCCATCGAGGGAAATTTTCTCAATTATTATATATATATATATCCACATTTACAGAAACCGTAGACATACCTATGAATATTAGAAGTATTATGAATATAATATTTAGAAAAATCAGTTTATGTTAAGCAACATTGGTATGAGCTATACTGTGCATTATTTATACATGTTTTCTCAGATTCAGTTATTTATGGTACTTCTAAATCAGATTTTATAATTATGTAAACTCATCTGCCACACACTAGCAATAGCATATTTCGTCTTATTGAGCGTTGTCTCATTCCAGTGATTTAACATTTTTTAGGTCATCCAGTTAGGCAAGCAGATCAGGCTCGCAAATAGAGGGGGCTACAGTATTGCCCTGTTTGTAGGGTGAGTGTTTTTGGGAAGTCATGCTTTTTTAGTAGTCCCCAGGTCTAGGTGAGGGCTTTTTGGGGAATGGCTATGTATGCATATTCTAGAAAATTCTAACACTCTGGTATTGTATATAATGATGTGGTTATATGTATTATGCTTTCCGTTGTATAGGTAGTTTATTGAGTTCCAGATTCCATGGTCCTTATCGGGTCCGTGATGATGGGTTGGTTTATATTAGAAGGTATCAGAGCAATGAAATTTTACAGTTTATATATATATATATATATATATATATATATATATATATGTATATATGTGTGTGTGTGTGTGTGTGTGTGGAAAGAAAAAGGCATAAAAAAATTAGGTCATTACAGTTTAGACTTGAATAAGTGATTCGTTGCGGAGTGTGTGTATAATGGAGTCATGTATGGAGGAGCTTGAGTGTAATTAGGTTATATAATTGTATGTAGAATGGCATAACGCTTATCTTGTGTTCATTGAGCTTGATGTTTGTGGGTATCACCCTGGAAACCCTCATGAGACTATAAGTCATCAACTAGGATCAACCTAAGGGTTTAAAGCCTTGTTGCATACAATAAATGCAACCATGTTTCCAGTGAAAGAGGAGGTAGATAGGATTTTTCTTAGTTTTCTAGTTTTTGCTTTGCTTGAGGACTAGCAAAGTGTAAGTTGAGGGTTGTGATGAGTCACTAAAATGCATTGTTTTAGGCCATAAATTACCTTTGTTTATCCTATTTTATCTTGTATGTAACCCTTTCTTAGCATAGTTCAGAGTTATGCAAGGTTTGTTCATGTTTCAGGAAATATAGGTTAAGACTAAGGAGTTAGGCATTACGAAAAGCCAAGGGAGTATTTGAGATACTTAGAGCTCAAATCCAATGTTCAACCAAGCTCCTGAAGCCTCAACACACTTCAAAGGAGAGAAGACTCTATTCGATCATGTGGTGTGACCAGCAACATAACGGGTGACCAAGTCACCAGCTGAAGACTCCAAGGTTCAGACTGAGATCGAAATGCTGCAAGGTTCGACGAAGTGCTTGACTAGGGAGACTCTAAGGGCAACCATGTTGAGTTCCTAAGATTTCCTAAAGTTCGAGATCCTACAAGTCTCAACCATCCGCTCAACCAGCAAGACCCTTTGTCGCGTCATAGTCGATGACACTAAAGATTCGAATTCCTAATTTCCAACGAGTCTTGACCAGGGCACGATCAAGGGAAGCGTGGGAGCGACTTGGTCGACAGTGATGATCTTCTGCGTGAGATTTTCTGCAAACTTTCCTATTTTGTATTTCAAACTTGGTAAAGCCTAATTGGTATAAATAATAGCTACAAACACGTTCTCTAGGTTCCTATGTGGCATCTTTTGGGTTAGTGTGAGACTTAAAACATCATTGAGAACCAACTTTAGAATAGATTTAAATTCTTTCCTTTACATTCCTATCTTGGTTTTCTTTTATACTTTTGATCATTAGTGATAGACGATTCATTTACAATAAAAAGCTAGCTTTACATGCTTTCCTAGTAGATTAGATGATCGTTCGATTGTGTTCTCTAGTGTTAGTGATAGACACTCGCTTGCAAGAGGATTGATTGTTTCACATGCTTTCTATTTACTGCTTTCTTTAAATGCTTTGATTTATTTCTTTGATTGTGATAAAGATTTAGAGATAGGATAACACTACTACTGATTTAGTCAGGTATACGTAGTAGGCTATGGTTTCCCATAGATATTATCGTGATCATTGTGATAGGGTATACTTTGGTTCCTGATCGTGCTCTGGCCGATTGGTGCACCCTTGCTACCCTATGCCCTCGAATGGCTCCTTGAATAGTTTAGCCTAATTCGGATAACTGACCGAACTTAGTTTACACACACAACATCCTAAATCAAATTCATAATTGAGCGCTACTTTGTAGGAGTAGAGTTAACATTGATTTTGCATGCTTTCAAGTAGTTGATAGAAAAACACTTTTCAAAATCCCTCCTTTCTTACTTTCTTTTTACACAAACCTTTAATGAACTAATATGGAAGTGGTTGATTATTGCATCTAAGTCCCCGAGGAACTACACCCGACTTTTCCCACTTTCTATAGAATTTAGGATTAACTTAGATTTTATAAATATAATTTTTGGTAGTTATGGACCCAAGCCTTGGGGAGCCTACCACACATATACATTTTAGTGTTTCCAGTCACTACATATGATGTACCTTACTCATTGAACTCAAGATCTTGAAAATTTCAAGTGTTGAGTTGAATTTCCATCATTGGTGACTATGACTTACGGATTTAAGTGCCATCCCTTTTGATATTTTCCAAACCATGTCTCTTGCAAGTCCTTTTGTTAATAGATTAGCCAAATTTTGGCTTGATCTCACAGAATCTATGGTAATTACACCATCAGTAATTAACTATCTTACATAACTATTTTTTAGGCCAATATGTATGGATTTACCATTATATATATTACTATATACCCATGAAAAAGTTAACTCACTATCACAATGCAAAGATATAGGTGGCATAGACTTTGGCCAAAATGGAATTTCTAATAGCAAATTCCTAAGCCATTCTGCCTCTTTGCTACAAGAAGCCAAAGCCACAAATTTTAATGCCATAGTGGAGTCTATTATAAGGCTTTGCTTCTTTGAACCCCAAGAGATAGCTCCTCCACCAAGGGTTAATATCCACCCATTGGTTGATGTATGATCATTACAATCAATGATCCAACTTGCATATGTGAATTCGTATAAAATAGTAGGATATCCTTTATAATGTATGCCATAATCCATAGTATTTTTTAAAAAACTTTAACAATCTATATATAGTATGCCAATGAATATCACTAGGATTACTAGTATATCTACTAAATTTACCTACAGAAAATGCAATATTAGGTCTTGTAGAAGTCATAGCATACATCAAGCAACCAAAAGCTCTAGCATATTCGAAATTGGAATAGCTTTCCCAAGAGTGGGGTGAATTGGGATTTAAAAATTTTATTCCCCTTTTTAATATTTTTGTGTTATAATAGTAATTGCACCTCAAACACAATCACAAAATTTATTTCAGATTAATCACAACCAAAACAAAATAACCAGCCACTTGATTCTTGTAACAATAGCCCTGTATCAATATGAAAAGCTTGCTGAATATGTATAAGCCCTATGTCAAATTCCACAAACACATTTCTTCTCAATGTTCGACTTTTAAATAAACTTTCAGTTTAATAAGTTAAGGATGATCAACCAATAGAGTCCCTTTCAATTTCCGCAATCAATGCTGATCAAACCAAAACAAATTATCTTCCAGTCTATTTAACAACCAAACACTTAGAATTCATAGTTTTATAAAGCAACCACGCAATTTATAAACTTTGCTAAAAAGTAAACAGTAGGTAAGAAAGAGAGAAGAACACAAGGTTTTACAAGGTTTGAATTCAACATAGCCTACGACCTCGCCCTTGGCAAACCACCAAGGGATTCACTATCACAGTTCCTTTACCAGGCAGAACAGCATCGATTACGACACTCCTTGGTTAAGGCTAGGGCCCGCCTTCTCCAAATAATATTCTCTTGTTTGGTCCAACGATTCAACACTCGAACCATCTATCAATCTACTACAAAATTTGAAATAAGATGTACAAGAATTGCTCCTCAAAGAGTTGATTAGTACAGATAAAAAACTATATACTTTAATAAAATTCACAATACAAAATTCAGATTGAAGCTCTAGAAATTTTTCACCATATGATTCTTTCAATAGATGAAAGAATTAGCAATTGTAGCTCAATATCAGTGAGAAAACTAGCAAGACTTTAGTAAACTTCGTAGAAGTTGTGAGCAACAAAGAGCTTTGTGATTTTCAGAATGCTTGAGAGAGAGTTTGATTACTGAAATTGAATTCTTGTTAATCAAATCAATGTAACTTGAGGGTATTTATAGAGGTAGAAAAGTCTTTAACTTGTTCACCAAGTTTACTTGGAGTAGAGCCCAAGTTTTATATTAGTTTGAGCCTCAAGTAATTGAAATTTTAAAAATATGCCCGTTGAGTATTTTGAAAATTGCCACGTGACAGACGATTGTGAGAACCCTGGCAATCGGCTGTCAGTGTTTTCCATGTTAAAAATGTATAGCCAGAGTGGTGGCAGTCGCCTGTCACCAAACACTCAGGTGTCTGTCACTGAACAACTTAATTTTTTAAAAACCATACAGAAGAATGACAGATAGCTGGCAAAACACCCAATCATCTCATTTTACCTTGACAGTCGTCTGTCAAGCTACTGTCTTCTTATTAAAGATCTTTTAACATGGCAGATGACTACCCATGTGCAGTCAGTTGTCTAGCAAACACTTATTTCTCATTTCAAGACATTTTTTATTTCTCTCTTCTTTGTTTATTTAGACTTGGAATCTCAATTTTTTTTTCTTTAAAAAAATCAGTTCCAAGACTTAAAACTAAGGTCTCTAAGTCTTGTTTGCCTAATGAGCTTCAAAATGAAAAATCATATTTGAACCATTCTTGAAGTACTTACAAAGACTTGTCCTAAGAACTGAGGTGACTCCTCTTTGCATTGAGTTCACTTTGTTGCAAAACTTCTTTGAGCTTTCATTATGGATCACTTTTTTTATGTAAGGCCTTTCATGTTCATTGATCCTTGTGAGTTTTCAAGATATGTCATTTGAAGTCTAAGTTGAATGAGCTTTCGAATTTTTCCCTTTTTTCATCTGAAATCATCTTTGCCTCCAATAACTGAAATAACATCACTTGGAAGCAAATTAGATAGCCTTACTTTGTTATCATCAATATCAAGAGTTGTAAGCCTAGCTAGGCCAACAATATTCTAATTGATTTACTGCTTTACCAGTGTTAAGATATAAATTTTGTTAGCTTTATAGTAATCTCGAGAGGAGGGGGGGCGGGTGAATTGGTTTTTAAAAATTAATTCCCTAGGTCAATCAACTAGCAATAGTATTACACAAGCCTAAGGTCAATCTAGTGTGTATAAAATAAATCAATATATATATTTAGGAAAAATTAAACTACACAAGTAATCCAATTAAGCATGCACAGGAAAGCAGTAAAGAGAGACAACACCAGATTTGTTATCGAAGTTCAACAAATTGCCTACCTTCCCGCCTTGGTTCACAGGCACAAAGATTACATTATGGGCTCACTTAACGGATAGAGTGGCACCAAAATACAACTAGGTCAATTAGCATAAGGCTAACCTCAACCCTCACAACCAATTCTTCCAAACTGGATTAACGCCCACTCAGGCCACACTTGGAATACAATAGAATCTCAATACAAGATGTGTACAAATATTATACTTCTTAATCAAGAAGATTTGCACCAGTAATAATCAAAGCATAAGAATGATGTAAGAACAATAAGCTCAATGGTGTTTTTTGACTTTGGTGTATTCCCAAGAGGGGGGTGAATTGGAATTTTAAACTTTTTCTTAGGTTTAACCTAAATAGAATAGTATATCCACAACCTAGGGTCTATCTATGCAGTTCCAAGTGTGCAGATAAATATAATGTGCTGAAATTAAATCATACGCATCATTCACAATATAACATACACGTGCGGTAAATAAATTAGGGAAATATAAATAGTGCACACACAATATGTTATCGGGGTTCGGCCAACATTGCCTACGTCCTCGTCTCAGCTCACAAGCCTGAGGATTACCACTATTGCTCACTTAACGGGTGGAGCGGCACCGTTTAGAACTAGGTCAAATTAACACAGGGCTGACCTCAACCTTTACAAACTCTCCTTGTGGGACAGAGAAGGCCCTAACGATCCTTACGGGCTAGATCAAACCCCCTCAGGCCACATCTAGAATACAATCAATAAACTTTTGTACAAATAAAAGTGCTTCTATCACAAGCAGATTTGTACCGCAATTCAGCATAGTATAATCAATGCACACCAAAAATGTAAGAACTATAAGCTCAGTGCAAAATGTGTCTAACTATGCTCTTACTAACATCAATAGGCAATCAAAGCAATGAGTGTATTTTTCAGACAATCTTTGAAACAATCAGTCACAATTTCTTAATTACACTTAGTGTTTCAAAGATATCCAAATAGTTTAATCAAAATAACTCTAAGATGATTTTCTCAAGATTCTAGCACAAGAGATATTTGAAAAATAAGCGTGCAAAAAGATTTTTGCAGAACCAAAAATACAAGCCCTAATGAGTCTTGCAATAATAATGCAAAGACCCACTTAGCTAAAATATTTTCCCTAACCAAAGATTTACTAAATAAAATCGAGAGAAAAATCTTTGCTTTACTCTAACTTTGAAAATCAAACAACAATATGCTGAGAGTATCTAGCAATAACAAACAATAAATAAACACTCACAAAGCTTGATTTCTCAAAGGAATGATAGTGTATGGGTGTATAGGGTTTGTTATGAAGAAGTAGGGTTTAGGAAATTTCAGAGGATTTTTGCCTAATCTATTTTCTAAATCTTTTTTAATCCATGCAAATGAGCCCCTATATATAGAATAGGCTAAAAATATAATTGTTGGGAATATGTAGGGTATTATTAAAATTTGTTTTAATTGTGTTTAAGAAATTAACCCCTTATTTACCCTAAATTACCTGTAGTAATTATTTGCCAACCCAAGAGTTTCGGACGCCTGACCTATGGTTCAGTTGCTTGAACAGACACATGAAGAAAAGTGATTTTTGAATGTTCGGGTGCTTGAGGAAGGGGTCGGTTTGATGAATCGAGGTGATTTTCAAAAGGTACGCGATTCGATCGCGCTCGGTCTTGAGTTCGATTTTTTGAACTCATAGGTTCGATAGCCCGAGGCAATTTTGAACATGAGATTTTAGACTACAGAGTTGGTGGAAAAAGTCAGGATTGATGTTCAGTCGCCCGAGGACACTACAGTCATTTTTGGTTCGGTCGCCCAAAACCAAGTCAACCCTTTGACTTTCGAACAGTTCGATCGATTGAGGTGTTTTGAACACCAAGGTTTAGTCGCCTGAAATCTTTATCATTTTAGGACCTAATAAACGTATGTTCCCCTAATTGCACATTTGAAAGTGAGGATTTATTCTTAGTGTCCATGCAAGGTCCTAGGGTCTATCTAAGGTCTTTTCAAGCTCTTTAACTTAGCCTAAAAAACCTGGTGTTGGTCGACTGAATCCCTAAGGTCTTTCTAAGGTCTTTTGATTTCTAGGGATGTGTAGGGACCTAGAGTCGGTCTAAGGCCTTTGAGCTTGTAGTTCTGCATGCATGATATGTAGATTATTACAAACCTTTTTGAATTTAAATATTACGTACCCGAATATGAAAATAAAATCAGTAAATATGCTGGGGTCTTTATTCTTCTTCAAGTTGCCATATGCCATCAATATGATCCAGTTAATATGATCTTGCACACAAACTTAAAAGTCATCAAATACAAAGAGTATTTGTCATTATCAAAACCGAGAATGACCTATAAGGTACAGTGTATGTGTGCAATCAACACTCAGAATAATGATTATCTCAAATCAACCACAATAGTGTATCAACAAGACAAACTTTGAAACTTATGTAAAGATGAATCTCAATCACAGTTTAGGGTTTGAAAGATTTGTACCAAGAGAAATTTAGAATATCTCAAAAATTATTTTCTTAATATCAAAGCATAATGAGATATTCAAATATGAGCTTGTAAAAATATTTTTGCACATAAAAAAAAATTACAAGCCCAATGAGTCTTGCAATAATAATGCAAAGACTCACCTAGTTATAAGATTTTTCCCACCCACAAATTTATTAAATAAAATCGGGGGAAAAATCTTTGCTTAACCCTTAATCAAAAATCAAATATACAAGCAATAAAAGAGGGTTTCTAGCAATAACAATCAATGAATAAAACACTCACAAAGTTTGATTTCTCAAAGGAATATTAGTATATGAGTGTATAGGGTTTGTATGAAAAAATAGGGCGTAGGAAATTTCAGAGGATTTTTGTTTAATCAATTTTTTAATTAGGTGCTAATCCAAGCAAATGAACCCCTATATAAAGAAGAGGTTAAAATTATAACTGTTTGGGACATACAGGGAATTATTAAATTTGTTTTGAAAACGTTTAAGAAAATTAACTCTGTTAACTTAAAATAGCCATAGTAAAAATTAAAACAACTCAAGAGTTTCGAGCGCTTGACTTTTGGTTCGGTCGCCTGAATAGAAATAATAGAAAAAGTAAATTTTTGAAGTTCGAGTGCCTGAATAAAAGTTCGGTTTGTTGTCCCAAGGTGATTTCTATTCTGTTCGAGGTTCGGTCGCCTGATCCTGAGTTCGATTTACTGAACTCATATGTTTAGTAGCCCGAGGTAGTTTTGAACATGTAAGTTCGGGCTGGCGAGATGGTGAAAATGTCAGAATAAAGATTTGGTTGACTGAGGATGGTAGAGTCCTTTTAGGTTCGGTCGCCTGAATTCAAGTCAACTTGATGACTAGTCAATGGTTCGGTCAACCAAGGTGTTTTGAACACCAAGGTTTTGTTGCCCAAAGCCTCACTAATTTAGCCCTTTGAGTCCTGATTTAATTCAATCGATTACTCTGATAGTATATGTGATTTTGGGGACTATCTTATGTGTAAGTGCAAGGACCTAGGGTCTTTCTAAGGTCTTTTGAACTTATTAATTCCTACATGCATGATATGTAATAATTATTATAGATGTTTCCTATATTAGTATTACAAACCCGAATAAAGCATGATATAAATTACAATAAAAATAAACATTTTAGGTCTTTAGTCTTCAAGTCTTCACATGCCATCAAATGATCTTGCTAGTATGAACCTGCACACAAGCTTGATAGACATTAAATATCTAAGTATTTGTCATAATCAAAATCAGGTATGACCTATAAGGTCAACATTCTCTCCCTTTTTGATGATGACAAATACACCATGCAAAAGTGGGTACAACCTTGAAAGGTTACCCTGACAATATGCAAAATTCAAACATTTTTCAAAAAATAATACCCAATTTTGCCTCTTTTCCCCCTTTTGGCAACAACAAAAAGGGTTATGTTAAACATAAAGTATATATGCAAGGCATTGAGTATAAATCATTTCAATGCAACATATGATTGGGAAAATTTTTAAAAATTTCGGCATTATGCCGTTTGAAAATAGACCATTTTCCCAAAAATACCTGTATGAAAATGACGTGATTGAATTTTAAATTAACAATTTATCGAGAACTACCAACTCAAATTGTCCAGTATGATCTAGACATAAAACATAAATATAACTATCAACATTCAAGAGATATGATAGTCATGCATTTCAAACCACAAATAGATTCATAAAGTAAAAAGCAATGATAGACATAAAGTGTTCAGAGCCATATATTTTCCATGTTAAGAAGCTCCCCCTAAGTTTGTGCACTGTACTAAAAATCTAGGAGGCAGCTCTACTATGCATTAAACCTAACTCTCATATAATATGTATGAACCTATCTTTCTAAAGGGGTTTGGTGAAAATATCATCTCACTACTCATTTGTGCACACAAACTCAAGTACAACATCCCCTTTCTACACATGGTCATGAATGAAATGATGTCTAATCACAATATGTTTGGTTTGTGAATGTGAGATAGGATTCTTGGAAATGTTGATTGCACTAGTATTATCACATTTAATTAGAACCGTATCGTAGTGCAATCCAAAATCCATGAGTTGTTGCTTCATACAAAGCATTTGAGCACAACAACTCCCAGTCACAATATATTTTGCTTCGGCAGTGGATAAGGCAACTGAGTTCTGTTTCTTAGAGAATCAAGAAATCGGAGATTATCCTAAATAATGACAAGTTCTACTAGTACTTTTCCTATCAACCTTAATACCTCCAAAGTCAGCATCAGTGTAGCTAACAATCTCAAATGTCGTATGTTTAGGGTACCATAAGCCTAATTCTATAGTTCTAACTAGATACCTAAGAATTCGTTTGACTACTAATAGATGAGACTCCTTAGGAGAGACTTGAAACCTAGCACATATGCACACACTAAACATGATATCAAGTATTGATGTAAGGTATAGGAGACTACCAATTATGCCATGATATAATTCCACATCAACAAGGATTTCTTGCTCATCTTTATCATGCTTGGTGGAAGAACTCATAGAAGTACCAAGAATTTTACCATCTTCCATATTAAATTTCTTTAGCAAGTCCTTAAGATATTTAGATTCGCAAATGAAAGTCCCATATTTAGCTTGTTTAATTTTTAGTCCTAAAAAGAAACTCAAATCACCTATCATACTCATTTCGAATTCACTTTGCATGCATTTGGCAAACTCACTACACAAATCATCATTAATTGCTCCAAAAATAATATCATCAACATATGTTTGCACAAGGAGCATATCATCATTTTTAGATTTGATGAAAAGTGTAGTGTCTATTTTGCCCCGAGTAAACTCATTTTCTAATAGAAAACCACTAAGCCTCTCATACCAAGCTCTAGGAGCTTGTTTCAATCCATACAAGGCTTTGGACAACCAGTATACATGATTAGGATATTTATGATTTTCAAAACCGAGAGGTTGTTCTATATACACTTCTTCATTTATATAGCCATTGAGAAATGTGCTTTTAACATCCATTTGATACAATTTAAAGTTTTTAAAAGCAGCATACGCAAGCAACATACGAATGACTTCCATTATAGCTACAGAAGCATAGGTTTCATCAAAATCTATCCTTTCTTCCTAATTATATCCCTGGACAACTAGTCTAGCTTTATTTCTGGTTACGACCCCATTCTTATCCTTCTTATTTCTATATACCCATTTAGTTCCAATAATAGTATGACCATTAGGCCTAGGAACTAGGGTCCAGACTTTGCTTCTTTCAAATTGGTTAAGCTCTCCCTACATAGACATTACCCAAGACTCATCTTCTATGGCTTCCTTAATGTTTTTAGGCTCCTCCTGAGATAAGAGTCCAAAATGGCTAACCAGGTTTGTTGACCTGATTGGTCATATCCCGTTTTGATAATGACAAATACACTTGGTACTGATGTGTGTACAAAGACTTGCATGCAGGTTCACTCAACGCGTATATTTAAACAAAAAGCTATATCATGGTGGCATATGGTGATCACATAGAAGATTAAAGGATATTGTGTTGTATTTGTAATTGTTTTATTATATTCTTCATTCAGGTTTGTAATTAATTATGGACTGTAACACAATACGACCTATAATAATCTGCATCATGCATGGTAGGAAAAATATGCTCAGAATGACCTTAGATGGACCTTAGGTTCCCACACATAGTGCACTAAGCCCCAATATAGTTCTTATATTATCATGGGAATTTCAAAACATAGAAAAGGACCTTAGGAAAAAATCAAAAGGTATTTGGGCGACCAAACCTGGCAAGTCAAATTGCCTTGGTCGACCAAACCGTGAACCAGTCAAAAAGTTGACCTCAGTTTGGAAAACCGAACAAAAATGAATGTATTTTCCTTGGTCAGCCAAATGTCCATTCTACTTTTTCCCACCTACTCAGCAGCCCAAACCTCACCTTCAAAATAGCCTCAGACGATCGAACTTC
Source organism: Malania oleifera (assembly GCF_029873635.1). Classification (NCBI taxonomy): domain Eukaryota; kingdom Viridiplantae; phylum Streptophyta; class Magnoliopsida; order Santalales; family Ximeniaceae; genus Malania; species Malania oleifera. The sequence continues at coordinate 67,379,893 of NC_080429.1, read as the reverse complement.
TGAGTTCGACATATTGAACTTCAGAACGAGTGATCGAATTGCGGTTTTTGGAGGAATCGCCTCATTCAGGAAATCAAACTATAGTTCAAGCACCCAAACAATAAAATTAACTTTTCCTACCATGTCTGTTTGGTCGGCTGAACTTCAGCTCGGGCACCCGAAACTCTTAGTTTTTTTTTTTTTATATTTTTACCTCAGTAATTTGGGGTTAAACAGGGCTAAAATATTAAACTCATTTAAATATTTTTTAATATTGCCCATTGAGTCCCCAACGGTCATAATTTTGCCTATGCCTATATATATCAGCTCATTTGAAAAATTAAGGTATGATTAGTACTTAGATTATCTTGAAAATCCTTTAAAATTTCATGTGCCAATTTTTCATATACAAACCCAATACACTTTCCTATTGTGATTCCTTTGATAAACCAAGTTTATTGAGAGTGTTATTGAGTGATCTTAAGTAGCTACACTTGCTCAAAACTCTCCTCACTTGAGATTGATTGTTTGATTTTATTGGAGAGTTTTTTGAAAACTAAGGTGTAGTCCCAAGAGGGGGGTGAATTGAGTTATTAAATTTCTTCTAAATCTTTTTATGAATTCTTAACCTCTTTTAAATTCTTTCAAATATTTATTGACTTCTTGTTGATTTAGCAATCACATAAAATATCACACAAAAACCTCACGTTCAAAATAGCCTCAGATGACTGAACTTCTGAGTTCGACATATCGAACTTCAGAACGGGTGATCGAATTGCGGTTTTTGCAGAAATCGCCTCATTCAGGAAATCAAACTATATTTCAAGCACCCAAACAATGAAATTAACTTTTACCATGTCTGTTCGGTCGGCTGAACTTCAGCTCGGGCACCCGAAACTCTCAGTTTTTTTTTTAAAATTTTTACCTCGGTAATTTGGGGTTAAACAGGGTTAAAATATTAAACTCATTTAAATATTTTTTAATATTGCCCATTGAGTCCCCAACGGTCATAATTTTTCCTATGCCTATATATACAAGCTCATTTGAAAAATTAAGCTATGATTAGTACTTAGATTATCTTGAAAATCCTCTAAAATTTCATGTGCCAATTTTTCATATACAAACCCAATACACTTTCCTATTGTGATTCCTTTGATAAACCAAGTTTATTGAGAGTGTTATTGAGTGATCTTAAGTAGCTACACTTGCTCAAAACTCTCCTTACTTGAGATTGATTGTTTGATTTTATTGGAGAGTTTTTTGAAAACTAAGGTGTAGTCCCAAGAGGGGGGTGAATTGGGTTATTAAATTTCTTCTAAATCTTTTTATGAATTCTTAACCTCTTTTAAATTCTTTCAAATATTTATTGACTTCTTGTTGATTTAGCAATCACATAAAATATCACACAAAAACCTCACGTTCAAAATAGCCTCAGATGACCGAACTTCTGAGTTCGACATATCGAACTTCAGAACGGGTGATCGAATTGCGGTTTTTGGAGGAATCGCCTCATTCAGGAAATCAAACTATATTTCAAGCACCCAAACAATGAAATTAACTTTTCCTACCATGTCTGTTCGGTCGGCTGAACTTCAGCTCGGGCACCCGAAACTCTCAGTTTTTTTTTTTTAAATTTTTACCTCGGTAATTTGGGGTTAAACAGGGTTAAAATATTAAACTCATTTAAATATTTTTTAATATTGCCCATTGAGTCCCCAACGGTCATAATTTTGCCTACGCCTATATATACAGCTCATTTGAAAAATTAAGCTATGATTAGTACTTAGATTATCTTGAAAATCCTCTAAAATTTCATGTGCCAATTTTTCATATACAAACCCAATACACTTTCCTATTGTGATTCCTTTGATAAACCAAGTTTATTGAGAGTGTTATTGAGTGATCTTAAGTAGCTACACTTGCTCAAAACTCTCCTTACTTGAGATTGATTGTTTGATTTTATTGGAGAGTTTTTTGAAAACTAAGGTGTAGTCCCAAGAGGGGGGTGAATTGGGTTATTAAATTTCTTCTAAATCTTTTTATGAATTCTTAACTTCTTTTAAATTCTTTCAAATATTTATTGACTTCTTGTTGATTTAGCAATCACATAAAATATCACAAAAAATTCAATATTCTTTTATTCAATCCACAACCACACAATCATTCAATCAATCAACTAAACCAATTGACCACAATATATTTAAACAAGATATAAGATTCAGCTTTCAACTTTTGCAGCCCTGTGTATTTGATTCAAGCCCTGTAGTGAATGTAATTTGTTTCTTCAATGCAAACCACGACTCAAATTCCCAACAACTCAGAATTTAAATAAACTCTTAGTTAATTTTTCTTTGGGCATTAACCAATTAAAATACTCCCTTTGAAGTTTCTGCAAAGTATTGATCAACCAATGTACTCCCATTCGGTTTTCGCAATCCCAAAACCAAATTAAACTTAAGTTTACTTAATTTTCAAATTACGTAGTATATATGATTAAGAAATTAAATCATCCACGCAATTAACATATGTTGAAAATAAAGAGAGTAAGGGAAAGAGAGTGACACCGGGTTTTTTATGAGGTTTGGCTTATCCCCAACCTACATCCTCACCTTATGCAAACCACCTAAGGATTCACTAAACTAGTTCCTTTCTGGGCAGAACAAAACCATTCCATACTCCTTCAATAGGCTAGAGCACCGCCACTCCAAGTAATACCCCACACTCAGTCACTTCTTAAATAGGCTAGAGTTGCACCTCTCCAAGTGATACCCCACACTTGGCCAACGATCTAACAACCTGGAATCGTCAAAGAAACAAGAAACAAGAGTTGCGTACAATAATGTTTCACACAAAGTAGATTAGTACAATTTCAAAGTAAATCAATATGAAATTGAAATTGAAGCTCAGGGGAATTTATCACCAATTAAATCTTTCAACGAATGAAAGATTTAGAGTTGAAGCACAAACTCAAAACTCAATAGAATTCGTGAGCAATATGTGAGCAAGAGAGCCTTTGAAAGATGACAGTAATTGAGAGAGTTTGAGAGCTGAAATTGATGCTTGGTTAATAAAATCAATGGCCTTGGGGGCTATTTATAGATTTAGAAAAGAATTTAACTTGATCTCTAAGTTGACTTGGAATAGTGCCCAAGTTTTAGATAAGTTTAAGCCCCAAGCAATTAAATTTTAAAAACTTTATCATTATAAAAATTTGAATTTTACCACATAGCAGTAGCCTGTCACTTCTGGTCAGGCGCCTATCACTTTAAAACTCAGTTTTAAATCAAAGGCAGAAGGGTGGCAGTCGCCTTACAGAACCCAGTCAGGTTTCTCAATTTACACGTCAGGCTTCTGTCAAGGTTTGGTCAGTCGCCTAACAACCTTCTGTCTGTCCATCGTAAAAACACTAAATATGTTAGCCTACTGAGGGTTTTCGGGCAGGTTTCTATCTGGTTCAAAATGCTGTTTTTAAGATTTTTTTCAAAAACTCTTTTTACTTCTCAAATCTTGAAATTTTGATTTGTTTACTTAAAAAAAATATTTTCCAAGATTAAAAGTTTAGGTCTCTAGGTCTCTTATATCTAATTAGCTTCAATGAATTTCATATCAATGTATACTTGAAGTACTTACATAATATGTCCTATGAACTCTTTCAACTTTTCATTCCTTGAAATCTTTATATATAAATTTGTATGCTTTGAGTCTTGAACCTCATCTCCCTTTGAGTTTTCATTCTTGATCACTTTGAGTTAGATGTATGCTTTTGAAAACATTCCATGTGATCATTTTCTTCAAGCTTTATTAAATCATCCTTGAATCCATGCTTTACGCTTCATATGATCATTCTTCTTTAAAATATAAGCTTTCATGAATCCTTCTGAACACTTGACCTTACTTTCTCATAGTTGAGTACTGAAATGTCATTACTTAACCAAGTATGTTAAGTTCCACTTGTTTGTTAGCATTAGCCTTGTAAGGCCAACATTTTTAGCTAAGATTTTTCCCCGAATTAACTAATATTCTTTGTGTGAGAAAATCTTATAACTAGTGAGTCTTTGCATCATGATTGGAAGACTCATCAAGCTTGTGATTTTGATTTGCAAAATATTTTTTTACATAAGCTTATACATTTTCAAATATCTCTTGAGCTATTATTCTTTGAGAAAATCTTGTTTGAGATATTTTGAATATTATTGTTAGAATTCTTTGAAACTTTTTGTGATTGATTTACATTGGTTGTTTGTTTCAAAATCTACTTAGAAATACACTCCAGATCTTGACTGGTTATTTACATTAGATTAAGTGTTTAGCACACATCATTAAGCACTGAGCATATTTACTATCATTTGTGCTTACATTATTATTTGTGCTGTATTGTGGCACTTATCTGATTGTTAAGAAACATATTTTCGTGTACGTAAAATTATATTGAACATTTGTTTTATTCCAGGCATAGGCCTGAAGAGGGAGACTAACCCTGTTGAATAGTACCAGATTGGCTTAGATCTGGTTAGAAAAGTTAGGTGCACCATCTTGGTAAAGTGTGTTGTAAACGGTGCAGCTCCACCCGTTATGTGAGCCGTAGTGGAATCCTTGTGCTGGTGAACTAAGGCAGGGACATAGGCACTTTGGTTGAACCTCAATAACATATCGTGTGTGCAATTCATTTTTCCGCAAATTTATTTATCACACATGTATGTTTATCTATGATTGCATAGACAGACCCTAGGTTGCGTAATACTGTTGCTAGATTGGTTGTCCTAGGGATAAAGTTTTTAAATCTCCAATTTACCCCCCTCTTGGGATTGCACTAAAGCTAACAAGGTTCCTTAAGGAGGACTGGGTGGCTACTCCATGTGACGGTTCACCTATAATTTGATCTAAAGGATGGTTCCTAATAAATTTCCAATCCCTAGGCAGTTCTTGAACCTCACTTTCAACTTTATCATTTTCAATTGATTTATCATTTGCTTCTAAATTGACATCCACATTATTTTCAATAGAAAGCTTATCTAACCCTTTTCTAATATCAATATTGTCTTCATCATCTCTTATAGAAAACGGATTAGACTCATCAAACACAACATTAATAAATTCAATAATAGTTAAAGTTCTCTTATTAAGTACTCTATATGCTTTACTGTTAAGTGAGTAGCCTAGGAAAATACCTTCATCAGATTCAGAGTCAAATTTCCCTAGATATTCATTATCTCTAAGCAAAAATCATTTACAACCAAAGACATGAAAATAGGAAATATTAGGTCTATGGTTGTTCCACAATTCATATGAGGTCCTATTAAGTGAAGGTCTGATTAACACTCTATTCATGACATAACATGCAGTACTCATAGTCTCAGCCCATAAATATTTGGGTAATTTATGTTCATTCAGCATAGTTCTACCCATTTCCTGTAAGGACCTATTCTTTCTTTCTACAACTTAGTTTTGCTGTAGGGTCCTAGGTGCAGAAAAATTATGTGAAATACCCTCTAAGTCACAATACTTTTCTATGCCATCATTTTTGAATTATGTTCCCCTATCACTTCTTATGTGTGTAATTTTGTATCCTTTTTCATTTTGAATTCTTCTACAAAATTTAGTGAATTGTTCACATGATTCATCTTTATGAGAAAGAAACAACACCCATGTGAACCTAGAATAATCATCCACAATAATAAAGGCATACAATTTTCCACCTAGACTTTGAACTTGATTAGGACCAAATAAATCTAGGTGTAACATTTCCAGTGGTCTAGTAGTAGATATGAATTTCTTTTTCTTAAAACTTGATTTTGTTTGCTTACCCATTTGACGTGCATCAAAAATCTTATCTTTCACAAAATGTGTTATAGGTAAGCCTTTAACCAACTCCTTTCTCACAAGTTTAGATAACAAATCCATTCCTGCATGTCCTAAATGTCTATGCCATAACCAGCTAGTTTCATTTATTGCAAAAAAACATGTAACTTGTTGAGAAGCTAAATTATCAAAGCTAGTTGTATACACATTTTCATGACATTCAGTAGTAAAAAATACTACTCTCAACAATGCATTTATCATTTTCAAAAGACACTTTATATCCTTTATCACATAATTGGCTAATACTTAACAAATTATGTTTCAAACCATCAACAAGCAGTACATTATCAATAACCAGGGAAGGTTACTTACCAACCTTACCTCCGCCGATGATTTGCCCCTTTGGATTGTCTCTAAATGTCACCTATCCTCCATCTTTGGGAGTGATGGATGCAAACTTGGCCTTATTTTCGATCATATGCCATGAGCATCCGCTATCCAGGTAACACTTGTCCTTGGAAGAGGACAATCTCAAACACACCTGCAAAAAAATCTAAGAAACTGATGATGGTCCCCAAATTCTGTTGGGTCCACAGGGGTTTGTGTCTGGATCACCTTTAACTCTCCAAAACCTTTTAATTTTTACATGCCTATTTCTAAGTGGACAGTCTAACTGAATATGACCAATTTGTTTACATTTAAAGCATATCATTCGACACCGAGGATCTTTAGGTGGAATTTGGGATTTTGATTTTTGTGTAAAATGTCCTAAATAAAGATTAGGTCATTTCAAATTTTCAATACCATTAAATCCAAGACCTTATTTTCTAAGAGAGTTTCTTTGGGCCCCTATGAGTTTTTTCAAAATTTCTTTGGCCTTTAATAAATTTAGAAACAATGTTGGAGCTATCCTCCAATTTTCTCTCAAGCTCAACAATTTTCAAATCTTTTTCTTTAAGAATCGAGACATGAGAATTCTTAGCAATTTCAAATAGTTTTGACCAATTTTCACATTTCTTTTTCAAAACATCATTTTCCTTGGTCATTTTGTTCAACAGTTTAGACACACGAATATATTCATATTGCAATTCTTCAAAAGTAGGCATGCTATCAGAATCACAATTATTATCAGAATAATACGAAGATAGGGAACAAGAAGACAATACCTCATCATCCCATGCCATTAGGCACAAGTTAGCAATCTCAGAGTCGCTATAATTTGAATCTGAATCATTGCTGTTTTGTCTATCCCACGAGATACCTGCTTTCATGGCTTTCTTCTTTTTCCTGGACTCTTTTTTTCAGCAAAGGGCAATTCAGTTTGATATGCCCAACCTTACTGCAATTGTAGCAAGTAGAAGCGTTCGATTTTTATTTTCTTTTACTAAACTCTCCCTTCTTAGATACTGAATCTCTAAATTTTCTGTATGGCCTACTATTCTTTTTGAAGAACTTACTAAATTTTCTAGTAAGCATAGCCATGTCATCTCCAGATTCAAGTTCACTGCACTCAATAGATGTATTAGTAGACGTTTTTAATGCAGTCACTTTTCTCATCCTATTGTGCTCATTTAGTCTCTCATTAATAGCTAAGTCATAGGTGATAAGTGAACATATCAATTCATCTAGTGACATAGCCTTAAGGTTTCTACCCTCAGATATGGTTGTAGCCTTTACTTCCCAAACAAGAGGCAAACCCCTAAGGACTTTCCTGATCATCTCATATGTAGGCTAGGTCTTACCTAATACATGCAGTGAATTAATGATGTGTGTGAATCTAGTGTATATGCTTTGAATGAACTCACCAGTGTTCATCCTAAATGCTTCATACTCACTAGTCAACATATCAATCCTACTATCTTTCACATCTTTAGTACCCTCATATGTGACCTCTAACTTATCCCAGATTTCTTTAGTAGAAGAACATGTCACAACAATATTAAATTCATTAACATCAAGGCCACAATACAAATTATTCATGGCAGTAGCATTTATACTAAGAGCTTTTATATCATCATCAGTACATTCCTCTTTAGTCATAGGAACTCTAGTTTCACCATCAGTTTTCATAGGAACATAGTTTCCCTTGAAGACAACTCTCCACACCTTCCAGTCAATATTCTGAAGATAGATGCACATCCTCTGCTTCCAAAAGGTGTAATTGACACCACTGAAAATCGGAGTTCGTGTGGAAGAGGGTCCCTCAGGGAAAGGAGTTACAGTGCTATGAGCCATCTAGATCTTTTGAAAAATAACTATTAAGTCTAAGCTACTAGGCTCTGATACCAATTGTTAGCTTTATTGTAATCCCAAAAGGGCGAGGGGGGGGGGGGGTGAATTGGTATTTTAAAAATTAATCCCCAAGGTCAATCAACTAGTAGCAGTATTACACAAACCTAAGGTAAATCTAGTGCGTATAAAATAAATCAATATATATATATATAGCGGAAATTAAATTGCACAAGTAATCTATTTAAGCATGCACAGGAAAGTAGTAAAGAGAGACAACACCAGAAATGTTATTGAGGTTCGACAAATTGCCTATTTCCCTGCCTTGGCTCACAAGCATAAGGATTACACTATGGGCTCACTTAACAAGTGGAGCGACACCTAAATACAACTAGGTCAATTAACATAGGGTTGACCTCAACCTTCACAACCAATCCTTCTAGGCTGGATTAACGCCCCCTCAGACAATGCCTTGAATACAAAAAAATCTTAAAACATGATGCATACAAATATTATGATTCTTAGTCAAGCAGATTTGCACTAGTAATAATCAAAACACACCAATGATGTAAGAATAGTAAGCTCAATGGTGTATATGTGTAATCAACACTTAGAATAATGATTGTCTCAAATCAACCACGGGAGTGTATCAACAAGCCAAACTTTGAACTTATGTAAAGATGAATCTCATCACAGTTTAGGGTTTCAAAGACTCAAAAATTATTTTCTCAATATCAAAGCACAATGAGATATTCAAATATGAGCTTGTAAAAATATTTTTGCATACACAAAAATACAAGCCCAATGAGTCTTGCAATAATAATACATAGACTCAGTTAGCTATAAGATTTTTCCCACCCACAGATTTATTAAATAAAATTGGGGGAAAAATCTTTACTTAACTCTCAATCAAAAATCAAATATACAAGTAATAAAAGAGGGTTTCTAGCAATAACAATCAATCAATAAAACACTCACAAAACTTGATTTCTCAAAGGAATCGTATATGAGTGTATAGGGTTTGTATGAAGAAATAGGGCTTAAGAAATTTCAGAGGATTTTTGGTTAATCAATTTTCTAATTAGGTGCTAATCCAAGAAAATGAACCCCTATACATAGAAGAGGTTAAAATTATAACCGTTTGGGACATACAGGGAATTATTAAATTTGTTTTAAAAATGTTTAAGAAAATTAAGCCTATTTAACTTAAAATAACTATGGTAAAAATTAAATCATGTTAGCTTTGGTGTATTCCCGAAAGAGGCGTGGTGAATTGGGTATTTAAAAATTACTTCCTAGGTTAAACTAGATCAACAGTATTACACAACCTAGGGTCTGTCTATGCAATAATAAACCCAATCATTCACAATAAAATATGCATATGGAGTAAATATAACTTACAAAAATATAAACAGTGCACACACGATATGTTATCGGGGTTTGGCCAATACTTCCTACGTCCCCACTTTTAGCTCGCAAGCCCGAGGATTCCACTAAAGCTCACTTAACGGGTGGAGCGGCACCTAATACAACTAGGTCAATTCACAGGATTGACCTCAACCAACACGCCTTACCAGGATGGCGCACCTAACTTTCCTAACCGGGTCTAAGCCAGTTCAAGACTATTCAACAAGGCTAATCTCCCTATTTAGGCTCGTGTTTGGAATACAATCAATATGAAATTTTTGTACAATTAAAGTGCTTCTAAACAAGAAGATCATGTACCAATTCAGCACATGTAATAATCAACACACATTAACATGTAAGAACTATAAGCTCGGAGCTCTACGTGTGCAATCAACACTTAGCAAGGTATAATTACAAGTATGCTCAAGAGTGTTCTAACAAGCTATTTATTTGAAACTAGATATATCAAATCTCAATACTAGATTAGGGTTTCAAAGATGCTGCAAACAATAATCAAACCAACTCAAAAATATCTTCCTCAATAAATTGGGCACAAAAGTTGTTTGAAAAATTATAGCTTGTAAAATCTTTTGTACACAAAAAATATAACTATAGGAATCTTACAATGACAATGCAAAGATCCTTAAGCTAATAAGTTTTTCCCAACACTAGATTTATCAAATAAAATCTGTGAGAAAACTTATGCTTAACTCTCAATATCAAAATCAATCAATAAACAATACAAATGAGAGTTATAAGCAATATGGAATGATGTATAAACACTCTAAGTACTCTTACTACACTTGGTTAATCAATAAAATCAAAGTTGTAGAGTGTATGGAGGTAGTATGAGCAAAAAGGGTTTGGAAAATTTGAGAGAGTTTTTAGCTTAATCATATTTTCTAATCCATACTTAATCTTGACAAATGAACCTTTATATATAGAAAAAGGGTAAATTATGACCGTTGGGGGACACATAGGGTATTCTTAAATTTGTGTTAAAAGGTTTAGCAAATAACCTTGTTTAACTACTTTTAACTTCAATAAAAATTAATTTAACCTGTGTCGTTCGGGTGCCCGACTCAAGGTTTGGTCACCCGAACAGACTCAACCAAAAAAGTGCTTTTTCAAAGTTCGAGTGCCCGAGTCTAGGGTTGGTTAGCTGATCAAAAGACATAATGTTTCTGTCTGTGGTTCGGGTGCCCGAATCTAAGTTTGGTAGCCTAAACTTGCCAATTCGGTCACTCGAGGCATATTTGAATGTAATGTTTGGGCGCTCGGGTTGGTGAAAAGGTGTCAGGTCAGGGATTCGGTCGCCCGGGGAAGGTATGGTCAAAAAGTGTTCGGTCGCCCGAAGCATGGTCAAACTGTTGACTTGTCAACAGCTTGGGTGCCCGAGGTGAAATGAACCCCTGGGGTTTGGTCACCCAAGCTTTCTCAATTTTCCCTATGTTATTCAATTTTATTCATCTTTAATACTCCTCAAATTTGTACGATATATGTGTATGAGTGTTGGGACCTAGAGTCATACTAGGGTTTGAGAGAACATCGAAAAAATCCGGCGTCGGTCGACTGAACGGTGCCCTAAGGTCATTCGGTCCCTATGGTCAGTCTATGACATTTCTGAGCTTACAGACTTACATGCATGACATGTAGAGATTATTACAAACCATATCCCTAGTTACTGTTACAGGCCTATATTACCTTAACTGAATTTACAATATGAAATGGAATCTTTAGGGTTTTCAGGCTTCACTTCGTGTGCCATCATTTGATTTGCTAATATAAACCTGCACACAAACTTGAAAGCTATCAAATACCTGAGTATTTGTCATTATCAAAACCGGATGTGAGCTATAAGGTCAAAAAAACAACCCGAGAGTTTTAAGTGCCTGATACTTGGTTCGATCGGCCGAAAAGACATAACAAAAAAAGTAAATTTTTGAAGTTTGGGTGCTTGAATAAGGGTTCGATTTGCTGTCCTTAGGCGATTTCCATTATGTTCTAGGTTTGGTCATCAGGTCTTGAGTTCGGTAGCCCAAGGCAGTTTTGAATGTGTAAGTTCAGGCTGCCGAGTTGGTGAAAAAGTTAGAATAAAGATTCAGTTGACCGAGGATGGTAGAGTCCTTTTAGGTTCAGTCGCCCGAAGTCAAGTCAACTTGTTGACTAGTCAACGGTTCGATCGACCGAGGTGTTTTGAACACCAAGGTCCGGTCGCCTAAAGCCTCACTAATTTAGCTCTTTAAGTCCTGATTTAATTCAATTGATTCCCCTGATAGTATATGTGATGTTGGGGACTATCTTACGTGTAAGTGCAAGGACCTAGGGTCTTTCTAAGGTCTTTTGAGCTTATTAATTCCTACATGCATAATATGCAATAATTATTACAGACCTTTCCTATATTACTATTACAAACCCGAATAAAGCATGATATAAATTACAATAAAAATAAACATTCTAGGTCTTTAGTCTTCAAGTCTTCACATATCATCAAATGATTTTGCTAGTATGAACCTGCACACAAGCGTGATAGATATTAAATACGTGAGTATTTGTCATAATCAAAATCAGATATGACCTATAAGGTCAACAATTTAAAATTTGCATCACAAGGTGAGCTAACAGGTTTGCAGTCATAGTGATTAAACTTTTTGAGTATCTTTTCAATATAGTGTGATTGGGTGAGAATCAATTTATCACTATTTCTAATTATTCTAATACCTAGAATCACATATGCATTACCCATATCTTTCATATCAAAACTAGATGACAAAAGTTTCTTAGAACTTTCAACACTTTCAATATCAGTACCAAAAATTAACATATCGTCAACATATAAGCAAAAAATTACACCTCTATTTCCATTGAACTTGCCATATATACATTTATCAGATTCATCTATACTAAAGCCATTAGAAAGAATAACTTGGTCAAATTTTTCATGCTACTGTTTTGGGGTTTGTTTAAGTCCATTAAGATACTTAACCAACTTACATACTTTAGATTCATTTCCAAGAATAATAAAGCCTTTAGGTTGTTCCATGTAAATTTCTTCATCCAATTCTACATTCAAGAATGCAATTTTTACATCCATTTGATCTATTTCGAACTTGTAGATGGAAGCTAAGGCAAGAAAGACTCTTATAGTTGCAATCCTAGTAATTGGAGCATAATTATCAAAGTAGTCTATGTCTTCCTTTTGTGTAAACCCTTTAACTACTAACTTTGCTTTGAACTTGTCAATTATTCCATATACCTTCATTTTATTTTTGAAGATCCATTTAACACCTATTGGTTTTGAACCAGGAGGTAAATTAGCCAATTTCTAGGTTTTATTATCCATGATAGAATCCATTTCATTGTTTATAACTTCTTTCCAAAATGGAGATCTTGAGACTTCATTGCCTCTCCATAAGTAAGAGGATCTGATTCCACACTTGGTGAAATTATAGTTTGTCTAGAGTGATTCTCTAGTACCTTCTACTAGGTAGATTATGAAGTCTCGTCCAAAAGAATTTGTTGTTCTCCTCCTCATACTCCTCCTAGGTTCCCTAGGTTAAAAAAGTTCACCACTAGTACGAAGTGGTTTCAAAGCATCCACTGATTTATTTTTATCACTAACCTTTTGTATGGAAGTGAACTTATTTTCATAGAATTCCGCATCTCTGGATTCTATCACTGAATTAACTCCTATAGAATCATTTGGTTCAATTACCAAGAACTTGTAAGCTTTGCTATGTTCAACATAGCCAAGGAATATACATTCTATTCCTCGCCCACCTAATTTCCTTATCTTAGGTTCAAGAAGCCTTACAATTGCTCAACAACCCCAAATCTTAAGATATTTTAACTTAGACTTTCTTTTCTTCCATGACTCATATGGAAAAGTCTTAGTCCTTTTAAAATAAACTCTGTTTAATAAATGACAAGCAGTTAGTAAGGCTTCACCCCAATAGCCACTACTTAGTCCTAATTTGACATCATGACATTCACCATTTCAACCAATGTTCGATTTTTCCTTTCTGCCACTCCATTTTGTTGTGGTGCTGCAGAAATTTCATGTATCACACCTAAAGACTCACAATAGACAAGGAAGTGATATTCACCTCCTCTATCCGATGTAAGACACTTTATCTTAGTGTCACATTGGTTTTTAACTTCTGCCTTATAAACCTTAAATTTATCAATTACTTCATCTTTAGTATGCATAAGATAAACATAATAGAATTTAGAAAAATCATCTATAAATGCAAATCACATACATCACTATGCACAAATTGAAGTAAAGAAGAAATTATAGTAGTTTTTCTAGGAAAAGGTTTTCTAGTTATTTTGGTTTTAATACACACACTGCACTTATCATCCATGTCATTTACATATCTAGGAATTAATTCCATATTAGCCATATCATGCAATTTTGTAGTTTTAACATGTCCTAAATGATTATGCCATAAAGAAAGTGAATCAACAATATAAACGAAAACATTCACTTTATTGATATTAAGCTTAAACATACCCTCATACATATAGCCCTTTCCCACAAATACTCCACCCTTGGAGAGTACAAATTTGTTAGATTCAAACACTAATTTAAAGCCAAACTTATTAAGTAGGCTTCCAGAAACTAATTTCTTCCTAATTTATGGCACATGGTATACATCAGTGAGAGTTAAACTTTTTTCCAGAAGTAAATTCAAAAGTGACATCTTCTTTTCCTTTGATTATAGCGGTGGATGAATTTCCCATGCAGAGAACATTGCCATCTTCCACCGGTTCATACTTTGAGAATGAACTCTTGTCTTTGCAAACATGCCTTGTTGCACTTGAGTCAATCCACCATGCAAAGTCTTCTTCAACAGTATTGATTTCTGAAATCATAGCCACAAACTTGTTAGAGTTTGTTCCATCTTGCATTTTCTCAAGAATACAACACTTATTTTTGTAGTGTCCATGTTTTTCACAATGGAAGCTTGAACCTTTCTTTTTCTGATTTTGATTCTTGATAGAATTGAACTTCCTCTTCAGATTCCTTTTTTTTTTTTTTGGGATGTTGGGGCTATTTAGAATTGCCTCCTTCTTCTATCATATGCACTTTAGAAGTATGCTCTTCTGCATTTTTTTTGGTTTTGCCTAAACACTTCCTTAACTTGGAAATGTTGGCCCAATTGTTCAAGAGACAAATCGTCCCTCCTATGCTTCAAAGATTTTCTAACATCTTTCTAGGATGGAGGCAACTTATCAATAATAGACGAAATAGAAATGCATTCATTTATTTTCATATTATGTTGATTAAACTAGTTAAGGAAATGCATAATTTCATGAAACTGCTTTACAATAGGTGTACTATCAAGCATGGTATACTTGAAAAATTTTCTAGCCAAAAATTTCTTACTAGTCACATCATCTGTGAAATATTTAGCCTCAAGTGCATCCCACAACTCTTTTGCAGTAGTTATGAATCTTTCCCAACCCAAAGTAGTAAGCATAGAAAAAATATCTAGAAACTCATCTCTAAAGAACTTAAGATCTAAAACCTTACCGAAGATGGGTTCGGTAGATCGAAGATGTTTCTGATAGACTTCCTTAGCATAGGGTGTCATCAACCATTGCTCAATATCATTGGAATCATCCTTGCCTGATGAGGGACCTCGATTAGCAGTATGCTTAGTTCTAGGCATGATTTTGGGAAAAAATAATTGGGTAAATCCTTAAAAAATGAGATGAAAATGAAAGTGAGAATGATATTTTGAAGATTAATCGGTGAGATTTTCTTCAAAATGGACTTGGGAATGAAAAAGAGACACTTTGGGAGAGTGGAGATATATGGTCAGTTGACTGAGATGTGAAAAGTTAGGGTTTTTATGAACAATAAATATATATACCACCGCAAATCAGTCGACTGTGTTCGAATAGTCAGTCGCCTGACTAGTGCATTTCTTTGAAATTTCACAAATTAGTAGTGAGTCAGTCAACTGCACTCAAGGAGTCAATCGCCTGCTGAGCCTGAACCTAAAATACTAGTAAGTCAGTGTAGTTTCACTCGACTGATACTGAGGTGTTAGTCGCTTGTCCTTCAGAGCTTATGACTTACATATTCCTTTTAGCTTAACCACTTATTCACATTAAAGTCTTCTTCTAAAATCACCTTTCTACCATGTAATAAACCTAATTCTCATCGTATTGAGATTGAACCTATCCTATGAAAGAGGTTTAGTAAAGATATCAACCCATTGTTCATTTGTATTTACGAATTCAAGAGTTATATCTTCTTTTTGCACATGATCTCTAAGGAAATGATGTCGAATGTCAATATGCTTGGTCCTAGAGTGAGAAATGGGATTTCTGGAAATATTTATGGAACTTTTGTTACCACATTTGATTGGTACAGCTAAATATTCCAGGTTGAAATCCTTATGTTATTGTTTCATATATAGAGTTTGTGCACAACAACTACCTGTTGCAACGTATTCAGCCTTAGTAGTAGACAATGCCACAAAATTATGTTTCTTGGAGAACCAAGAAACCATAGATCATCCTAAAAAGTGGCAAGTACCAATAGTACTTTTTACAGCTATTTGGTGAGATTCTTTAGGAGCCACTTGAAAATGAGCACACATGCAAACACTGAACATGATGTCAGGTCTACTAGCCATCAAATAGAGTAGGTGCCTATCATGCCACGTTAATATTTCACATCTATTGGTTTTCCTTGCTTATCTCTATCAAGATTAATAGAAGCGCTCATTGGAGTTTCCAATGGCTTTACCTTCTATATCAAATTTCTTAAGCAAGTCTCTTATATACTTTGATTGATTTATGAACATGCCATTTTTAGCTTGCTTGATCTGAGGACCAAGGAAATATGTCAACTCGCCCATCATTGCTCATTTCAAACTCATCTTGCATGCATTTTGTGAAATCTTAGCATAAATCCTCATTCATAGCACCAAAGATAATGTCATCAACATATATTTGTTTGATAAGCATATCATTATCTTTAGACTTTATGAATAGGGTGCTATCCATTTTTCCTCTAGAAAAACCATTTTCTAACAAGAAGTCGCTTAATCGTTCGTACCAAGCTCTAGGAGCTTGTTTCAATCCATATAAGGCTTTTGTTAGTCTAGATACATGATCAGGAAAATGAAAGTCTTCAAACCTTGGGCATTGTGTGACATTACTTCTTCATTTATAAATCCATTTGAAATGCACTTTTAACATCCATTTGGTAAATTTTGAAGTTTTTGTGGGATGCATAGGCTAGTAGCATCCTTGTAGCTTCCATTCTAGCTACTAGAGCAAAGGTCTCATTATAATCTATTCATTCTTCTTGATTGTAACCTCGAGCTACCAATCTAGCCTTGTTACGGACTACAATGCCGTTCTCATCCATTTTATTCCTAAACACCCATTTAGTGCGGGGGTTATTAACATTGGTGCATTCCTAAGAGGGGGGATGAATTGGTATTTTAAAAATTTATCTTATAGGTTAAACTATCTAGCAGCAGTATATACACAACCTAGGGTCTGTCTATGCAATTCCAAATGCGCAGATAAGTATAACGTGCGGAAATTAAATCATGCGCAACATTCACAATATAACATACTCGTACGGTAAATAAATTATAGAAAAATAATTGCACACATGATATGTTATCGAGGTTCGGCCAACTATGCCTACGTCCCCGCCTATAGGTCGCATGCCCTAGGATTCCATTAATGCTCACTTAACAGGTGGAGCGGCACCGATTACAACTAGGTCAATTAGCATAGGGCTGACCTCAACCTTTAACCAAGTTAATTAATGGGATTGACTTCAACCTACACCTTACCAAGATGGTGCACCTAACTTTCCTAACTAAGTCTAAGCCAATTTGGGACTATTCCACAGGGCTAGTCTCCCTCTTCAGGCCCACACCTAGAATACAACCAATGGTATAAAATTTACATACAAACAAATGCTTCTTACACAAGCTGATATGTATCATCAAGCACAATATAATCAATGCACCTCAATGATGTATGAACTATAAGCTTAGTGCTCTAATATGTGTTAAACACTAAAATAAGTATAGATAATCAATCTAGATCAAGAGTGTATATCAAAGGAAGATTTAAAACACAATATATGAATATCACAAAATAAGATCAAGGTTTCAAATATGCTTAGCGAGATGATTCAAACAAACTCAACAAGATGTTCTCAATATACTAAGCATAAGGAGTGTTTGAATGCAAGCTTTGAAAATGATTTTGCACACAAAATATAGGCTTAGGTGTCTTGCAATGACAATGCAAGAATCACAACCTTCTAAGTCTTCCCACTCAAGATTTATCAAATAAAATCGGTGGAAGAACTTAATGTTATACTCTCAAATAAAATCAACCAAAAAATAGAGCAAATGAGAGTACTAGCTAGGAAGGTTAAGTACAATCACTTTTGAAATACTCACAAAACTTAAAAGATCAAAGAGAATGGAGTGTATGAGTATTTGGGAGTAGTATAGGCTAAAAACGGATTTTTGATTTTGAGAGAATTTTGGCCCTAATTAATTTGCTAATCCTTGCTAATGTAAGCAAATGAATATGTATATATATGCAAAGGCAAATTTTTTACCACTGGGGACTTAATGGAGATAATTAGAAAAGTTTAAAACAAGTTTAGAAAAATTAATCTAGTTTACCCCTTTTAATTTTAGTAAAAATTAATTTTAACTCGAGAAATTCGGGTGCTTGAACCTTAGTTCGGTCGCCTGGATAGACTCAACTAAAAAAGCTATTTTTAAACGTTCGATAGCCTGAGTCTAGGTTCGGTTGGCTGAACCAAGGTGATTTAGACATTGTTTGCACTTCGGTTGCCCAGTCTAATATTTGGTTAACTAAACTTCAGTGTTCAGTCACCTGAGGCCATTTATAATGCAAAGGTTCGGTCTCTTGAGTTGGTGAAAAGTACCCAAACACAGGTTCGGTCTCCTGAGGGTGATACGTTCATTTTAGGTTCTGTCGCTCGAAACTTGGTCAACCTGTTAACTTCCCAATAGTTTGGGCACCCAAGGTGTTTTCAACACTTGGGGTTAGGTTGCCCGACCTCTCACAGTGATTTTCATTTTAAGCCCAATTTGGCCTCAATTAATTCCCCTACTATTATAAGTGATATTGGGTACTTTCTTATATGGAAGTGTTGGGACCTAGGGTCTCTCTATAGCCTTTTTAAGTTCACTAAAAAACCTGGCATCGGTCGACCAAAGGTCAACCGAAGGGTGATCCCTAAGGTCTCTCTAGGTCTTAAGCTTATAGATCCTACATGCTTGATATGCAGATTATTACATACCTTTTCTTAATTAAAATTACAGACCCAAATAGAAAATACAATGAATAAATATGTCGAGTCTTCACTTCCCTTCAAGTTGTCGCATGCCATCAATATGATCCAATAGTATGATCCTGCACACAAACTTGAAGGTCATCAAATACAAAGAGTGTTTGTCATTATCAAAACCAAAAATGACCTATAAGGTCAATAGGGGTGAATTGGGTTTTAAAAATTTCTTTATAAATATTTTTATTTAGTCTTTCGCAACTATTTTATATTCAGCAATCACACAAGTATAATTGATTTGTAATCACAAGTACAACTAAGAACCAATTTAAGATTAAATCTTTATGAATGAAAAGATCAACTTGAATAAAATTTAAGAGATTTTATTTTACAACGCTTTGCAATTTTATCAATACTCCTTTCAGTAATTAAATTCAAAATCAGAACTCAATTTAGCTTTTGAATATTTCAATCCCATCAACAAGGTAAGCTTGATTTCACAATATGAAACAAAATAGAAATTTTAGCAAGCTTCCAAAATTCAAACCTTGATATCAAATAATTTACTTGAATTTAAGTATGTAACTAATCAATAAGTTAATGAGCTTTGATATTTATCAATCAACGTACTCTCTTTAATTAAGGTTTCTACAATTCCTAATAACAAATTAATTTCTAGCAATTAAGTAAGCATCCACGCAACTTATATATGCAGAAAATTAAAGAGAGTAGGGAAGAGAGAGAGACACTGGATTATTACAAGGTTCAGCCCAAGGCCTACGTCCTTGCCCCAAGCAACCGTTGTGAGGATTCCAACTTTCTTTATTAGGCCAAAGTTACAACCTCTCTCCTTCTCAAGTGAAGTTCCCTCTCTAACGAGAATCCTCTATCGCTAGTCCAATAAATCAATCCCATGAATCGTAAAAAATAATAAGAGATACAAGAACAATTTTTTGTACGAGAGACACTCTCAAAAGAGCTTATTAGTACAGTTAAAATCAGAATATACTTCAGCAATTTATCAATATAGAGATATGAAGCTTAGAGTAAATATCACCAAGGTTCTTTTGATTTGAAAAGACTCAGTTTAGAGCACTAGAACCGCAAGCTTTAATTCAATCAGACTCAGCAAAAAGCTTTCAGCAAGTGTATTCAGTAAGATAGCTTTGAAAGTATGATAATTAGATTGATTGCTGCTTGTTGGTGATTTAATTCTTGGGTTAATTATGTATTTATAGATAGAAAAGACTTAACTTTTGTATTCCCAAAGTTACTTGTAGTATTCCCCTAGTTTTTACAAAGTTTGAGGTCCAAGCAATCTATTTTGACATTCCCTCACTGTTTTAAATTTAAATAACTGAAGGTTAGTCGACTGAACTATTGGAGTTAGTCACTTGTGTCTTTATAAATCGGTGAAATTTCAAATGCAGAATGTGGTTAGTTACCTGATGCTATTCCGTCTATTGTATTTTTCATCAGCATAAAATGTCAGTCGCCTAATTAGGTATGGTCAGTCGCCTGATACTATTCTGTCTGCTTAATTTATTTAGCATAGAATATGTCAGTCGCCTGATCCAATATGGTCAGTCGCTTGAGCTTACATCTTTCCAAAAACTCTGTTTATTCAATATGTTAAACCTTTAATTTTTGAAAAACTTACATGAGACTTAATTTAAAATCATTTTTTGGATTTTTCAAATTCAGGTGTCTAGGTAAATATTGAAACCTAAGAGCTTCAATCACTAATATTGAAAAATATGCGAAGTACTTTGTTGACTCTACGAGTCCAATCTTGTTTGTATAATAACAAATCACTTGGTATTTGATTTGTGCATTGAGTTTGTGAACAGGAACAATATATAGCATGCATGGAAGGATGACAAGTCATGGAAGCCATAAAGAATAAAGCATACATATCTTGGCAAGATCCATGGAACTAAAAGCATTAAAGAATGAAGATGCAAGCATCAAGTTCAAGAATGTCATGGGAATGGGTACTTAGAACCAATGTATTTACATTGTCATATTATTTAATTTGAGGCTCAAAGCATAATCTAGAATGATCTTAGGACTCATGCATTTCATGAACATCATTAGGGGACATTCATGGACTTAGAAATATTTTTAAAATCCCAAAAAAATATTTTTTTATAAAAGAGCCAAGAAAGAGAGCAAAGAAGAATTTTAAACTAGAAAGAAAAAATTCAGGAACGGTAACTTCAGTAGACCGAACTCAATGGTCAGTCATAAGAAGTTGCAACTTCAGAAGACCGAAGTTATGCTCAGTCGTCTGAAGTTGCAACTTCAGGCGACTGACCGTTAAGTTCGGTCTACAAAAGTAACCATTTCCTGAATTTTTCTTTCTAGTTTAAAATTCCGCTTTGCTCTCTTTCTTGGCTCTTCTATAAAAAAATATTTTTCGGGGTTTTAAAAATATTTCTAAGTCCATGAATGTCCCCTAATGATGTTCATGAAATGCATGAGTCCTAAGGTCATTCTAGATTATGATTTGAGCCTCAAATTAAATTATATGACAATGTAAATACATTTGTTCTAAGTATCCATTCCCATGAGGTTCTTGAACTTGGTGCTTGCATCTTCATTCTTCAACTCTTTTAGTTCCATGGATCTTGCCAAGATATGTATGCTTTATTCTTTATGCCTTCCATGACTTGTCATCCTTCCGTGCATGCTATATATTGTTCCTATTCACAAATTCAATGCACAGATCAAATACCAAGTGATTTATCATTATCAAAACAAAATTGGACTCGTAAAGTTAACAATCTCCCCCTTTTTGATAATGACAAATACACGAGCAAAAATATGGAATAAAATGGGTTACGCCTAATAAGGCTCCCCCTCAAATAATGCATCAAATATTCAGTAGGTGAAATATGCTCATGCCAAATGAAATATGCTCATGTTCATACACAAGTTATTTAGCCTGATTCCAAATGAAATATGCTCATGTTCATACGCAATTTGTTTAGCCCGATTCTTCTCCTATAGCCTGATTTTTATCCCCCGTTACTCAACTAGTGTTGCTAATTTTTTTTTCTATTCGTGCTATTCTTCTCCCCATTTACACAAATGGGTTTGTCAACAATTTTTGCTCCTAATTTTTATCTAGTGTTGCCAACAATTTTTGCTCTCCTGACTTTTCTCCCCCTTTTGACATTAGAAAAAATGTGTATAATAATAATACATGAGTGGACATAACCTTATGTTCTTCTCCCATTTGAAATCTTAAAGTTTTAAACTTGTTCAACCATCAAATTTGACCAAAAAAAAAATTTACGTCTCCCCATTTTGACATCAACCCTCCCCCTTGCTAATGCAGACATCTGTGTTGCTGAATATAAATTTCAATGTAAACCTACACAGTGTGATAAATGTCATATCAATGTATAAGCAAACACAATCATTAAACTTCAATGATTATGTAAGGATTAACACATGAAAGTTAATATGCTCTCATCATTATGGGAGTGTAATACAAAATGTTGACTAATGTGATACCAAATGTTAATTTCAATGTTGATTATTTTGATACCACATGAGAACAAATGAGTCGAGTTTGAAATTTTTAATCAATTATGAAAATTAAGTAACGTTGCTCCCCCTGAATTATGTCATCTAATATAATACTTGGCAACTATATTTATTTTAGCTCAGAAAAGTATCTCCCCTGTTTTATTTATTTAAGCTCATACACATTGTAGATTATACAATTAAAAAAATATCTCTCCCCCTTTTGTTTTCATTAACAATTTACTCTAATACATATCTCTCACCTTTTGGATCTTCAAACTAAATTGTGCTATATATATTTGCTTTAAGTACATTCTAAAAAGAATTATAACCAGAAAGACTAACCACACAGATCCTAATTATATCAATGCATTTTAAAACATGATCATATGGTTAACTCAAGGAATTTTTGGCAAGGAAATTATATTTTTCATTTAGAGTATTCAATATAATCATCATAATTGAGTGCATGCCATAGAAAAGTTCACTGAACATCTAAGCAAAAGAAATATTGGTAAACATAATAAGATAGGAAATAATTTCCAGATGCTCCCCCTATGAATTTGAATATTTGCATAGATGAAATGAAATACTTATATTTATCAAAGATTAATTTCACTACTAGTTCAAATCTATATAAGCAATCATTGTAAAGTATTTTAGACCAACTAAAGTGATACTATGATGCACATGAGTTCTTTATGCTCTTTCTTTAGGAATGAAGCTCAGCTCCCCTAAATATTTTCAAGCATGTAACAAGTTTAGTTCAGTATAGTTTAATAATAATCATTTGATTAACATGTTGCATCAAATATGCTCAAAATATTTTACATATACGATTCATGATTTGATACCAGATATAAATACAACATATGATACTAAATGTGATTATGCTTATGTTTCAGGGCCATAGTTTTTTCAAGTTAATTTACTCCCCTTCAGTTATACACTTATCATATTCTTATGTCTTTTATTTGTAATCATTCTTCACCAGTATAGCCAAGTGTTCTAAGATTTTGAATGATTTATACTTGACTTTACCTGCTTTAGCTTAGAGGACCAAAAAGTCATAAACAATTTTACTTCAGGGTCACAAGCCTATATTACTTTTTTTCTTATGGATCTCAATGCACATGTTTCCTAGTGATTTGCATTATCATACAGATTGAAACCTCTAACATATAACTTAACCGTTCGACACATTCAAACTCTTCTAAGAGATTTGACTTGAAGTTTGAGAGCTTGTAAAGTGAGACTTTGCAAATACTCTTAACAATTCAATTATCATTAAGTTTGGAAGAAGATTCATTGTGTGTGGACAATATTCAAAATATTTTCGTGAAAGTGAATATATCCAACTACTTAGACAACAAGCAATTTGGGAGAATATTCATTTTTGAATATTGCTCTTTAGGTATTTTTGATTTTTCAATTATTGGACAATACCTTATAAGTGTGTCTTCAATTTAAGTAAGGGCACGAGCCTATAATGGATGAATCTTTACCAGATCTGAATATGGTATGGTAAAGATTTCTTGTAGAGGATATTTCTTAATCACATATCAAGCTTAGGGATTTTTACATTTTAAGCACAACGGGAATATTTATTAAAAATTTCTTTGTTCACAATTTGATCCCCTAGAGAACTCCATTGATTTGATTATAACGGAATATCTTTTAATAAGCACTTGATAGATATGAAATTTATGATTATTAGTGCTTGTGGCTAGAATGATGACTGATTTAACCCTTTGAGGCTCCAAGAATGAGTTTATGATTAGATGATTTTTAATATATGATTTATTCCTAAGGCTCAGTCTTATGCATTTGACATGATCTGCTTAACTTAGGATTTTAATATTTAAGCATGTGTTAAGCACTAAGAATTATTCGTTAAACAGCAATGCTTTAATCCATTTGGAAGTGAATTTATTCTTCAATGTTATGATTTATGTTACTCATTGCTAAGATATAAGGTTCCTAATATTTTAGCTAGTTAAGCCTACAACCTTTTACTTTGAACAACTCGAAGTAATCATGCTTTAACCAAAATTTTATATCTTACCCAATCATTACGATATAAAAGCATTAGGTAGTTAAATTGGATATATTGCTTAAAGAATCATATTGACTTAACTTTCTTGTAGGATTCTTAGTATAAAAATAGTGTTGGAGATACATATACTAAGAATTACATTCTAAGCATATACTAATCCCTAAGCCTATTAGTCATCACGATCCCCTTTTGTTTATGAGGCTAATTTCATTAAATTCCCAAGCTTAAAGTCTAAAGAGGAGTTTTAGGGGTTTGTTTGGTACTCATTTTTCTTTGACTCGCCAAACTTGTTTGAGCTTCATACCTTTCCTTTTAAATGGACAATCAAATTTAATGTGTCCTTTATTTTTACATAATAAGCAGGTGGTGTGAGCATACGGACCGGAGGAGGTACTAGCACAGAATTTTAATGCTTTAACAAAATACCCCATGTATAGGTTCTTTCTTCTCCTATTTTTAATTCCATTGTAACCTATACCTTCTTTGTCTAAGGTCATCTTTTGAGAACCTAAGAGCTTGTGAAAATTTTCTTGTCCCTTAGTGAATGTGTGGATGATCTAGCTTGATCCTTTATCTTTCCTTCTAGGTCTTGAATTTTTAAATTCTTTAAGCCTTTGCAAACAACTTGTAATTTTACCAATTCGTCGGTCATTTTGTTTGCTTTACATTCAAGTTCAAAAATTTTAAGATCTTTTACATTATCACTCAAAATCTTGGATCTTAACTCTTTCAGCTCTTTTGCCATCATATCATTCTTGTTTTCTAATTTCATGATTTTCAAATCCTTTTCTTTTTCAACACTAATTTTTGATTCTAAATCTTTCGGTGATGCCTCATTCTTGGTTACTAATCTTTTAATTTCTAATTCCTTTTTAGTCTTCTCTTTTTCCCAAGAAGTATAAGACTCTTGAAACTCTTCTAACTGTTTTGCTAAGTCTTTATTTTCACTTTTGAACATTATTTTCTTTTTGGACATCTTTGTTAACATTTTATAAACCTTGGCAAATTCCTTTTGTAATTCCTCATAAGATGAAATGTTATCATTATCAGATTCATCATAATATTCATTACTAGAATTATCACAAGATGTATCACAGTCATTGCATGAATCTTTTTGAGAGTTTGAATGAGAAGTAGAATGAGTAGAGTGTACCTCTTCATCAACTAATGCAACTAGGCCACAATTTTCTACTACCTGATCATTTGAGTTTGACGAGACCTTGTATTCATCGACGAAATTCAGAGAGAGAAGGCAAATGCGATTTCACGAGGTTCAGCCAACCCGACCTACATCCTCACCTTGAGTAACCCACTCAAAGATTCAATTAAAATCTCTGCTCCTTAACTTGGGATGGAGCTTCCCTTACATCCACTGCTTACAAGTGGAACAACTTTTTCCTAATCTGTTACTTACAAGAGATACAACTCTTTCCTCAAACCTAGTTCACAATCAGAACCGTGATTACAAAATAATATCAAATCTGCAAAACACTCAATGTTGCTTCCAACAAAGCTAGTGAGTTCAATTGAAATTCCTAATACATAATCATATGATGAAACTTGAAAATCAATATGTATGAAACGGTACAATTGTTTATAAATGAAATGCTTCAACACACAATTTCCTTTTTTATCTAATCTTCCAAAATATTTGTATGAGTAATAGCTTTGAAGACAAGATGCACAAATATCAAATATGACCTTTGTTAAAAAGTTTGTCTTGAATATTATAAAGATCAAAATCATTAAGCTTTCTCCCAAATTTTAACCACAATATGATCTTTGTAATATGCAAATTAATATATGTATATATATTATGTGATTACCAAAGATCAAAACCTAATATAAGATTTTTCAGAAAATATCCCTTAATGATATATATAGTAATGGACTTCTAAGGATATTTAATCAAATGGTTTTGATGTATCAAAAATATCAAGTCTTTAACTAGATATACTCTTGAATAAAAAACTAATCAACTAATGGCAAAAACCATTCTCAAGTAATGATCTTGTCAAACAATCTATATATGTATGTGAACACTCAAGATCAATCTCTCTAATAATATTCAATAGCAGATGATGAGATGAGTTACTCTTGAAAATAATAAATGGATTTACCAAACCTCAATACCAAGTTGAAATCAAGATGTGTGAATGAATTTCCTTTGATTTTCTGAGTTGATTTTCCCAAGCTTGATGAGTATAAGCTGGAGGCAATCATATAGCTATATGTTCAAGTTCCTCAATTTTCTTTCAAAAAGATGTTCTCTTCTCTTCTCATTTATCTTCGCTAACGCACTAGGGTTTAGATGTTTAATATATAGATATCTTGCTGACTCGTTCTGAGTTATGCTTCCAAATGCAGAAGTGTCAAGTTGTATCAAGGATGAGTCCAGGATCGTATTCCACAGGGACCACTGAGTATCAAAGTATTTGTGAAAGTTTAGTGAAATCCTGTTGCTGTAAAATGTAAGTTGAAAATATTTTTGGTGTTTTATGATTTTAAAAACAGTAAACAAAGAGAAAGATGCTTGAGTAAACTATCAAAATGAGACTGAAATTTTATCAATTTTCCAAAAAATGTAAATCTAATAACGCAACCAAAACTAAACAGATTAACTGAAACAATTTTACCAAACACTCGGGTTACGGGTTCAACGTCTGTTTGCTTCCACCGTTTACTAATTTCCTAGGCCTTACTCTTTTTCTTGTTAATCCAATTAAGGCATTAATAAGATGAAATTTTATTGCTAACGATCGAGTAAATTGGCCACATCTAAATGGAAGAAAATAAAAAACTCTTATTACGCATCAACCGAATTTTATGTAAAAATAAGTTGATTAAAATCCTAAATTAAATCAAGGTTTTGATGTGCCTAACATCAACAACTAAACAAGAAGCAAGAGCTAGCCATTTATCAACGATTCATTCAATTTTCGGTTTTAACCAAATAAAAGTTTAACAATGATATCATAGGATAACTAATAAACCATGGAACGCAAACGACATCGAGCCACAACCCAAGTTACCAAACTTAGCCACTCATGCTTGCAATAGAAAAAAAATGGAAATCCTACGTCTAATCAAGCAAGTATCAAAACACACGTTAACTAAAGACAATAACTTTGAACACGAAATTTAAACACGCACCAATAAAAACTCAATCAAACACATACGTAGACAATAAAAACCGAACCTTTAACAAAATTATGAATAAAAATAATAATTAAATTAATACGAATAAAATTTATTACTAAAATTACTTGAGAATTCAAATACTTAATTAAAATAAAATGCAACTAAAACATTTTTAAAAAATAATCCAATCTTTCAATTAATAACTAAAACAATAAAAATAAACAATCTTAATAAAAAAAGAGAAAAATAAAAAGAAAAGAAAAGAAAAGAGAGAGAGAGAGAGAGAGAGAGAGAGAGAGAGAGAGAGAGAGAGAGAGAGAGAGAGAGAGAGAGAGAGAGAGAGTAGCTGCAGCAGCAGAGGAGCTGCTGCTGGCCGTGAAGGTTCTGCTGCTTGGGAGCTGCTCTGGCCTGCTGTTGCGGTGGCGGCTTGTAGCTCTGCTGGCTGGCCATGGAGGCTGCTAGAGGAGATGCTGGAGATTCAACTGCTGCAGGGGCTGGGTGCTCGGATGGTTCTGTGAAGAGTTGGTTGTGCTTGGGTGGCTGTCTAGTGTGGAACAGAGGAGAATCTGGAGGATGGGCTGGAAAGTGGCAGCTGGGGGCCATGAGGATCTGCTGCCGACTGGAGAACCTGCTGGCAGAGAAGGGGGCTGGTGGTTTCAACAGAGACCCAAGGGGAAAGATAGAAGAGAATAGAGGGCAGAGAAGAGAGGCAAGAATAAAAGAAAACTGAAGTAGGAGAAGAAGAAGAGAATGAAGAAGAAGAAGAAGAAGAAGAAGAAGAAGAAGAAGAAGAAGAAGAAGAAGAAGAAAGGGAAGATGGAGAGCAGCCCGCAAGACTGTCAAGGAAAAAAGGGAGATAAGAAGAAGAATTTAAAAGAGATTGGGGGAAGCCCTAGACCCGGTTTAGCCAACCTGACCCGACAACTTAACCCGACCCGGCCTGCATGGCCGGGTCACATTTTTGCTTTCTGTTCATCGCAATATTTAACCCTTTTAAAGCTAGTTTCTCACAAAACTCAAAACACAAAAGTTGTAGATAATCCTTTCCTCTTTTTCTAGAAATTTGAATCGCTTTGATCGGAGTTTGGACATAAAAGGTATGCATGAAATACGAGCAGGTGTCAGTTTTGGTTCCCGGGACTTTTCCTGCGATAAAAAATTATCAAAAACTCGTAAATTGCACAATAAAACTCAAGCATGATAATTTCGGCACTTTATTGAAATATTGGACAAATTTGGACACTTAATTAAAAATATACGCCGCAAAGACCGGGTTAAAGTGCCCAATTACGTAATTTGCACGCGTAATCAATTGCCCTTAGAATAGATCTTAACCGTTGGATCAAAAAATATCTCGCGAGTTCTCTTATTAAAAATTAGAATTTTAAAATTTCCCGCAAGTTCAGATGACTGAGGTCAAAGGCCCATATGACTGAAGTTCCTTAAAGCTTCAAAAAATTAACCTAGATACAGGGTCAGACAAATGAAGTTGGGTTCAGATGACTGAAGTGTTGGGTTCAGACGATTGAAGTCTGAATTTAGTCTTCTAAGGTGCTTTTGTCAGGTTCTGTGTTTCACCATTAATTCTTCAGGCGGTTGAACTTAATCTTTGGTCTTCTAAAGAAATTCTTTAGATGACTGAGCTTAACTTTAGATGATAGAAATTCTTAAAGACTATGAATTTTCTATTCACTAAGTCTTCATGTATAACTTCTTTTCTTCACGTATAGCTTCTCTTCAAGCTTTAATAGTCTTTAGCTTTATAAAATCTTGTAATATTAAGTTTGAGCTTTTAATAGTCATTGTCAAGCATTTTGATATAGGTCACTTGAGTCACTTGATTTTGATACTTGAGTTACCTAAAACATCATCACTTAACCAAATATGTTAAGTTCTCTTGATTTGTTATCATCAAAATAAGATTCGTAAGCCTTGCTAGGCCAATAGTCATCAACATATATTTGTATGATAAGCATATCATTATCTTTAGACTTTATAAACAGGGTGCCATCCATTTTTCCTCTAGAAAAACCATTTTCTAACAGGAAGCCACTTAATCGTTCGTACCAAACTCTAGGAGCTTGTTTCAATCCATATAAGGCTTTTAGTGGTCTAAATACATGATCAGGAAAATGAATGTCTTCAAACCTTGGGGATTGTGCGACATATACTTCTTCATTTATGAATCCATTTGGAAATGCACTCTTTACATCCATTTGGTAATGTTTGAAGTTTTTGTGGGATGCATAGGTTAGTAGCATTCTTATAGCTTCCATTCTAGCTATTGGAGCAAAGGTATCATCATAATCTATTCCTTCTTCTTGATTGTAACCTTGAGCTACCAATATAGCCTTGTTACATACTACAATGCCATTCTCATGCATTTTATTTCTAAACACCCATTTAGTGTCAATTATAGAGTGATCAACGAGGTCTAGGAACTAATCCAAACCTTATTGCTTTCAAATTGATTCAACTCCTTTTGCGTGGCTACTATCCCTGATTTATCATTAATTGCCTCATTTATGTTATTGAATTCCTCTTGAGATAGAAACACACAATGATTGCACATATTCTTTAATGATGATCTAGTGGACACTCCTCATGAAGGTTCACTTATAATTTGATCTATGGGGTGATTCCTTACAAACTTCCACTCCGTAGGCAATTCAGATTGACCGTGAGAATTATCATTTCAAGGTGTGTTGATTTCATTACTCTCATCTTTTATTTCCTGAATTTCTAAGTCTTCTAAAACTTTTCTTACTTCAACTTCTTGAATATCAGTAGGTCTAGGAGAAAATGGATTAACCTCATCAAATGCTACATAAATAGATTCTACAACTAAAAGGTTTCTTTTGTTGTAGACTCTAAAGGCTTTGCTATTCACGGCATATCCTAGGAAGATTCCTTCATTTGAATTGGCATGAAACTTTCCTAGGTCTTCTTTGTCATTTAAGACAAAGCACTTGCATCCAAAAATATGGAAATAGGATATATGCGGTTTTCTCCCTTTCCATAGTTCATATGGAGTCTTTTCTAGGCTGGTCCTACATAAGACTCTGTTCATTAAATAACATGCAGTGTTCATCTCTTTAGCCTAAAAATATTTAGGCATGTTATGCTCATTCAACATGGTTCTAGCCATCTCTTGAAGTGACCTATTTTTCCTTTCAACAACTCCATTTTGTTGAGGTGTACGAGGTGCTAAGAAGTTGTAAGATATTCTATGTTCAGTACAATAGTTCTCAACATCTTTATTTTTGAATTCTCTACCTTAGTTACTCCTAATGTTTTGAATGCCATATCCTTTTTCATTTTGAAGCTTCATCCTTGGAGGATAAAAAGTATGCAAGTAAACCTGGAGTAGTCATCAACTATAACGAAGGCGTATTGCTTTCCTCCTAAGCTTTGAGTTCTGGTGGGGCCAAATAGGTCTAGATGAATAAGTTCCCTACCAATGGAGATATGCTTCTTCTTCTTGAAACTTGTCTTGGCTTGCTTCCTAAGTTGATAAGCATCACATACCTTGTCCTTTACAAACTCAGTGCTTGGTAAACCCTTAACTAAGTTCCTTTTTGCTAATTTGGACAACAAGTCCAAACTAGCATGTCCTAATCTCCTATGCCACAACCAACTAGCTTTACTAACAACTATGAAACATTCAACTTCTTGAGATATTAGGTTTTCAAAGTTAATAAAATATAAATTATCTACTCGATCAACAATAAACAAGGTGTTATACTTTTGACTATGTTCAACTATGCATTTATCTTGTTTGAAGGTTACTTCAAAACCTTTGTCACTTAGTTGACTAATGCTTAGAAAATTGTGTTTTAACCCTTTTATCAATAAAACATCATTAATATCCCAATAGGGTTCCTTACCGACTTTGCCGATGCCTATAATCTTGCCTTTTGCATTGTCTCCAAAGGTGACATATCCACCACCATCCTTTAATGTCCATGAGGTGATCTTGGACTTGTCTCCAGTCGTATGCCTTAAGCAAGCACTGTCCAAGTACCATCTATCTTTTGTTGGTGTGGACCTAAAGCATACCTACAAGAAGGGATTTATGGTGTTACTTTTGGTACCCAAACCTTCTTAATTCTTTTTATATTTGTTTCATTTTTAGTTTTCACTCTCCATACCTTTTTAATTTTAACATATTTTCTCTTGTATTAATAATCAAATTTATGTGCCCATTCTCCCTTACATAAGAAATTCATAGTGTGTTCATATGTATTGACTGAAGATGTACTATCATAATTTTTTGAGGTTTTTATAAAGTACCCTATGTAGAGGTTCTTTTTCTTCACATTCTTTTATAAAGTACCCTATGTAGAGGTTCTTTTTCTTCACATTCTTTTATAAAGTACCCTATGTAGAGGTTCTTTTTCTTCACATTCTTAATTCCATTGAAACCTATTCCTTCTTTATCTAAGGATGTTTTTTGATCTCCAACAAGTTTTTCAAAGTTCTCTTTTCCTCTAGTGAAGTTGTATATGATTTTAGTTTGATCCTCAACCTAACTTTTAAGACTATAGATTTGCATGTCTTTTGCACTTTCACCGTTTACTTGCAACCTTGAAACATCTGATTAATTTTACTCATAAGTTCATCAATAGTTGAGTCTTTTTCTTTTTCAGCTGATTTTGCTTACTCTAGTTGGTTTACTAGTGTTTCCTTTTGTTCTCTTAGTGTTATGTTTCTCTTGGACACCTTTATGAATCTATTATGAAATGAAAATAATTCAGCTTAGATTTCCCTATATGAAGGCATACTTTCACATGATTCACTACAAGATTCATCACCTGTTTCATACGATGAGGTTGAAGAGGAATTTACCTCATTGTCTTTCACCATGAAGCATAGGTTAGAAATCTCATGATCACTTGATTCACTCTCTGAGTCACTTGAGCTTAAGTCATCCCAAGTTGCTTTCATTGCCTTCTTCTTCTTCTTATTGGTGTCTTTCTTAAGTTGTGGACACAGGTTTTATGTGTCATACTTTCTTATAGTTATAACAAGTAGGGGTTCATTTTTTGTTTTTCTCTTATTTGTTTCACCTTTATTTGTTCTTGACCCTCTGAATTTTATAACAAATCTTTTATTCTTATTAAAGAATTTGCCTAATCATCTAGTGAATAGGGCTAGATCATCATCATCTTCCTTATTGTCCTCTTCCTCACTAGAACTCTCATTTGAAGCTTTTAAGGCTATTGTCTTCTTTTATTTATTACCCTCAGCAATTCTTTCATTTATCTCCATCTCCTATGTGGTAAGTGATCCTATAAGTTCATCTGGGGAAGTATTTTTTTTCAGATTTTTACCTTCAGTTATGGCAGTGACCTTAGGTTCCAAAATAGAAGGAAGTCTTCTAAGAACTTTCCTAATCATCTAATAGGTAGAATAGTTCTTACCTAGTGCATTAAGGGAATTTATTTTGTGGGTGAACCTAGAGTATATACTAGTGAAAGATTCTTCTGGGTTCATCTTAAAGGCCTCATACTCGCTGGTGAGCATGTCAATCCTACTATCCCTAACATCTACAGTTCCCTCATAGGTGACCTCTAACTTGTCCCAAATCTCCTTAGCCGATTTACAACCCATAACTCTATTGAATTCATTGGCATCTAGGGCACAATATAGTGCATTCATTGCACTAGAATTAATTTGTATTTGTTTCATGTATGTGTCATTCAATTGTTTTTATTCTTTAGAGACTTCTTTATTATCTACATTTTTGGTGGGAATCAAGTCACCATGTATGACTACTCTCCATACCTTATAATCCATAGTCTACAAGAATATTCTCATTCGTTGTTTCTAGAATGTATAGTTTACACCGCAGAAAATGGGAGATCTAGATGAGGATTTGCCTTCACCAAAAGGGGATACTCCTAACTATGCCATAGGGATCTTTATGTAGCTACTTGTTAGGATATGCTACAACCTATGCTCTGATACCAATTGAAATTAGGATGTAATCCCAAGAGGGGGAGAATTGGGTTATTTAAAATTTATTTGTAGAATTCCTTTCTTACTTTAACCCTTGATTAATTAAACTTCAATGATTTACACCAACTATATATCTATTCAGCGAACTTACTATACCAATCGGGAATTCTAGATATGAGCACGAATATATAAATGAATATAAAGATCAATACAAAATCTGAATTTACAATATGAAATCAAGAATTAATAAATTCAGTATAGTAATTATTCATAATATGATTTTAAGTTGGAATTAATGAGATTTAGACAAAGTGATTTTAGCATTAAAGGTTTGTTTATCTCAGAAAGTATACTTCAATAAAATGATTAAATACCAATCCTTCTTACTTCAGCTAATTTAATCAAAGATTTAAAACCTTAGCTATCCTGATTTTTAATCCAACATATAAACAGCAAACTATAGGGGTTCTTGTTTTAATCAAAAATTAATTTTCAATCATTTAAAAGATTTTTCAATACTTAGCAATATCAATGTTTAGCACTTTCTCAATTATTCAATAGGATTTGATACTCAATAAGTAAATGAAATTAAAATCATGCACGCAGGTTATATCTTGCAGAAATTAAAAAGTTAAGGGAAGAAGAAGCTGAACGCCATTACTTTTACAAGGTGCAGTCGCAGCCTATGTCCTTGCCTCAAGCAACCCGTTGTGAGGATTTCCTTTCCAACTTTGATACTAGGTGAAGTAAAGCCTCTCTCCGTTTAAAGTGGAGTTCGCCTCTCTAATGAGAACAATCCTCTTTTTAGAAAACGATTCACAATATTCGAATTGTCAAAACAATACAACCAAAGCAACAATGGTTTGAACAAGAGAAAGCTCCTCAAATGAGCAGATTAGTATACGTTAGAATAAAAAATACTTCAAATAAAACAATATGAAAGTTAAAGCTTGAAAAATATATCACCATAAATATGATTTACATGTGTAAGTTTCGAAAGAACAAATTAGAATTTCTTTTGTTCGCAGCAAGAACACAACAGTAGTATAGCCGGAAAAATGTGTGTGCTATTCTTTTTTTCATTGTATGTTCTTACCCTAATGTGAGAGAATATGATGTTTAAATAGTGATCTAGGGTTTCAAAAAGTTTTCCTCACACATTTTCTCTCAATTTGGAAACCAATCATGCAAGTTTTGGAAACAAGCTCAGTACTATTAAACGTTTAAATATACACATCAATCGACTGTACTTAAAGGGTTTGTTGCATGTGCTCTTAAAAAATAGCGCATTTGAAAGTCAGAATGGAGTTAGTCGACTGTGCCCGATAGGTTAGTCTACTGTGCCTATTATGTTTGCATATTTTCAAAGTCAGTAGAACTATAGTCACTTGATGAATTATCATCAGTCGCCTGACCTTTCAGCAACACTTGATTTTCAATGTTTTGGTTCCAAACTTAAATTCATGTATTTAAAAACTTAATTTGGACTTTGAGAAAATATTTTCCATGAATAAAATCAGGTATCTAGGTCAAATATATATTTTAAGAGCTTCAATCATTCAATATTGGAATTTGAAGTACTTACATGAGACTTTCATACGATTTTCCTATCTAAGTGCCTATGTCTTCATGTTGTGAAGCTTTCAAGATTCTTTTGAGCTCTATGCACTGCTTCAATGAGCTTCATGTCCCACATGACTTGATTGCTTTATATCCTTGATGATTTATGACTTTAAGTGAACATATCATTTAAGCTCTTCAAGTACGCTCACAAAAACACTTAAGTCTTGAAACTCAAACTTACATAGACATATTAAGTAACCTTGATTTGTTATCATTAAAATGGGATTAAGCCTTGTTAGGCCAACACCTACAAGAACTTCCACCAAACTAGATAAAGATGATTAAGGTATACTAGTAGATGTTAAGCTCTACCGAGGTATGATTGGTAGTTTGCTATACGTGAGTGCTAGCAGACTAGACATCACGTTTAGTGTATGCATGTGTGCTAGATTCCTAGTTGCACCAAAAGAGTCACACCTACTAGCAGTTAAGAGGATACTTAGATACCTCATTAGGACCATTCATTTAGGCTTATGGTACCGTAAGTATACCTCATTTGAGATTGACAACTATTCCGATACAAACTTTTTTGGTAGCAAATTTGATTAGAAGATCACGAGTGGTATGTGTCATTTCTTAGGACAATCTCTAGTTTCTTGGTTTTCCAAGAAACATAACTTAGTTGCACTGTTCATAGCCAAGGCTGAGTATATAGTCACTTGAAGTTGTTGTGCTCAAACACTATATATGAAAAAACATTTCCAGTCAAGTGTGATAATACTAGTGCAATAAACATTTCCAAGAACCCCATCTCACACTCACGAACCAAACACGTTGAAATTAGACATCATTTCATTCGTGATTATGTGCAAAAAGGGGACGTGGCTCTTGAGTTTGTGTGCACTGATGAACAATGCGTCGATATATTCACCAAACCACTTCAATAGGATAGATTTATCCAAATTAGACGTGAATTAGGCTTATTGCACACTAGGGAAGTTGCCTGAAAATATTTAAGGTCACTGACAGTGATGCATGATCTTCTGAGGGAGAACATGATGTAGTGATGATTAGGTTGCTACAGTGAGGCGAGTAGAAAATTCAATATTTTTGTCTCTTGAACCTTTTAATCTTGTGGTACTAAATTCACTCACTATTTTCCTTGCTTATATGCTTTTGTGAGAACATTACTGCAACTTACTATCCATAACCTACTGAATGTTCACATTTATATGATGAATGGTTGATATCTGTTGATTATATCATGATCTATTATTGGCTATACTGAATTGATTGATACCATTTGCATGGTTAATGCAGAATGTGTGCTTGCATGCTGATAACTGATTAAAATACTTGCATGTTGATTGATTTGAACGCCATCTGCATGGCTGGTGCAGACCTTGTGAATGCATGCTGGTAGTGATTAGGGTATTGCATGATTGGTTAAATGATCAAATATAGAAATACATGCTATCTAGTTGACTAAAATTATGATTCCATAAGACTCATTTCGAACTCTAAATATTTCAACAAGTCTTATGTAGGATCAAAGTACTGACCATGTTCAACATCTTATCTTGATCATAAATGGCCACTTATACTATTGTTATGTACAAAATTGCCAAATTATTTTTCAAACAACTATAAGACTGCCATCTAAGCCCATTTGTGTGTCAAAAAAAGAGAGTTTTTTTTTAAAAAAAAAAAAAAATTAAGCTAAGGGATTCTTTCAATGATTAAATGATATTGTGCTTAGTTTAGTCCTTTTGTTGATGACAAAAGGGGGAGAAATATCTAAGCAAAATTGCAAAATTCATTTTTAATACTCCCTCCTACTTGATTTTAAAAAGGGACAAGTGTCTGGGAAAATTGCCAAAACTAAATGCATAAAGAGCTGAAATTCAAAATTTCTCAACTTGAAAAATTTCAATGTCTTCTTTCTAGATATGCTTGAATTACATTGTCTATTTTGAAATTATACGTATTGTAAGGGAGAGTCTTTTTAGGCTAACCTCCTTTTTGCTTTTGTATTTGTCATCATCAAAAAGGGAGAGATTGTTGAATTTTTGAGTCCTATCCCATTTTGATAATGAGAAATCATATGCATCTCATTTGTGTGTTTAGTGTATGAACAAATTTATGATTTAGAAGGCACAAATGGTCTATGCGATATGGAAGCCATGAGGCTCTTAAAGCTCTCATCATGTGGCCCATTCTATGGAAAATTGAAGAGCAAAGAGTGAAAACATATATTGTTTCAGTTGTAATGCATTTTGATTAAATTGTATGTGCATGCCTTGCTTGATCTGATGAAAAGCTAAATAACGACCATAGACTGACCCTAGGAACTCAAACTTTTCATGGAAAACCTTTTACTTAAAAAGTTAAACTCATACAAAGGATTTGAAATGATTTTGAAGTTCAAAACTCAGCTGAAATGCATTTTTATAAAGGGCCTAATCGACAAGATCATAAGCTTGGTCGACCGGTACTCATGGAAGGAAGATCCGGCAAACTAGATCATTGGCCTAGAAGACTGAACCACGCTAAAAGGGAAATCGCCCTTTGGTCGATCGATCGGACCCTGGGTCAGTTGATTGGAACTCTCAGGTTGAAGCTATTTTGATCAGAAAAACAGACTTAAAATTAAAATTTATTATTATTATTATTATTATTATATCACCTAACGGCTATAAAACAGTCATATTTGGTCTTTACCTATAAATACAAACCCAAAACCCTTAAAACAACTTTTGGCAATATCAAATCATACTCTTACATTGTTGGAATTTTTATTTACTCATTTTCTCAAATCAAAGAACATTTTACTCTCATATGCTCTCTTCATTGCAAAAATTATTTTGAGAGCAAAACCCTAATTTCTCCTACTCTTGTAGTTGAAAATTATTTTTGGAGAAATCATTTATTGCACTTGAATCTTTGAGAATTTATTAAATACACATCACTCACTCAAAGATCATTTACTCTCATCTACTCTCATTTATTTTCAAAAATATTTTTAAGAGAGAAACCCTATAATGACTCGAAGAATAATGGTATTTAAATAATAAAGAGTGAGGGAAATGGAAATGGAAACAGAAACAGAAGGAGGCAGCAGACTTCGTTGACGACGTTTCACTTTGGATGTAATAACTCAAAAGATTTACACAGGGCCTCGTCGACAAAAATAGGGAGTTCGTCGGCGAGCGCATAAGGAGACCTCGTCGACGAAACCATGTCTTGTCAACGAGAAGATACCGATAGGGGTTTTGGGGCAGTCTGAAATTCGTTGACGAGAGAGGAAGTTCGTTGACGAAATTCCTTAAGGACTCGTCGACGAGATGATGTGTCTCGTCGACGAATCTAGGGCTATAAATAATGAGAACCCGGATTTTTCAACAAAAAGTTTGCGTAAAAACTTCCTATCTCTCTCTCTCTCTAAAACGTCTCCCACTCCTTCTCTCTTTGATTTCGGGTCCGTTGTTCATCGGATTGAAGATCTAAGGCCACCACGACGCTCCTGGAAAAGTTCTCTACAAGTTTGCTAGAGCTGATTGTTGGTGGAATTGGTTTGGAGTTCATTCCAAATTCAGGGTAAGGTGTTTTATTCAGAATCTGTTTTCCCTGTAATTATAGGAAATGTTGTATGTAGGAAAATATTGATGTTTTGTTCTGGGGGATGTCATTTTTAGGGTGTTGAGTGGAGAACCGTGTGGGTGTAAAGCCAGAGTTTAGTGAGGGCTTTTCAGAAACTAAGTAAGGGAAATATGCTATGCTAGGAGATTTGATTATGTTAATAGAAATTTTACAGTTGCATGTATATCAAATATTAAGCAGTTTTTATAGGATATGAGATTATAAAGTATGTGCGGCCTGAGTAGATATTATTTAATTTAGACTTTTATACAGTTCTTCCAGTATATGATGTTACACAGAACATATAGACATAGCCAAATATTTATAGATATTATACAGATAGATGCATGTACATATACAGTTTTATTCAAATAGTTTCACAGACAGATATATATATATATATATATATTCTCAGATGTTTATTCAGATCAGTATATGTAGTATTTACAGAATGTTATGTTTTCCTAAATGTCATAACACTCAGAGTATACAGATAGATTATCCAGATAGAAAGTACAGACAAATTATACAGTTATAGCATCAAGATGCTACAGATATTATAGTATTTACAGTATAGATTAATAGCATTATGGTTATTTTGGAAACATAATAAAAAAAATAGTAAAAGAGTATAGTATATACATATTTATATAGTATTAGATCCCTATGGATATTTTGAAGACCGCATTTCAAACCTGATATGGGCATTACGAGTTCTTGTTGATGCCATTTGGGTTGACTAATGCACGAGCAGTATTCATGAATTTAATGAATCGAGTGTTTCATCAATATTTGGACCAGTTTGTGGTTGTCTTCATTGATGATATACTGATCTACTTGAGGAGTTTTGAGGAGCATGAACATCATTTAAGGCTGCTGTTACAAATATTGAGAGAAAGGAAATTATATGCAAAATTCAAGAAATATGAGTTCTGGCTAAGGCAAGTTACCTTTCTCGGTCATGTGATCTCTAAAGCAGGTGTATCAGTCGATCCGAGTAAAATAAAGGCAGTGGTAAGTTGGGAAAGGCCAGGCAGCATTCAGTAGGTCAAGAGTTTTCTGGGATTAGCAGGCTATTACTGGCGCTTTGTAGATGGCTTCTCTAGACTATCAGGTCTATTAACATGGCTTTCGAGGAAAAATGCGAAGTTTAATTGGATCGACGACTGTGAATAGAGTTTTCAGGAGTTAAAGCGGTGGTTAGTTTCAGCTCCGATATTAGTTATTCCATCAGGGGAGGTCGGGTTTGTAATATACAGTGATACCTCTTTAAAGGGTCTTGGATGCGTGTTGATGCAGCACAGTAGGGTTATTGCATATGCATCTAGACAGCTTAAAGAGTATGAGAGGAATTATCCTATCCATGATTTAGAGTTTGCTGCGGTGGTGTATGCTCTCAAGATCCGGAGGCATTACCTATATGGTGGAAAGTGCGAGATTTTCACGGATCACAAGAGCTTGAAGTATTTCTTTACTCAGAAGGAACTAAATATGAGACAAAGAAGGTGGCTAGAGCTTATTAAAGACTATGAATGCACCATTAGTTACCACCTAGGAAAAGTGAATGTGGTAGCTGATGCTTTGAGTAGGATATCAATGGGACCAGTACTAGAAGCCATAGAGATTTCGCATTCAATTTTGATAGATTTGGAGAGACTCGATGTAAAATTAATAGAGGAAAGTCCTCAAGCAGCCATTGCCACTTTAGTGGTTTAGCCAACGCTATATGAGAGGATTAAAGAAGCTCAGAGTGATGATGCAGAGTTTGCAGAGGTAATGCCTTTGGTGCAAGATGGTTTGGGTGAGGAATTCAGCATATAAGATGACAGAGCTTTGTGGTTCCATACTAGGCTCTGTGTTCCTGCAGATACCAAGATCAAGAGAACTATATTGGAGGAGGCTCACAGATCCCTATACACCGTACATCTACGTAGCACTAAAATGTATCAGGATCTGCAAGAGTGCTTCTGGTGGAGTGGAATGAAGAGAAAGATAGTTGAATTTGTACAGTAGTGCTTGATGTGCTAGTAGGTTAAAGCTGAGCACCAAAGACCAGTAAGGCAGTTGCAGCCATTATTTAATCTAGAATGGAAATGGGATCACGTTTCAATGGATTTCGTTACAGGATTACCGTCAATACGTTAAGGGTTGAATGCAATTTGGGTGGTTGTGGATCGTTTGACAAAGACCGCTCATTTTATCCCTATGAAAATCAGCTATTCCATGGACAAACTGGCAGATATATATGTTCAAGAGATAGTTCATGTTCATGGAGTACCAGTATCCATAGTCTCGGACTAAGATCCTCGGTTTACTTCATGATTCTGGAAAAGTTTTTAGGAGACTATAGGTACACAGTTAGCATTTAGCATTGCTTTCCATCCCCAAACAAATGGACAGACTGAGAGGACGATCTAGACATTAGAATATATGCTTTATGTGTGCGTGCTGGATTTCAGGGGTAGCTGGACTTAGTTTCTACCACTAGTTGAATTTTCTTATAATAACAACTACTAGGCTAGTATCAGCATGGCTCCATACGAGGCATTGTATGGTAGGAGATGTTCTCCTCTCTTCTGGGATGAGGTAGGCGAAAGGCAAGTTTTGGGTCCAGAGATAGTACAATAGGCTTGTGTCAAGGTCCGACTAATTAAAGAAAGAATTAGTACCGTGCAAAGTCAATAGGAAAGCTACGCAGACACTCGCCGCCGAGAACTAGAGTTTGATGTGGGAGATCAAGTATTTTTGAAGATAGTTCCTCTAAAAGGAGTTATGAGGTTCGGAAAGAAGGGCAAGTTGAGCCTTAGGTATATTGGCCCTTTTGAGATACTAGAGAGAATAGGGTTAGTTGCCTATAGGCTAGTTTGCCGCCAGCTTTGGCTTGAATTCATGACGTGTTTCATATTTCTATGTTAAGGAAATACATCCCAGACCCATCCCACATGATCAAATGTGCAGAGTTAGAACTCAAGGATTCACTAGCTTATGAAGAGACGCTAATACAGATTTTAGATAGAAAGACACAAGAACTGCATACTAAATAAATTCAACTAGTGAAGATTTTGTGGAGGAACCATGCTATGGAAGAAGCCTCATGGGAACTAGAGGATGAAATTAAAAATAAATACCCACATTTGTTCAAAGAGTAACTAGGTAATGTAAATAGCTAGGTAATGTTTCTTTTGTAGGTACATGTACTATTTAGTTAGTAAGTAGTTTTTAATTTTATTTGTGTAATCTCCCAGAACATAGAATGTAACCACGGTATTGCTCTGCCATAAGTGAGGGCAGGTTGTTGACCACATTGGTCACACCCAGTTTTGATTATGACAAATACTCTTGATACTGATGATTCTACTGAGAATTGCATGCAGGTTCATCTTGTGTGCGCTTTAGGACTGAAAGACATATCATGATGGCGTGAGGTGCTCGTGCCAAAGAGTGAAGATATATGTGTTGTACTTTGTATTCATTTGATTATTTCTTCATTATGGGATGTAATTTATTATGAATTGTGCGCATGTATGGCTTTTAATAATTTGCATCATGCATGGTAGGTAGGTATGCTCAAAATGACCACAGTTGGACTTTAGGTACCTACACAAACCTTAGGGATTTTTTTTGGTAGAATAGAAAGTCTTTAGGTCTTTAAATGTAGAAAAAGTCTCCATTATCATCTTCATATCATGGGAATTACAATTGGCTAAAATATGGACTTAAATTTAAAAGGTTGAGAGGGTTCGGGCAACCGAACCCATGTCATGTAAAGCGGCTCGGGCGACCGGTCAAAGTCAACATTTTGACTTAGCTTCGGGTGACCAAACCTCTTTTGAACGTATCTTCCTCGGGCACCCAAATGCTTTTCAGAGCACTTTTCAACTACTCAGGCGACCATCTATTTACGTGCAAATGGAGGCTCGGGCGACCAAACTATCTTGTTCAGTTAACCAAACTCAGCTTCGAGCACCCGAACCTCGGACATTTAACTACTAACTTTGATTCAGCTAACCAATCCTCAACTCGGGCACTCGAATCTCTTAGAGTTGAATTTTTTACTGTGTCTATTCGGGCACCCGAACCTCAGGCCTAGCACCCGAACCTTGCCAGTTAAAATAATTTTTACTGATTTTTTAAATGGGGTAAACTTAGTTAATTTTCTTAATGGTCTTTTAGACAATTCTAATTATACCCAATGTATCCCCCAATGGTCAAAAAATCCTCCTTGCCTATATATACCAGTTCATTTGTATTAATTAGCAAGGATTAACAAACTTATTAGGATAAAAATTCTCTCAACTCTCAAAACCCTAAAAACCCTATATTAGCCAAATACTTCTTGAAAACACTCACATACTCCTCATTATCTTTCTCTAAGCATTGTGAGTATCTTTATAAGGCTATTGTGTTTTAATCTCTCTAGCTTATACTCTCTCTCTTGGTATATTGATTGATTGATTTTATTTGAGAGTATAGCCCAAAGTTCTTCCACCAATTTCATTTGATAAATCTAGTGGGGAAAAACTTTAAGGGTTTTGGTTCTTGCATTATTGTTGCAAGTTACCTAAACCTATATTTTGTGTGCAAAATCTTTTCTCAAAAAGCTAGTCTTTCAAACAACTCCATTGTGCTTTATACATTGAAATATCATATTGAGTTTGTTTGATTTATCTTGCTTAGCATATTTGAAACCCTGATCTGATTTTGTGATATTCAAATAGTGTGTTTCAAATCTTTC
This sequence comes from Malania oleifera, assembly GCF_029873635.1. NCBI lineage: Eukaryota > Viridiplantae > Streptophyta > Magnoliopsida > Santalales > Ximeniaceae > Malania > Malania oleifera. The sequence continues at coordinate 67,336,531 of NC_080429.1, read as the reverse complement.
TTAGATATACACTCTAGATCTGGATTGAAAATATATACATGATTGAGTGTTTAGCACACATTATAGCACTGAGCATATTTACATATCATTCGTGCTTGCATTATTGACTAAGCTATATTGGTGCACACGTCTGCTTGTGTTGAAGTGCACTTACGTGTACAAATAATTTATACACATTGGTTGTATTCTAGGCACAGGCCTGAAGAGGGAGACTAGCAATGTGGAATAGTCTGAGATTGGCTTAGACCCGGTTAGGAAAGCTAGGTGCGCCATCCTGTTAAGGCGTGTCGGTTGAGGTTAGCCCCTTGAATTGACCTGGTTGTATAGGTGCTGCTCCACTCGTTTAAGAGAGCATTTTAGTGGTATTCGTTGTGCTGGTGTGGCCAAGGCGGGGACATAGGCACATTTGGCCAAACCCCGAAAACATATCGTGCGTGTTCTTTACATTTCCGCAATTAACATTTACTGCACGTGTATGTTTGTTTGATGATTACATAGACTGGCCCTAGGCTAAATTACATTGTTGTTAAAATCTGTAGACCTAGGTAACAAATTTTTAAATACCCAATTCACCCCCACTCTTGGGGTTGCTTCATAACTATCAATTGGTATCAGAGCCTCGTTACTTAGACTTGGAAGTTATTTAGTAAAAGATCATGATGGCTCGTGTTAGTGCATCCCCTCCCTGTGAGGGAAGATTAGTCACACACCCACCTGTATTCTATGGTATTGATTATGCTATATGGAAATTTAGAATGACTGTGTATTTAAAAGCTTTAAATTGGAAATTTTGGAAAGTCATTGATTAGGGTGATTGTGTGCCTATGAAGTCTATTGGGTGTACTGATGTTCCTAAATCTGAGTTTGAAATGAATGATCATGATAGGAACTTAGTACAGGTAAACTTTGATGCCATGAATAATTTACTGCATGCTTTAAATTCTAACGTTTTATGTGAAGTTATGGCTTGTAGTAGTGCTAAGCAGATTTGGGACGAACTTGAGTGGAGATATGGTGCGTCCATGCAAAAGGGAGTCATCTCTCCATGCGACTCTAGCTCCACTGATCTTAAGGAAAGTAACTAGTGTTATGTAGCTTTAACCAATAATGAGGTTACTTCAATTCCATCTGTCTTAGTAGATGAATATGAGCATGATTCTTGTGCTGATTTGAATACTGCATCTGATACTGAATCATATGATAGCACTGATAGTGAAAAGCATGCCTACTTATGAGGAATTGCAAATTGAATATCTTAGGACCCATAAGTTACTTGTTAAATGTAATAAGAAATACTCTGTTTTGGAAAACAAGTATGAAGCGTGATGAAAGAATGTGACTCTAAAGTTCTTGCTGAAAGAGAAAATATTTTGAAAATCAATAGTCTAGAAAGCAAGAATGAATCATTAGAAAATGAGATAATTATTTTGAGATCTAAAATTTCTAATGATGATAGTAAAGATTACTTGATTGCAGATCTTGAAAGTAAGGCAAACAATATGTCTAAAGAACTCTTGAGACTTTAGAATGTTTGCAAATATTTGGATAACTCAAAAATTCAAAATCTAGAGAAGAAAATAGAAGACCAATCTAAGATCATCTATACGTTCACTAGGGGCAAGGAGAACTTTGATAAATTGTTAGGTGCACAAAAGATGACCTTAGATAAAGAAGGTATAGGTTATAATGGGATTGAAAATAAGAAAAGAAAGAACTTATACATGGGGTACTTTGTAAAAGAATCGAAACACTATGCTTGTACCTCCTCTAGTCCATACACTCACACCATTTGTATCTTATGTAAAAAGAAGGGGCACATAAAATTTGACTTCCCATTTAAAAGAAAATGTGTGAAACCCAAACAAGTATGGAATGTCAAAGAATCACCAACTCCTAACCCATCAAAGACAAAAGGAAGAAAAATGGTATGGGTGATTAAGAAAGGAAAGGAAGGACTTACTCAAATAGGAATTACATGATCACATAGCTCTTCCTTAGTAGTTAGGATTAGCTGTAGGGTGCAGTATTCTCTAAAAGGTTAGGTAGTGGCTTGGGGCTCGTTAATATGAAATCTTGTATATTCATCATTCAAACGCATACCAAGCATCAGGGAGAATTAAGTCAATAAGTAAATTCAAGTACAAAACCAATCTAGCCTAAATGAATATTCTTGTTGGTTTAAATACATATCATTGGTTGTTTAAATAAAAATCCTCTCCTAAATGGACATGGTATAAGTGCCTTGCGTTTAAACTTCAAATTGCTTAACCCCTTGCTTAAATATAAACATCTTACGTTAGGCATACTCATTCCATTGTTCAGTTCTGAGGTTTGGAATTAATGTCGCAAATCTTGTCCCAATCTTACCTTGGAGCCATTCCATTGTCCTAATTCCTACATATAATCCATAGGGTCTTCTGCTTCAAGAAACAGATAAAATAAGATCAAATAGACCCAAATCGGGCGACCTAACCATTAAGTACATTTGTACTTCGGTCGACCAAACCAGAAGGTTGACCAAGCCGTTGACCACATTTCGAGCTGCTAAATCCCCGTGTTCAAACTCACTCAGGCTGCCGAACCATCTTTGGGTTCCCAAGTATATATTTAGGATACCGAACTGAGACTTTTAGGCGACCGATTGACTTAGTTCAAAATTTGTTCAGGCAGCTGACCCTCGAAAATACAAAATTGGCACTTGAAATTCAGCAGACCGAACATTTCTTTGGGCTTCCAAATAGACTCACAGACCCCTTGTAATTAAGGTTGTTCAAGCGATCGAATTAAAGCTCAGGCACCCGAACCGCGCTAATATATATGGTTTTCCGCAAAAAATGGTTCATTTTCTTCCATTTCCTTGAGAGCCTTCCTAGTTTTCTCTCTCACATCCTTCCCTAGCCTTCAGTTAGATTCATTTCCATGGCCAGAGAAAAGAGACGTGTTTCTGTGGGTGTTCCATTGGATCAATGGTTTCCCACACCCGATCGGCGAATAAAATATGAAAGGGTGTTTCGTCTGAAGGATCCCATTCTGGGAAAAATCCTCGATATCGAATTCATGCAAACCCACTTCAATAATGTTCTAGACATGTTTCGATATCAGGGATGGTATGAGCTCATAGCCTTTCAGCCCAGGGGGATGTACCTTCTACTTGTTCGACTCTTCTATGCCAACCTTGCCTAGGATGGCCAGGGCTATTACCCCAGGGTGCTGGAGACAGACATCTATTTCGATGATGCATACCTGGTGGAGACATTTGATATCCAGTATGGCGACTTCATCTGGCCCGATTCTTTCTCCACCTAAATAGCCGAGTAGGACTTCACTGTAAGTACCTTCGTTAACTTGGTAATGGCACGTCCAGTAGCTGATTTGACCCATACCCCTAGCTATAGATCCTTGACTTTAGAGGCAAAGGTGGTACACCACCTGATCTCCTATAACATTTTTCCCAAGTCAGGATCGAGGGATTATGTGTCCTACTTGGACTGCTTTGTCATGTGGTGCCTCTTCACCAGGAAGAAGCTAGACCTGCCTAGACTGATCCTACGGTGGATGTTTATCAAAACCATGGGGAAGAGGATCATTTTACCCTACGGTGGGATTTTATCTAGGATATTTGTTAGGGAGAGACTGAATAGGTCACCACTTACCACCATCAAGAAAGTACGACCATCCGATGTTTTCAACTCCACAACCTTAAAGTTGATAGGATATAAGCTAACTGGCAACATGTGGTTGCCTACTGCACATGAGAGAGAGTTGAGAGCTTAGGAGGTCCCGCAGGAGCTACCCCATGTACCATCTACCCTCGAGATCATGGCAGCCATCACTGATCTCTCCGCCTCATTTCAGGAGTTCCGAGTCTCCATGACTGAGCAGGCATTTTCTTCTCAAGCTAGACTTGACTCCTTTTACAGCGAGTTCACTGATTTTCGGTCCGAGGTGCAGGCTAACTTCCATATTCTTGGTGAGCAACTGCGAGAGATGAATGATGAGGATATTGGTGAGGACGACCAGATGGAGCTGAGTGGGGAGGAGGGAGATGATGATCATGATGACGGAGAGACCTAGGAGTGCTTCATGAGAATTCAGCCCATCATTCTACAGCTTCGTATTTTATCATCTATGTTATTCAGATACATTTCTTTTATTGGGTCTGTACCTATACTTAAAATAGCTTATACATCTGTTCCTATTGACTTTCACATTCACCACACACACACACAGATGCTATGATATGGAGACTCTACTATTTGATTATGATACATACATATATATATATATATATATATATGTAGTACTATGGTTTGCATGTGTTTGTGTTTAAATGATTACTCTGTTAAAATACATGCTTAGTATAGAATGCCTACTGCATAGCGGATGCAGTGGTTGAGAATTGCTTGCTGGTAGACTATAGGTTCTCGCATGCCTTACTCTTAAAATACTACCTGTTTGAGAACCATTTTTGTGCAGGTTAATTTTGGGAAATGTCTTGTTTATAGCAGGCATGCTGCTGAATTTTCTATAGACATTTGCGTAAAATAATTGAGATGATGTGCTCTACAAATATGATCTACACATAAAATCTAAATTCTTACGCTTGTCTCATTTGCATTATTTGATTAAACTCCTTGGGGCTGGTTGTGCGTATTTATTTAGAATACTGGCAGATTCTTATGGATTGTTTATATCTTTAGACAAAATGCTGCCAAACTTTTTGAAACCTTTGCATTTAACCTAATATCATACTAAACTCCTTAAAACTTGAGTACGTTTCTAAGATAATTTGTGAATTTTACTCAAGTTGATTTATCAAGAAATTGCATATTCTTAGGGGGAGGTTTTTTTTTTTTTTTTTCAAAATCATTAGGCTCTGAGAATATATATATATCATGCATTCACCGCTACATCTTCTTGAAAATATAATAACAATTGGTATCAATGTGCACATCTTGGTAAATCTATATTTGATATCTTGTTCATTTCAAAACTAACAATATGTTCTTATAACTAATGGAATTTCTTTTTATCGTTGGTATCTTCTCTACCACGTAGTTATAACGATTGGTATCAGACTCACACTTTTAATATACTATACCTTATGGGCATACTTGTTTGTGTTGGAAACTAGAGATGATTATGATAAAATTAACTTTAAAATATTTTTCAAAGGATGAGTGAAAACCAAATGAAAGATTAATCTTCATCCTTGAATAATCATCCATTGGGGGAGTATAGAACATTAAAATTGTTAACGTGTTGCATGCTACTTATACTTCCTTGATGCATATTTTGTTTGCGTTAATTGGTTGAAATATGTTATACTATTCACTATAACTCCAAACAGGTCACTTAGGTACAGAGTTATGATTGGGAATAGTCTACTTTCAAACAACATGCTGCCGAATTTTTTTTTTTTTCTTCCCAATATACCTTTTGTATCTAATTGATGTCCTTTGCCTTCGCGCTTTATTGCTTAATCCTTTTTGTTGTTGCCTAAAGGGGGAAAAGAGACAAAAGTGGGTAATACTGTGCTTAATTATGCTTACATCTCTTATTACCTTTTTACTTTAATTATCTTTATGCATAAAGTCAGGGGGAGGCTTTCTTGGCTGAACCCACTTTTGCATAAGGTATTTATCATCATAAAAAAGGGGGAGATTGTTGACCACATTGGTCACACCCAGTTTTGATTATGACAAATACTCTTGGTACTGATGATTGTAATGAGAATTGCATGCAGGTTCTTCTTGTGCATGCTTTATGACTGAAAGACATATCATGATGGCGTGAGGTGTTTGTGCCAAAGAATGAAGATATATGTGTTGTACTTTGTATTCATTTGATTATTTCTTCATTCTGGGATGTGATTTATTACGAACTATGCGCGTGTATGGCTTGTAATAATTTGCATCATGCATGGTAGGTAGGTATGCTCAGAATGACCACAGTTGGACTTTAGGTACTTACACAAACCTTAGGGATTTTTCCCGGTAGAATAGAAAGTCTTTAGGTCTCTAAATGCACCAAAATTCTCCATTATCATCTTCATATCAAGGGAATTACAATTGGCTAAAATATGGACTTAAATTGAAAAGGTTGAGAGGGTTCGAGTGACCGAACCCATGTCATGTAAAGCAGCTCGGGCGACCGATCATAGTCAACATTTTGACTTAGCTTTGGACGACCGAACCTCTTTTGAACGTATCTTCCTCGGGCACCCGAATGCTCTTCAGTGCACTTTTCAACTACTCGGGCGACCGTCTATTTACGTTCAAATAAAGGCTTGGGTAACCGAACTATCTAGTTCGATTAACCGAACTCAGCTTCAGGCACCCGAACCTTGGACATTTAGCTACTAACTTTGATTCAGTCAATCGATCCTTAACTCGAGCACCCGAATATCTTAGAGTTGAATTTTTTATTGTGTCTATTTGGGAACCCAAACTTCAGGCTAGGCACCGGAACCTTGCAGGTTAAAACAATTTTTACTGATTTTTTAAATGGGGTAAACTGGGTTAATTTTCTTAATGGTCTTTTAGACAATTCTAATCATACCCATTGTGTCCCCAACGGTCAAAAAATCCTCCTTGCCTATATATACCAGTTCATTTGTCTTAATTAGTAAGGATTAGCAAACTTGATTAGGGCAAAAATTCTCTCAACACTCAAAACCATAAAAACCCTATATTAGCCAAATACTTCTTGAAAACACTCACATACTCCTCATTCTCTTTCTCTAAGCATTGTGAGTATCTTTATAAGGCTATTGTGTTTTAATCTCTCTAGCTTATACTCTCTCTTTCTTGGTATATTGACTGATTGATTTTATTTGAGAGTATAGCCCAAAGTTCTTCCACCAATTTCATTTGATAAATCTAGTGTGGAAAAACTTTAAGGGTTTTGGTTCTTGCATTATTGTTGCAAGTTACCTAAACCTATATTTTGAGTGCAAAATCTTTTCTCGAAAAGCTAGTCTTTCAAATAATTCCATTGTGCTTTATACATTGAAATATCATATTGAGTTTATTTGATTTATCTTGCTTAGCATATTTGAAACCCTGATCTAATTTTGTGATATTCAAATAGTGTGTTTCAAATCTTCCTTAGATATACACTCTAAATCTGGACTAAAAATATATATGTGATTGAGTGTTTAGCACACATTAGAGCACTGAGCATATTTACATATCATTCGTGCTTGCATTATTGACTCAGCTATATTGGTGCACACATCTACTTGTGTTGAAGCGCATTTACGTGTACAAACAATTTATACACATTGGTTGTATTTTAGGCACGGGCCTGAAGAGGGAGACTAGCCCTGTGGAATAGTCTCGGATTGACTTAGATCCGGTTAGGAAAGATAGGTGCATCATCCTATTAAGGCGTGTCGGTTGAGGTTAGCCCCTTGAATTGATCTGATTGTATAGGTGTCGCTCCACCCGTTTAAGAGAGCATTTTAGTGGTAATCCTTGTGCTGGTGTGGCCAAGGTGAGGACGTAGGCACAGTTGACCGAACCCCGATAACATATCGTGTGTGTTCTTTACATTTTCGCAGTTTACATTTACTGCATGTGTATGTTTGTTTGATGATTCCATAGACTGGCCCTAGGCTAAATTACATTGTTGTTAAAATCTATAGACCTAGGTAACAAAATTTTAAATACCCAATTCACCCCCCCTTTTAGGGTTGCACCATAACTATCATAAGTAATAAAATAAGTAGACCTTTTTGCCTTTAAAGAATGATGAGTTATATGAATAGTAAATTTTCGAGGATGAAATTTTATAAGGAGTGGAGAATGTAATGACTCGAAGAATAATGGTATTTAAATAACAAAGAGGGAGGGAAACGAAAACAGAAACAGAAGGAGGCAGCAAACTTTGTCGACGATGTTGCACTTTGGATGTAATAACTCAGAAGATTTACACAGGGCCTCGTCGACGAACATAGGGAGTTCTTCGATGAGCGCATAAGGAGACCTCGTTAACGAAATCATGTCTCGTCAATAAGAAGATACATAGAGGGGTTTTGGGGCAGTTTGAAATTCGTCGATGAGAGAGGAAGTTCGTCGACGAAATTCCTTAAGGACTCATCGACGAGATGACGTGTATCGTCGACGAATCCGAGGCTATAAATAATAAAAACCTGGATTTTTCAACAGAAAATTTTCGTAAAAACTTCCTCTCTCTCTCTCTCTCTCTCTCTCTCTCTCTCTCTATAAAATGTCTCACACTCCTTCTTTTTTCGATTCTGGTTCTGTTGCTCGCCAAATTGAAGATCTGAGGCCACCACGATGCTCCTGACAAAGTTCTCTACAAGTCTGCTAGAGTTTATCGTTGGTGGAATTGGTTTGGAGTTCATCCCAAATTCAAGGTAAGGTGTTTTATTCAAAATCTGCTTTCCCTGCAGTTATAGGAAATGTTCTATGTAAGAAAATACTGATGTTTTGTTCTGGGGGATGTCGTTTTCAAGGTGTTGAGTGGAGAACTATGTGGGTGTAGGGCCAGAGTTCAGTGAGGGCTTTTCAGAAACTAAGTAAGGGAAATATGCTATGTTAGGAGATTTGATTATGTTAATAGAAATTTTACAGTTGCATGTATATCAAATATTATGTAGTTTTTACAGGATATGAGATTATAAAGTATGTGTGGCCTGAGTAGATATTATTTAATGTAGATTTTTATACTATATAGTTCTTCCAGTATATGATGTTATACAAAACATATAGACATAGCCAGATATTTATAGATATTATACAGACAGATGAATGTACATATACAGTTTTATTCAGATAGTTTCACATACGGATATATATATATATATATATATATACTCAGATGTTTATTCAGATCAATATATGTACTATTTACAGAATCTTATGTTTTCCTAAATGTCATAACACTCAGAGTATACAGACAGATTATGCAGATAAAAAGTACAGACAAATTATACAGTTATAGCATCAAGATGCTACAGATATTACAGTATTTACAGTATAGATTAATAGCGTTATGGTTATTTTGGAAACATAATAAAAAAATAGTAAAAGAGTATAGTATATATATGTATATAGTATCAGATCCCTATGGAAAAATTACAGACAGATACAGTTTATAGGGCGTGGTACCATTGCTATATACAGAATAGAATGCAACCACATATCTCAGATAGTGTGTGGGTACCGTCCAACTATGGTCGGAGAGGATGCTACTCCCTAGTTCACTGGGTTGAGGGGGCCAATTTGATGAGTTAGCAGTCAGTCCCGAGCTTAGGAGTGGATGCAGTTTGGCCGGGCTGAGGTAGTGTAGAGTATGGTAACTTATCTGAGGGGCCGACCAGGTTAAATCCCGCCTACAAGCCGCACAACCCTGTCATGAGGGGTCAAATCATGACATACAGAGTCCTAGAGAAAGAGCATAGTTATACATATGTATATGTATACAGTTTTACAGCTTTGTTGTATATAGTATGATATTAGCAGTATGAATGATAGAAAGTACAGATGATAAAAAATTTTAAACTACTATACATGTGATATATGTGCTTTACAGATTTGTCAGATCATGTAGTTTTAAATACTATTATTATAGTTATACTACTTGGTTGTCATTCACTAGTAATAGCATATTTCCACTTACTGAGCATCATCTCATCCCATTACTTTACCACTTTTTAGGTGAGCCAGCTTGGTGAGCAGATCAGGCTTGCGAATAAAGAGTTGACTTGATTACCCTGGTTGTAGGGTAAGTTTGTAACAGGGTTTTGTATTTTTGGGGTAGATGATACTGGAGAGAGTTATTGTATATGGCTATGATCTGAATGTACTCAATTCTGATATTGTTAGTATATATGGTTTTATGACTTATGTTTCCACTGCTTAGGTATGGTTATATAGATATTTATAAAATAAAAAAAAATGGTGTAAATTTTGAGGACATTACAAACCCTAACTCTATTGAGTTTCATTCATATCTTGTGAGAGTGCATTAAGATTTCATTGTACAAACAAGCCTTTGAAGAAGCATTTGATTGTACGCAAAAACTGTTATTCTCATTTGTATTTGCGGTTCGGGTTTTCAACCATGCCAAACAAGGGGATATCGTTTGAAGAGGTGGCTCCGCCTATAAGGAGTGGTGTAATGGGTAACTTCGCCCAAGTGAAGGAGTGTATATAAGGTGGCTCCGCCTTGGTTGAAGGAGTGGATAGTGGAAATCCTCAAGCAGTTGTCTTAAGGTGAGGACGTAGGTGGGGACAGCCGAATCTCGTACAAATCGCCGTGTTTGCTTTCTCTTTCCCTACACTATTTAAATTTCCACATTTGTATGTTTACATTTATTTTGTTGTGATTAATGTATATATTTTAAATTTAATCTTGTGATCGTTTAAGAAACCCTAACATTGAAATATTGTGTGTTTTAAAAATAGGGCAAAAAGTGACTTAAATTTTTCAAATATCCAATTCACCCCCCTCGTGGGATTACACCAAAACTCACAAAAGAGATGCAAAAATGTGTCTCTCCTAAAGATCTTAGGAAAGGATGAGGCACTCTAACACAACATATATTTTTGTTTATGCTTGATTTTGCGTGCAAATACTAAAATGAAATTGCTGATGGAACTCGAAGGTGGGACAGTAGTATCCTTTTTGGAATTTTAGGGGTGAGAATAACCTTCACAAAAATGGGATTATTCATTATCTAAAGGCTTGATAATTAAACAAACATGGAAGAGTTATGGGTCATGATTGATTGAATTCAAAACTGGTAGTTAGAGACTAATCAGGTCTCCTTAGTTAGGACGAGTGTGTAAGGGCAGTATACCTTCCCTTTGCATAAGCATACTCCCAAACCCTACGTCAGTTATGTAAACCAAGATTACCAGTTCATGACTTAGGTTTAACTTAAAAATAGAAGCTAGTAGAAATTTAGCTGGACTCTTCACACGTTAAAAAAAAAAAAGTACGCTAGTACTGACTCAGTCTCACACTATCATTTTTAAATTATTAGCTCAGTTACCATTTGGGATTGGGGCATTAGGACACATTGACAATATGCATTCAATTAATTTGATCCAAAAAAAAATTATCGATTAAATTAATTTTGATCATGATTTGATCACAACATGTGCATGCACATGGGTCAAATTTTTATGTAAACCATGAATGGTTGGAAAAAAGAAAAGATATGGTAACAATTGATATTCTCATATAATACATTCAATCAACAAGAAACAACACTCCAATCAATCTATAGGTCTATGAATAAGAAGTTTTGTAGGGATTCACAATGTTTGCCTTATATTGTCGGATCAATGAGTCAATTTATGCTTGTGTTTGAGACCTTGTGTGAGTAGACAACAAACAATTCTCTTCTTTTTTTCTTGAGTTGTGACTCGATGGAGAATCAGAATAGCATTAATGTCAAGGCAGATGCTTGTATATATAAAGCTCTTGGTAAAACCAACAGGCAGATGCTTGTATATATAAAGCTCTAGGTAAAACCAACAAATTGTAAGTTGCCTATATGTGCCTATACACTACCTTAATTTCATAGGTACATAAAGGCCCAACATAAAATACTATCATAACCCAAATTTTATAAAATTAAACTATGCCACTCCATACAATTCTAACATTTAAGGATCAATAATAAACCTAGCTTTTAAGGAAAACACTAAGACATAAATGAAAAAAAATTAACAAAAAAAAAAAAAAAAAAAAAAGAAGAAAAAATAGAAAGAAGCAAATGACAGCTGACATTCACACCACGCGCAGATGATATAAAATTTTATTGAGAAGAGAGGATAGCAATTATAATAAATGTATAGGAGAAGCGAGAGTCCAAGGGGCTATACATTATAATAGTGGATATGTGTATCTGTGTGTATGGGTGTGTGGCATTCTATATATCTTGATATGCACGTAGGGTTTTAGCATATTTTGAGAACGAGGAGATAGGAATGGGGAATGGGGACGGGGGAATGGGAATCCAGAGTGTAGTTAGCTAGCAAGCTACCACCCAACCCACGCCAAGCAAAGACTATATATTAATTAATTAATTAAATTTAAATCAATAGAAGCATGTAGATGTAGGAGGAGGAGGAGGAGGAGGAGGAGTGGGGAGTGTAGTCCCTCCCCCTGAGGTTCAGCTGGCATCTCTTTCCATGCAATGCAATGCCCCCCCGCGCCCATATGCCGACGGGACATCCCCCCAATGTGTTGTCCTGAGAATGGCCGACCCAACACCACTTGGTGGGAGACACTATCACTGCATACCTTACCCACAATGCTACTCTCTCTCTCTGGGTGGAGTTACATCCATCCATCTGATAGAGGACAACAATATCGACGCTGCCTGTTTGCCTTCATTCTCGCAGATGATACTGCTCTAAATTCTTATCCATCTCCTCTCTCCCTCTCTCTCTCTCTCTCTCTCTCTCTCTCTCTCTCTCTCTCTCTCTCTCTCTCTCTCTCTCTATATATATATATATATATAGGTATTTCGGCCATGCACGCGTGCAACTGCATGCACTGTTCAATTTATATTTATTACTCTCCTTCTTTAAGTAGTGGATACTTTGAAGTACGTCCCAGATTATAAGTGTGCCTCGGGTGTAGAATACTTGCATACAGAAAATCCCTCAACTGAGTTTCAATTATAATCTTTTTAAAATAAAAAATAAAGAGCCTGCTCTTTAATTTGCACTATGGCAGCTGCTTCATAATCGTATTATTTTTTACCTTCAAAGCCTTATATATATATATTTGCTCCATCAAGCAATCCATCTCTCAACCTAGCTATACCTCTCCACCCACGCCCTCCCACCTCTTCTCTCACCACCTCCTAGTATTAGATCATGAAACTCTCTTACATGAAAATTTTAAATTTTTAGTATTAAAATATTCTTTAAGATTCTTTTTGTTAACTCAAAAGTTCCGTTAACTTCAATTTAATGATAACAAACTATTGAGAGATCTTAAAAACTTTATTAAATTGTCTATTTGTATTTGTTTCTCTCAAATTGAAAACAAATTGTACATATTTGTAAAAACTGTAGAACTATTACAATAAGGCACAACAATAAAGATAGGAGATCGAGATGAGACTAAATTAGACTACTCTATCTTGAATGGGTGACTGCCTCAAAGGGCTACTATTGACTGGACTCGACAGAATGGTTGTTTGGTCAACTAAAGCTTACGAAACATGTGTCTAATGGCTAATGAGGGGTTGGCTTGCCTAAAGGAGCGATCAACTATTCGTGCTGTCTATCACCCTCAAATGGATAGAAAACAACTAGTTTGATTCCAAACACTATATATGTCCTCTAAGCCCAAAGAAATAGAAGAGAGACTTTTCTCATTACATTTGCTAATCCGAATACTCTTAGTTAATCACTTATTAAGCTCTTCATTTTGCTCATCTTTCTCAAAGAGAGAAATACCAAAACTCTTGTGCCTTCGTTAAATATTCTTAAAAGAATTTTAGTAATCACAAACCCTCTTCATTTGTTTATTATGAGGAATTTTTCTATTTGTCTTAATATCTCTTGTAATGTCCTTACCTCCATCAAAGCAAGGGGTGTGTTGGTGTCCCTGTCACCATATAATGTAAGGAGATTTGTTAAATCTTAAGCTGGTTGTGCCTTATGAGAGTGGATGTAGGCTTGTGATAACCAAACCACTGTAAAAGAGTTTCCATCTCTCTCTCTTTTTTTTTTTTTCGCTTTAATTTTTTAACATTTATGTGATTTTCTTGATTTGTTTGAATTTTTTTAAATTTGTAAATCAAGAAATTAATTTTTATTAGACCCACTTCAGTCCCTTTCTTGGATTGCTAGTTGGGCTAATAATTGCCATCAGAGTAATGACTCTTACTTATATAGATTTAACCATTGTCAATTGGACTAAAATCTAGGAAATTCACAATTAATTAAGCAAATAATTAAGAATAATTAATTAGGAAACAAATAATTGAAGGTTATTTATCTCTCTATGGACCCTCAGTGGCAAAATGCGAGCTTGAGCTAAGATTAGGGGTTCAATTTTGCATTTTTTCGTAAATATACTTGAAATAAAAGATTGTCTCCAACTTGGATAGGGATTTAGTATTAGGAATACGGGAACTTGTATTTGAGTACCCTTATAGGATTAGTAAATGATATTCCTTGATCTATAATGGGACTTTGGGAAAAACAGGGTTTAGGGCAACACATGCCCTAGCATCCAAAAGTTTATAAAAGGGAAGTTAGGGCTCCCAATGACACAGAAAGAGACATACATACAAGAGAGATTTGAGAGATTCATGCTCAACTAGAGAGAGAGAAAGGATGCTACATATTGTTATAAGAATACATTCACGTCAAAGGCTAATGAAAAGCATATTTATTTACTTATGTAGGAGAATTCTTGGTTTTCTTGAATCTATTATGGTATTGTTGTTCAATTGGTTGAAAGAAGCTACGTAAGTTATGGTTTTCAGTCACTCCTAGATGCTTTGAAGATTTATTCGTGTAGCAATTCTTGCATGCTTTCATGATGAGTAACCATAAATTTATGTACAAGCATACCAATTCCAACACAATTTTTCTGCATGTGTACTTAAGCTTTTTTCTTGCATGTGAGGGATAGTCGATTCTTCTTCTTCTTTTATAGTTTTGTTTTGTTCTGTGTGCTGCTATGATTACAACTTTAAGAAGTTTAGGTTTCTGAGGAGAAGGAAAGAAGAGGATGACCTAGACAGTTTGGTTCAACGAGGGAATTGGGCAGAGGTTTGTTGTTTGGTGGTGCTTGTAAATGTTCTAATGATACTAGATGGTCAATGATAGGCATGCTTGTAAGTAAAGTCCATCAGGGATGGACTACAATGGCCATGGCTGCACTAGCCATGGGGCATGGCAGCGCAGAGAGAGAGGAGTGTTTCTAAACTTTTCCAATGATAAAACCCACGAACAAAGGTCACTGGAGGTCCTTAGGCATGGCAGTAAGGATGATCAGTGGTTGAGTAGGGCCCACCACACGATTAAAGCAAACATTGCGACAACTAAGGTTGCAAAAGAAGGGGGGTCACCTGCAATCCACGTGCATTCCCAAGTGAACCAAGCTGGCTACTTGGTTCAGCTGGGTGGCAATTCACACTTTTATTTTTTATTTTTTTTTTAAATTTTGGTCTACTTCCTTTTAAATCAAAATTAAAATAGATTACAAAAATAAAAGTAATTCTAGCTTTCATTTAATTATTAATTATCTAGTTAGAAGTTTTTCTTGTGTTTTCATTGCTATCATTCTTATTGTTATTATGGTAATTGCTAGTAATAGTATTAGGGTTATTATTCTACTTACCTATTTGTTTGTTTATTTATTTGTTTTTTTTTAGAAAAAAATGGGTTAAGGTATTGATTTATTTCTCATGTCTTATGCTTTACTAGGATTTTTATTCATAAAAATTTTTAATTTTTTGCTTTTAAAAATGATTTCAATTCAATAAATAGTGAAAAAAAATCATGGGAAAATTCGGGGAAAATCCTTTAAAATTTTTGAAATGATTTCTAGGGTTTCTAATTGTTCTTCTTTTCTTCTTTGGTGTATTTATAAAAATTGAGAACACAATTTTCCAAATATATAAAAAAAAAAAAAAAAAAAGTTTTGAAACATCTAATTTTTTTTATTTTTTATTTTTGTATATGAAGTTAGGTTTTACTGTTTTTCACTTAATTTTCTTTAGTATTTTTGGAATCCTTAGTTTTAAGGAACTTACCTTTTGAGTCTATTTAGAAAATTTTACATATCTTTACATGTTTGATCTTAAATATCTTTTGTTTTAGAAAATTAGTGTAATTGTCTTCCTTACTCATAGTTCCTTTTTTTTTTTTTTTTAAAGTTATGTAGACACCCCAATTTTAATCAGGCCATTTTCTGAGAAGACTCGGCATAATAAGGGTTGACTTCGAGTTTCAAAAGTTAAGTCCTTTGAGTCCTAAGTTTTAAAGTTGAGTCCTAGAACCATTTACTTTTTAGTTGGGTCCTTTAATTTCAAAATTAATTTTCTTTATTTTTAAAATAAGTCCTATTATTTTAAAAATTTTGAGTCCTTTTAATTTTAATTTTAAAACTGATTTTTTGTAGCTTTTTAATTGAAAAATTAAGTTCCTTTGTTCTTTTCATTTGGAAATTGATTTTTTCTTAATTTTTAGTTTGGATCTTTCAATTTTATTTTATTTTTAAAAATTGAGTCTTTCAAATATTTGAATTGAGTTGTTAGGTTTTAAATTGAGTCTTTCAATTTTTGAATTGAGTCGGTATCTTATTGAGTCCTAAAGTCACATTCTATTACCAGTTGCTTCTTGGGCAAGCTTGGTCAACTGTGACATTGGGATTTTTAGTCAAAATTGAAATGCAGCTTTGAGGTCACATTTTATTAAAAGGGGGGAGCAGGTGCAGTGCAAACACATACAGTAAAAAAAAATAATACAAAAAAGGAAAGTGCAAGTACAAGGAAATAAAAAGAAATGTTACAGGGAAACAAGGAATGGTTGTAGGGAAAGAAATACGAGGGTACATACATTTAGGAAATGCATACAAAAATCACAAAAATGGATATAGGGAAAATAGAAAATTAAAGCAAAGCTCCAATCTCTCGTTGCCATCTGGAGAAGCTGAAGGCACTCTCAAAGCTTCATGCGCATAAAAGTAAGGTGGTTTGTTAAATGAAATTCAAAAAATAATGCAAAATGAAATCACATGTATGCAGAATGAAGTTTGTTAAAGAAAATTGTTAACTTTACCGTGGTCCCAAAAGGGGGGTGAATTTGTATTTTTAAAATTTAACCCCTAAGTTAATCTCCTAACACCAGTATATTCGCAACCCTATGGTCAGTCTAGTGCAAGTAATGTAAATATATACCAGAAAGTAAATAAAACAATTTAATCAAACACACATGCACCCAAAAGCAATAAAGTAAGGGTGACACGCAGAAATGTTATCGAGGTTCGGCAAATTGCCTACGTCCCCGCCTTGGTTAACAAATACAAGGATTACACTATAACATGCTCACTTAAATGGGTGGAGCGAAACTTAAACAAATCAGGTCAATTAGCACAGGGCCGACATCAACCTTTACATTCAATCCTTACCGGACTGGATTACCGCCCCCTCAGGCCACGCCTGAAAACACTCAGATTTTACAATTAGATGGTACAGAAATAGTGCTTTCACGTAAAGCAGATTTGTACCCAAATACGCACAATCACATACACATCAATAGCATGGATATAGTGTAAGCTCAGTGATATAGGTTTTGTTCAATCAATACTCAACACAGTATAATCAGTATGATGCTCAAGAGTATTCAACATAAGCATTATCTTGAAATCTAAACAAGGTATTTCAGTAGCACATCAATATTCTAAGTATACTACACAAATAATCAAACTAGTTCAAAAAGAGTTTTCCACAATGAAAGATGCACAACACTAGTTTGAAAAATACTTGCTTGTTTGAAAAATCTTTGCACACCAAAAACAAAGCTATTGGACACTTGCAACAAAATGCAAATATCCTAAGCTTCCTTAGTTTAATCTCATGCAAGATTTATAATAAAGAAATTCGTGTTCTCACAATCTCAGATTTTATCAAAAGGATGCAAGTTTGAGAGTAATTGGGCAAAGGGTGATTTTTCAGTAAAGAGAATTTTTGGCTTAATCACTTTTCTAATCTTGCAGTAATCATGCAAATTGACTCATATTTATAGTCAGGGGTAAAAATATTACCATTTGGGATATAATGGGAATAATAAAAAAAGTCTCAAATGATTAAAATCCAATTAGTCTGACTTAACCCAGTTTTACCGCGGTTAAAGTAATTTTCACCAGTTGAAGTTCGGGTGGCTGAACCTAAGTTCAGTCGCCCAACCAGACATACTAAAAAGGTCTTTAAGATAGTTCAATCGCCCGTATAGAGGTTCGGCAACCCGAATCAAAGTTAGTAGCATATGTTCGTGACTTCGGGTGCCTGGTCCAATGTTCGGTGGCCGGAACTCCTATGTTCGGTCACCCGAGGTCCTTTTTGAACTAAAACTATCGATTGCCCGAGTTGGTGAACAGTCCCTTTCAAGGGGTTCGGGCGCTTGTGGATGGTGTGTGCATTTAAGGTCAGTCGCCTGAGAGCTTGGTCAACATTTTGACTTGTCAACATTTGGGCGCCCGAGGAGTTTTATACTCCAAGGGTTTGGTTGCCCGAGCTCACTCAAGTTGCTTAGATTTGTTCAATTAAAGCACAGTTTCAACACACCTATATATTATATGCTATGTGGATAAGTGTTGGAGCCTAGGGTCTTGCTATGGTTTAGTTGAGCTTACAATATATCCTATATGTATGATGTGTATGTAAGATACATACAAACCACAGCCTAGGTTACTATTACAGACCCATATTACAGACAATACATTTACAATTACAAATTACAAGTCTTCAGGGTCTTCTTCTTTCTTCAAGTGTCCTTCCTTAGGATATTTATTTGAGCTTGTACAAACACTTAACAATCATCAAATATCAGTATTTATCATTATCAAAACCGAGTGCGACCTATAAGGTCAACAAAAATATTCCCTACCAGCATCCCAATAATAAAGGGGAGTTCGGTTAAAATAACCACGTTGGAAGAGAATTTTGGCACCAAATAGGCTGCCTAGACTCTCTATAAATAAGGAGTCTCACACAGTAGAAAACACAGAAAAAATAGAGAGGGAAGAAGGCTCTGTAAAATTGAGAGCCTTCGATAGAAATTCGGGAGAGTGAGATCGAGAAATTAGAAATGGGAGAAAGACACACAAATGGAGAGCTTCAAAGAGAGCACTCTGTAGAAATTGAGAGAAGGGGCAAGCAGAATTAGAAAAAGGGAAAACTCTGCAAAAAAAAAAAAAATTGTGAAAGAAAAATCAATTTTGTTAGAAAAAAGATCCATCATAAAAGAGAGAGCATTCAGAATAGCAATTAAAAGAGAGAACAATTTAGAAGAGTGTTGAGCAGTATCAGACATTTGGAGCACAAAATACATTTAGAATACAAAAGCATCAAACATCCAGAGCACGGGACTCACTCAAAACACAGAAGCAGACAAGCTTAGCTCCACTCACTGAAGAGAAAACCGGAGGAGAGAAGAAGGGAAGGTAAAATCTAAAGCTTTTACTCCTATCTCGATCAATCCACATGATAATTGTGTGTGAATATGAATGCAGATAATTCCTCTCAGATTTCAGGTTCATACTTGAACTTGAACTTAGGCTTAATAGGGATTAGACCCGAACCCAATTCCCCCGAGCCCAAATCTGAGCTCAAGATCAAACCTTTTGCACCAGACCTTTGACCAAGTCAAAACCTGAACCAAAAACCTATTTCATGCCCAAAACCCCTTTTAAAAAAAAAAACACCTGAACCCAAAACTTGTTTCAAGCTCAAAACCCCTTTAAAAAAAAACACTCAAACCTAAAACCTGTTTCAAGCCCAAAACACCTTTTTTTTTTTATAAAAAAAAAAAAACAACACCTAGGCCCAGACCTATTAAACCTCCCGAAGCCCAAAAGTTCTTTTGAAAAGCCGAAGCCCGAAAGTCCTATTAAAAAAAATGAAGCCCAGAAGCCAATTTTAAAAATACCCGAGGCCCAACCTGTTTTAAAATAACCCCTAAGCCCATTTTGAAAACACCCAAGGCCCAACCTATTTTAAAACAACCCTAAATCCATTTTAAAATTAACCCAGGCTTGAACATTTTTAACCTAAGCCCACTTTCAATTTACAATTTTTTTTTACCTGAGCCCATCTATTTCAAAATACCCAAGCCCATTTACCAATGTTAAAAAGTCCTAAACTTGAGCCCATTTTTATTTTAAAACCCAAACCAAACCCAAGCCCATTTGTATTTTGAAAAACCAGCCCAATTTTAAACAAAACCTCAACCCAACCAAACCTAAGCCCATCTTTAGTTAAAACCAATCCCTTACCCCCCTCAAGCCCATAAATCCATCAAGATAAGCCCATCAAGCTCACTCAAATCTCATTAACAGAGCCACACATCCACAAAGGTTGACTCGAGGGAGTCAACCCTGTTCCCACTCACTAGGTTTGGATGAGTTAACTCGTCCTCGAACCTTGACTGAACTAAAACCCTAATGGACTTGAACCCCAACCTTCTGAACAGGAAACCCTAAACTACCTAAGCACATCAACAACATTCATATTATCACAAAGACAGAATCACAATACACAAAGCTCACACTCGCATTCACACATTAAACTTCGAGGAGGAAAAAAAGCAACAAAAATAAAAAATAGGGATACCTAGCTCTGAACCCTTTGAGACCTCCTACTTGGTCCCGCATCAAACTTCATTTCCCCAAACATCTTCGAGTGCTCCCCCAGTCACCACCGAAAATACAAACACGCTAAGTGTTCTCCTTGGTCAAGTTGATCAGGGTCCTGGGTCGAGTGTGGGTTTTATGGAAATGAGTATTTAGGTATGGTTTTCCAAATTCAAGAATTTAGGCTTTTGGGTCAAAATTTCAGGTTTTATTTGTTGAGTTTTTTTTTTTTTGGTTAGTTTGATTTTAAGGGTTTTGTTTGGGATTTTGGATGCTAAATTTAAAATTATGAAATCTAGATTACTCTTATCTCAAACAAATCAAATCATATAACACCTTCTAGTTGAACCATTCTCATTTTCAAATAGCATCTACAATTCAAATTTTATGAAATTAGAGAAAAAGAGTACTAACCTTTTAATCCTTCAAACTCCTTCTACTTTGCTAGTTCTCTCTAGAATCCTTTCTCAATAATTCTCTAATCTTTAGTTTGTCTCATTTAATTTCTTTGGCCCTTTGAAATATGAACTTTGAAGTCTCCCAATGTATCAATGTCCAGCTCCTTTTCACTCTCAATCTTTGGCTCGCTCTTTTTATTTCTCAAATTTTTCTTTAAGTTTCCCTCTCAACTCTTTGAAGATCACTAATAGGCCAGAGGAAAGTAATCTATTAAGTGTGATTGAATAATCAGAATGTGCAATAGAATGTGTAATAGTGGTTTGTGAGTTTTAATGACAGTTTTCATCGGTCATTAATTCTTTAGTTTTGTTTTCTTCTCTCTTTTTTTTCGGTATATAAAAAACCAGCCTCAGCTTAACAACAGCAGCAGCAACAGAATTATATCTAGTGCAGCAACAGTTTAACAGCAAAATAACCAAACTGATTCTTCATCCGTACAGCAACAACAACAAACTAATTTTGTTTTTGTTAGTTAATTAGTTTTCTTTATTTTTCACCAGATTCAGCTTCATTCGTTAAGCTAAATGTATGTATACATTCTTTTGTATTGTTATTTTTAATCAATTGAATGAAATCAGTTTTCTTCATCAAGATTCATTTCTTATATGGTATCAGAGCATCTTGTTCTTCATTGTTCTCTTCTTTGAGTTCTTTTTCTTCAGTTACTGTGTTCTACAAGCTTCTTCAATGGTGGAAACAGCAGTCAATACTTCCAACACAGAGGCTTCATCTTCTTTGCAAGATTCATATAATATTGGCGATCCTCTGTTATTGCATCCTAACAAAAATCCTGGAGCAATTCTTACTTCTCAACCATTGATTGGGGAAGAAAATTATCCTGCCTGGGCAAGATCAGTAAGGAAATTTTTAATTGCCAAAAACAAGTTAGGATTTATTGATGGATCTTTAACCATTTCTTCACCATTGGTGAATTCTCCAAATTCTATTCAAGCATGGGTTCGTGCTAATAATATGGTAGGTACATGGATCATTAATTCTGTTTCACCAAAGCTTTAAGGTAGTATTATATATAGAGATACGACTTTAGAAATCTGGACTGATCTTCGAGACACTTTCAGTCAAGGAAATGGGACCAAGATCTTCAATATTCAGAAGCAAATTGCTGAGATTCATCAGGGAGAGCTGTCACTCACTGAATATTTCACTCAGCTCAAGATTTTGTGGGATCAATTGCAGAATTTGAACCCATTTCCTCAGTGTACTTTTGGTCAATGTGTGTGTGGGATTAATCAAAACTTACAGAATCTTCAAGCTAAGGAGTCCACTATGAAATTTCTCATGGGAGTGAATGATATTTTTTCTCAAGTAAGAATTCAAATTTTATTAATGGATCCTTTGCCTTCTGTTAATAAGGTGCATTCTTTGTTTATTCAAGAAGAAATGCAGAGGTCTGTACATAATGTTGTTAGAGTTGAATCTACTGCTCTGGCAACCAAAAATTATGGAACCAATTTTAAAGGCAAAGAATGGCCCTTATGCACTCACAATGGAAATTTAGGTCATACCATCGACAAATGCTATAAGTTGCATGGTTTTCCACCAGGTTTCAAGTTCAAGAACAACAAATATGCCACTACTCATCAAGTTTCATCTAATATTGACTTTATTCAAAGGAATAATTCTGTTGGACTTACTGATTCTGCTTCATCACAATTTGTTTCTCAAGCTCCAGCTTTCACTTATGATCAATATCAACAAATTTTGACACTACTTGGTTCTTGTTCTACTTCATAATTGCCTAAAAATTTAGAACTCCATGCTGCTAATGCTGTGACTGGTCCATCAAATGTTGTTGCAGGTAATTGCAAGCATTCTGTTCTTTCTGCAAAAGTTGTTAACAGAAAAGCATATGATCTTCATACATGGGTTATTGATACTGGTGCAAGTGATCATATAGTGTGTTCCATTCAGTTATTAACTTCTTATACTGAGGTCTCACATACTACGGTGAAGATGCCTAATGGAGAAGCAGCTATTGTTACACATATTGGCAACATTCAACTTTCTTCCCACATAATTCTTCACAATGTTCTTTGTGTACCTTCTTTTGATTTTAATCTTTTATCAGTTAGTGCATTAACCAAATCTCAACCCATATGTTTTGTTTTTCTGTCACAATTCTATTTTCTACAGGACCTTACATGTTGGAACATGATTGGAATGGGCAAAATGCATAATGGTTTGTACTTATTACAAGCTTCGAGTCTTTCTCAAGCCATTGCATTTTTTTCTAAGCAGAATCTTAAGGCTTTCTCTGCTGCTTGTTCTTATTCTCTTTCTTCGAATGTATTTTCACTTTGGCATTCAAGACTTGGACATCCTTCTGATGTAAAAATTCATTCTTTGAGTAATGTTTTACCTTTTCTTAAGAATTGTTGTAATAAAACTTGTACTGTGTGTCTTTTGGAAAAACAGAAGAGAATTCATTTTCCTTTCAATAACAATAAATGTGCTTTTCCTTTTGATCTTGTTCATATGGATGTTTGGGGTCCTTTTTCTGTTTCAACCTCTAATGGTGACAGATATTTTCTTACTATTGTTGATGATGCTTCTAGAGCAACTTGGGTTTTCTTACTCAAAAATAAATCTGAAGTCATATCACTCATTGAATCTTTCTATCACATGATTCTTACTCAATTTGATACTAAGATTAAATCCATCAGAACAGATAATGCCCTAGAATTTTGTTTTAATAATTTTTACAGCTTCAAAGAAATTGTTCATCAATTGAGTTGTGCTTACACTCCACAAAAAAATTCAGTTGTAGAAAGAAAGAATCAACACATACTTGCTACTGCTAGAGCATTACAAATTCAGTCTAATGTTCCTCTTTCTTTTTGGGGTGATTGTGTCCTCGCTGCAATCTATTTAATAAATAGACTTCCATCTCTTTTTTAAATCATAAAACACCTTTTGAACTTCTATTTCACAAACCTCCTTCTTATTCACATCTTAGGATTTTCGGTTGTTTGTGTTATGCTACCAATCTCAGTCCTCATAAACATAAATTTACTCCTAGAGCTAGAAAGTATGTTTTCCTGGGATATCCCTTCAATGTAAAGGGTTATAAACTCTTTGATCTTGATTCTCATACATTCTTTTTATTTAGGGATGTTGTCTTTCATGAGTCAATTTTTGCTTTTGCTTCAAATTACTCTTTTACATGTGATAATCTCATTCCTTTACCTATTTTTCCTTTCATTCCCTATTTTGAATCTCCAGTTGTTTCTTCTCCTCTTTTACCTCTTTCTAATGACACCATTGTTCACATTCATCATAACCTTGATGATAATATTTATGATTTTCATGATACACATGGTGTTTCTAATACATCTAACCAGCCTATTGTTCTTAGAAGATCTACCAAGCATACTAAATCACCATCTTATCTTGAGACTTATCATTGTAATCTAGCTCAATCAGCTTCTACCTCAAAATCTTTCTTATATGATTCAAGTACTTCTCATCCCATTCTATCTTATTTGTCATACAATAATTTGTCTCCTTCTTATAAATTTTTTTGTTGTGCCATCTCTTCCATTTCTGAACCTATTTTTTATTATCAAGCTGCTGGTAATCCTAAGTGACAGGCAACCATGGAATCTGAGATTTCATCTTTGGAAGCTAATAATACTTGGACCATAACTTCTTTGCCACCAGGTAAGAAGCCCATTGGTTGTAAATGGGTATATAAAGTGAAATACAATTTAGATGGTTCAGTTGAGAGGTACAAAGCCAGGCTAGTTGCCAAGGGTTTTACCCAAAAGGAGGGACTCGATTATCATAACACTTTCTCCCTAGTTGCTAAGATGGTATCTGTAAAAACTTACTTGATGTGGCTGCTGTGAAAGGCTGGTTTCTCAGCCAACTTGATGTCAACAACGCATTTCTTCGTGGATATTTGAATGAAGAAGTTTATATGTCTTTTCCACCAGATTTTCATAGTAAGGGGGAGCAATATTAGATTGTTCACAGCCAAGGGGAGCAGCAGAGTCACTTGGTTTGTAAGCTCAATAAATCACTCTATGGGCTTAAACAAGCTTCTAGAATGTGGTTTTCTAAGTTTTCAAATGCCTTAATTAATCTTGGCTTTGTTCAATCCAAGGCTAATTATTCTTTATTCACTAGGCGATAAGGAGATTCATTTATTGTGTTGCTAGTGTATGTTGATGATGTTCTCATAGCAAGCAATGATCAAAAGGGAGTTGAAGATTTTAAAATACTGTTAGATCAGAAGTTCAAGTTGAAAGATTTAGGGAGTTTGCGGTATTTTCTTGGTTTGGAGGTAGCAAAAACAGCTAAGGGCATTTTCTTGTGTCAAAGGAAGTATGCTCTAGAAATTTTGGAAGATGTTGGCTTACTAGGATGCAAACCTGCAAAAGTTCCTATGGATCCTACTTTAAAACTTAGCAAACATGAAGGTGATGTGTTGAATGATCCAAGTCAATATAGAAGATTGGTTGGCAGATTGTTAAACTTAAGTATTACTAGGCCTGACATTACATTTGTTGTTCATAAGCTCAGTCAGTTCATGGCACAACCTAGAAAGCCTCATTATACACTGCTCTTAAGGTACTTCATTACATAAAAAAATGAACCAGGGAAAGGAGTATTTTTTTCTACAAAATCAAAACTACATGTCAAAGGATTCAGTGATGCAGATTGGGCATCATACTCAGACACAAGACAATCGGTTACAGGGTTTTGTAAATTTCTTGGTGATTCATTGATCTCTTGAAAATCAAAGAAACAAGCTACTGTGTCAAGATCTTAATTTGGGGTAGATTATAGAGCTATGGCTGTAGCAACTTGTGAAATTGTGTGGATTCTTTATTTGCTAAAGGATTTGCAGATTAAACATGATAGAGAAGCAATATTGTTTTGTGATAGTCAATCAGCCTTGCATATAGGATCCAATCCAGTGTTTCATGAAAGAACCAAACATATAGAGGTTGATTGTCACATTGTAAAGGACAAGGTCTTGGCTAAAGTAATTAAACTGAATCATGTGAGAACTCATTGTCAATTGGCATATTTATTAACCAAGGCATTGGGTTACAAACAATTTTCAGGATTGTTATCCAAGATGGGACTGATTAACATTTGTTCTTCATCAATCCATCTTGAGGGGGAGTATAAAAAACTAGCCTCAGCTTAACAACAGCAGCAGCAACAGAATTATATCTGGTGCAGCAACAGTTTAACAGCAAAATAACCAAACTGATTCTTCATCCGTACAACAGCAACAACAAACTAATTTTGTTTTTGTTAGTTAATTAGCTTTCTTTATTTTTCATTAGATTCAGCTTCATTCGTTAAGCTAAATGTATATTTACATTCTTTTGTATTGTTATTTTTAATCAATTGAATGAAATAAGTTTTCTTCATCAAGATTCATTTCTTATACGGTAGTCAATCATGGTCCCAATTTTAAAAATAAATTTCCAAAAGTTGTGACATATATATATATATATATATATATATATATATATATATATATATATACTCACATACACACATAATGACATATATGAATTAACTGCTTTCTAAGGTCTGGCTTTCACTTTGAGAGTAGTCTTGGATTCAAATCTATAATATATATTATAGATTTGAATCCAAGACTACTCTCAAAGTGAAGGTCAGACTTTAAGCAAAATAAAGGTCCAATCTAGAAAATTTTATAGGGACCTTTCCCTCCACATATGTGTTGATTTTCTATATTATGCATATATTGAAGATGAGCTCCCTTTCTTATATGTCTGATATTAATAAAGGTAAGATTAATTTATCATATATTTAATATCTAAAATACATATACATAGACACGTAGAGAGGGATGCCCTAAATACATAGACACGTAGAGAGGGATGCCCTATATAATTTCCACTCTTTATAGCCTTCAAAATTTTAGTATTAATCTATTTTGATTCTAAATTAAAAAATTAAATCAAATTAAAAGAACCAATCAAGGTTTTTAGATCAATTAAAAAAAATTATTATAATGATCACATAGTTCAAAATTTACATTTATTGCACATATTTTTCATATTGTTTTGACATATTATAATTACAAGAGTCCACGCAATTTAAGTTCAAAATCATACTTATTTTTATTTTAATCGATTGACAATCTTGCCCCTTATTTTCCCAATGAAAAAGTAAATTTGTTGCAGCCAAAAATTGAACAACTTTCACGATCCCTGATCACGATCACCTGAAAATAGATAAATAAGCAAGGCTTGGAAGACCCGAGGTGTACTCCGAGGGATCTCTCTGATGCCTAAGTTAGGGATTGATTTAAGAGATTTTTTATACAATAGTAAAGTAGAGTTTAGAATGAGATACCTTAACCTATTCTCTGAATCCCCATTTATAGCGATGGAGTTTGACCCAAGGGTGATATGTCATTTATTGGAAAATTATGGTACGAGCGTGAATCGCTCCGGTTATTATAGCGTTGACATAGATTACTCTGGTCATCATGGCACTGGCGTCAATTGCTTTGGCTGAGCAGCTGACTTGGGTGGTAATTGTCCTTATCAATGTTGGGTTCTAATCTCCTTTGAACTTATGGTAGGTGATATATTTGGGGTATATTAAAATTTATCTTTTCTCCTTAAACTTCTTTGCATTCAAAGTGAAAAGTTAAAAGGATAAAAAGTATCATACAATACATGATAAAAATAAAAACATACATTTATTACACTTATTTCCTATGTCTTTGATTTATTTAGAGCTCAAATAATTTTAAATAGTTATTTATTCAGAATTTTTCAAAGGGAAAGAGTTATTGGCACTCCAAGAAATAGCATCGAGTCTTGACACTCCATAAGTACTTTTATTTTAATAAAATGACAATCTTATCCTTAATTTTCTCAGTGAAATGACAAATATGTCCCCTTTTTGTTTTACTTTTGTATACAAAGTGAAAAGTTAAAAAAGTAAAAATTATCATAGAATACATGATAAAATAATCATAAATTTTGTTTAAGAGATATCCTAAATGGATCAATTTAATTTTTTTTTCTATAGTATTCATTCAAAATCACACACTTTTTAAGTTACATAATATTATAATTGAGAATGTCGTAGCAATAAATTTTAGTAATAGTTGATGTATAGAGGATTTCCACTCTTCTCTTTAGCTTTGATTTCTTTTCCAACCATACTGTCGTCATTTAATGATCTCTTTACTGCTACCAGATATGTCCGCATTTGCTGTTCTATTTTGCATTCTGTTGTGCGTAATATTTAATGCATTTTACCGCCAAAAAAAAAAGAAGAAGCATTTATCTCTTATAAACATTTTAGTTAGTCTCGTATGCAATAAAAAAAAAAGTCTTAAATTAGCCCCATCAAGAGAGAGAGGAGAGTAGTTGGTCCCATGTGATTTTTCTCACGCATGCAAAAAGTAGTTGGTCTCAATAACCGGTACCTTAAAGAGCAATCCATCCGAAAACACCTGCCTATTTATGACTGGCTAGTTTTCCTAAGTTTGTCCTATGCCCTTGACCATTGTAGGATTGCTGACAGATGTCCTACAAGGCTCAAGATAAGGGCTAGCATAGCAGTGGGGAAAATCCAAAGATTGTGTTCTAAGCTAAAGAAGTTGAGTTTGCTAATCTAGTTTCTTCATTCATCCATTCATACCAGAGTTCATTTCTTTTCACCATTCCTTGAACATTTCCACATAATTTCCCATTGTCCTACATATTGGTCAAATTCAAGTAATCCTACTTTTATACTTTTAAAAATCTACGCATGTTTAACATGATGTTGACTTTTTGAGTCTTATCTCGTTTTTTATAATGACAAATATAAAGTATTTAATGTTTGTCAAATTTGTGTGCAGGATCAAATTGACAAAATCATATGATGACACATAGTGGCTTGAAGCAAAAGAAGACCCAAAATAGTCATTTATTGTATTTTATATTAAGTTTAATTCGATCTGTAATAGTAAAGTAGGAATGGTCTGTAATAATTAATGTGCATCATGCATGTAAGGATTATATGTAATGACCCAGAAAATTTTAATGATAAAATAATTAGGAAAGATAATAGATGAAAAAGATAAATAAGGAATAAAGAAAAAAAAAAAGGGAAAAGAAAAGTTTAGAAGAAAAAGGGAAAAGAAATTGAAAAAGTGTATAAACAGGTGCTCGTCGAAGAGCAGAATTTTCTCCTCGAGGAGAGATCTTCAGAAACTCGTCACCGAGTATGTATGTCTCGTCGACGAGGATTAGCCGAGAGGGTTTTGGCTGTTCTAAAACTCATCGAAGAGCTCACAACCTTATCGATGAGTGTTCTTCATTGGTTTGTCAACGAGTCCACGTGGCAGCAGCGTTTATAAATTGAACCAGGGTTGCTTCCGTGCAAAGGAAATTAATTTTCCTTCAATTTTCTCTCTCTAAGTCATTTTCTCTTTCTTCTCTCAAAGAATCCGGCTCGAATTCAGCCCAAATTGATGATCGAAAGTCGCTACGGTGTTCTAGGGAAGATTCTCTACACATCTAGTGAATCAATTTTCTAAACTGGGCATTTCGGGAAACGCTCCTAAGTTAAGGTAAGGGTCTGGATTCTTAGTTTTGGATTTTTAAAAGGTTATTTAAGGTTATTAAGTTGAGAAAATGTGGAAATAGTAGTTTATTTGGGGTTTATTTAATTAAACTAGGGTTTTTGAACTAGAGTTCGTGTGAGCATCACAAGCATCAGTTCGGGATACCTATTGGTGTAGTTTAAGGATTCAGGTAAGGGGGAAATTATATATATTAAATCAGGTTTTTAAGAATTAAATAAAAATGAACTATGTTATAAATGTATAAGAGTTTTCATGTCAGTATAAAATACCAATCATGTAAATTATGTTGTTTGAGCTTAGGACTACTTATTTAGCTATGTATATGTGAAAATGAACTAATGAAAGTAGAATATATTTTCAGGATAATTATCTAAGAAATGAAAGGTATTTTCAGTATATAAACATTAAATGATGATTGACTTATTTTACAAGTAATGTATGAATTTTATTGCTAAAATTGTGTGGTATGAGCACATAACAATGCAGTGTAAATGTATGTTACATGAATGAGATGCAGGCTATGTAAGAAATGCATTGATAATGAAATGTTATACGGACCATGTTACTTGTGTTTGATAATGCAACCATGTATGCAATGATAGCTAAAAGGAGTTGTGTTAGCAGATTCTAGTGCATATCTATGTGGACTCATTGATGTACAACTAAAAGGAGCTGTAGTACGAATGAATGAAATGAAAATAAATGAAATGGAAATGTGAAATAAACAGACATCAAATATGAAATGTGAAGGATATAAAATGTTAAAGGTTACATAAAGTGAAATGCCAAGAAATGTTAAAGTTATGAACATGAACAGATGCGGATGGTTGAATAATGACAGATAGAATAATGTATTATGGTATTATAAAGTATTTATGTTAGTAGAATATGTTATGCTAGGGCAGGGCAAACTCTTCGCCTGAGGGCTTGTTGAGAAAGGCGAGTGCACTAGTAGTATCAGATGTAGCAGTAGGCTGCATAACGCACTAGAGCAAAGGGAAACTACTTGTATGGGCAGGTAGATTTCCTTATTCTAAGGGGCTTTTGCTGGTAAAATTTTGTATGAACTGTGTGAGTACGAATTTAATCTAACACTTGAGGGCTTACTGAGTAAGGTGAGTACCCTAGTATGCTTCAATTGTGACCGTTGTCTTGCCTAATGTATCAGAGCAGATGGGTGCTACTTGTATGGGCAACTAATCACACCTATCCTCAGGTAATCTCGTGGTAAATACCTTGCGTGTGTATGATTAGGTTAAAAAAAAATGATCTAGAATTTATGTTAATGGTTCACAAAAGATATGTTGATTATAATCTCATGTTGACCACATGCTGTTTTTAATATATATTATTTTTTTCCTTTACTGAGATGTGTCTCGTCCGATTACAAATTTATCTTTTCAAGACCGTCACGTAAACGAGCCTAGAGAAGCTCGAGGTTGATAGCATTTTGGGTTCTAGATAAAGAAAAGGGTATAAATATTTTGATGATATTTGGGATGCATATAAGTTATGTTTTATCTTTTATGTTTTAAGTTTTCTAGAATTTATGGATGGTTGTGGAACATACTCGTGTTAAGAATACTGAATTCTTTTGGAGATATGAGTATATAAGGGAACATAGGTGATAAATGGTTATTATGGACTATGGATAGAATTAGTAAACTCTGGTATTTATTTTTATGATTGAGGATCATAGTTATGTTTTCCACTGCATATGTATGATTTAATTATGGAATATCAGGATTTAATCAGGTATACTGCGCCGGACTGGGTTTAAGAGTTCGGGGCGTTACATTATAAGCTCAAAACCATAGAGTGACCTTAGGGATGGTTGATCAACGCCAGGTTTTTAGGTGTACTTTCAAAGATTTTAGAATGACCCTAGGTCCTTACACTTACACGTAAGATTGTCCTCCAAATCATATATACTATTAGAGAATCAATTGAATTAAATCAGGATTTAAAGGGCTAAAAGATTAGGGTTTCGGGTGACCGAACCTTGGTGTTCAAAACACGTTGGTCGACCAAACCGTTGAATGGTCAAATATTTGACCTGACTTAGGGGGACCGAACCAAAAAGGATTTCACCGTTCTCAGTCAACTGAACGTGTACCCTTACTTTTTCTACCAACTCGGAGGCTCGAACTTTACGTTAAAAAATAACCCTAGGTGACCGAAGGTTCAAGTTTGGTAGACCGAACTTGAGACCAGGTGACTGAACCTTAGATAGAATGGAAAATCGCCTTGGTCAGCAAATCGAACCCTTATTCTGGCACCCAAAGTTCAAATTTGACTTTTTATATTGTGTCTGCTTGAGCGACCGAACCTTGGCTCGGTCGACCGAAACTCTCGGGTTGGCTTAAATTTTACCGTAGTTAATTAGGATTAAACATGGTTACTTTTCTTAAACCCACTTAAAATAATTTTAATAATTTCCTATGTATCCCCAACGGTTATAATTTAGGTTTCATCTATATATAAGGGTTCATTTGCTCATATTAAAAAAGGATTAACACTTTAATTAGTAGAAAAATCCTCTGAAATTTTTAGTCCAAATCATTGTGTAAATTGAGATAGTCATTACTTTGATTGTTGATAGCACATATACACCATTGAACTTATAGTTCTTACATTATTGGTGTGCGTTGATTAATATTGGTACAAATTTGTTTGGTTGAGAAACGTATATTTTGTACACATCTTCTATTGTAATTGATTATATTCCAGGCGTGGGCCTAAAGAGGGAGACTTGCCCTTATAAAAGTCCTGGACTGGGTTCGACCTGGTTAGAAAAGTTAGTTGCATCATCCTGGTAAGGTGTAGTTGTAAGCCGAGGTCAGCCTCGTTAATTGACTTGGTAGTAAACGGTGCCGCTCCACCCGTTAAGTGAGTCGTACTTGAAACCCTTTTACTTGTGAGCTCGAGGCGAGGACATAAGCAGTATTGGCTGAACCCCGATAACATATCATGTGTGCACTTTATATTTCAATACTTTATATTTACTGCACATGTATGTTATTCTCAATTGTTTGTGAATGTTGCGCATGATTTAATTTCCGCACATTATATTTATCTGCGCATTTAGAATTGTATAGACGGACCTTAGGTTGTGTATATATTGTTGCTGGATAGTTTAACTTAGGAGATAAATTTTTAAATTTGCAATTCACCCCCTCTTAGGAATATACCAATTCCAACATATGAGTATGTAGTGATAATGCATGCAAATGTTCAAATGGATGAGTGTAATGTATATATGTGTTCTAGTGAGTGCAGTAAGTGGATTTGCATATTCTAGTAAAATAGAATTATGAATGTTAGAAATAGTTCAATAAGCTTGTACATGTATTCGTAAAATAAAACATGTTTTATAAAGGAAGAATTTGCATTATTTTTAAGTATATTTTTACATTTACATGTATGTAAATTTAATTTTCATGTCATGTGGGGATATGTTAGATTGCATATTGCACACAAAGTCCAAATCATTGTGTAAATTGATTGTTCTTTCATATTTGACTGCAAATAGTCAACTGCTCATAAGTGGGTGGCCAATCAGTGTTATGTAAGGTTTGATTATCGACTTCCACTTAGTGCCGGATCGATTGACCATACCAAAATGCGATTTTTGGTGTTTACAAGGATTTTCTAAATTTTTCTGTGTGTTTATCTTTCTATAAATTCCTGTTTGACTAAACCGATTTTTTTAGAATATTGAGTTTTATTGATTTTATGGTTTTTTCCAATAGCTAGAAAACCAAACTACATTTTAGAAAAATGGGTTTAAAATATTTTTTCAAATGGAGTTTTGAAACTATATTTTCTAGAAATCAAAGCTTCTCGAGATGATTTTCAAGGTATTTTCCAGGATGATTTTGTTTCTACAAATCAGAATTTTCTTTTTTAATTTAAAAATTTGTATGTCAAAAGGTTTTCCTAAATTTGGATTACTATGCACCCAGTGGCTGCACTTGTCAAAGTTCCTCCATCCATTCACTCTGCTCCACCCTTATCTCTATATGAGACTTCTCCTTCAAGTTCTTATTAGAGTAGTGGCTGGCTGGACTCACCTTTGAACCTCTCTGTGCATGAGCAATCTTTATGCGAGCATCGTCTCATCCCATTAACTATTTCTTTGGTGTGTAAGCATTGTTCATTAGTTCATCCAAATTGCTTAGTGCATAAGTGATTCCTAAAACCTCCTTAAAACCTCTCAATACTCTTCTGTCATGCACTTTGCATGCGAGTGCTTCCTTCATGCATCGATGCACGTAGTTAGTAGACATGCATGCCACGTCCATTCATTCACCTTGCATGAAGACGCTTATTCACTTAATTACTCAAGTGATAGGTCATATGCAAAATCATGCATGCAATTAGAGAAATTATACTGGACCTCCCCCTTGACGTATCCGTGTGACTGTTTTTTTAATGTTAGACATGTGACAAATTCGTTCTAGATTTTTTAATATCAAAGAGGGACTCATTTTCAATAAGTATATAATTAAGGAAATAAGAATATAGACACGTGGAGGGAGTGATCCCCTGTATAATTTCTCCATGCAATTGGGGTGAGTCCAACCAACTACGTGGATCGATGCATGAAGAAAACTTGAAACTTGTTCAATGAAACATGTGCATATTCGTACTTTTTCTCATATAGTGTAATTGAGAATTAAGAAAACAGATGAAAGGAATTAAACTCCTCAATCTTTTTTACAAACTTGAGCATTTAAATTAGTAATAATTTCTCCCAAATGATTTCAAGCACAATGATCCTATATTTGATTGATCAAACCTTCAAATAAAATTTAAAACAATAACATATTAAGGCCAAAGAGACAAGAAGAAGGATATGAATATATAAATTAATAAGGCCCAAGTAAAAAAAAAAAAAAATGTGTCTCATTGGGGTTCCCATATCTTTTAACTCCTTTTCATCATCTTGCTTTCTGCATTGCTAGTTAGTTCTCCAAAATAGGACATACTGATCCAAATAAAACAGAATTTTATAATTGAAAACGAAAGTAAAAAAAACCCACATAAAAAGTTGGAGTTTCAGGTGCCACTAAATTTAAAATTGTTCTAAAATTAATTTTCTCCATAAGACCATCCTGTAATAAAAGGTCCAAACCACATACAACCTATCTACATGTGCATAGCTTGTAGATGTTTTATGCAAATCATGAATCTACCGTCATCCAATTGAGTTCCAATAAAGTTGTAATCCTATGACATTAGGGAAATGTTTGATTCTAGTCATCCATATGTCCTCTTGAAATCACTTTCTCGATATTTTAGTTTCGAGAAGGTGATTATTGAACCACGAGAATATTTTTATTTAATTTGCTATGATTTATGACATATAACATTATGTTGGTTTAGACATAACATGGGCATTTTAATGCTATTTAATAAGAATATCAAAATAATTGGCAGTAATAAGCTTTTTTTTCTAATTTTTGTTTTCTAAAATAATCTTATAGAGATTAATAATTAAATAAAAAGATCAGAATAATATATGAAAATCCTCCTTTTAACTAATCTTAGGAGGTGCGAAAAAGTGTATGAGAAGCAAAAGGGACTACCTCCCATTTTGTAGTTTAAGCTCGGTGTAAGTCTCTGATAGATCCAAAAATATCTAAATAACTATAATCAACCCATAATAAATTCATAAATTATCTTACACCTATTTCATAATATTTCCTTTTTTTTCTAGAAGAAGGTAAGAAAATATATTAGCTCAAATGAGGGATACAAGGTGTTAGTAGGTGTTAGTACAAAAGAAAACATAACAAGGAATAGAAAAACTCAAATAGATACACCCATTAGAGAACAAAACAGCAATGCAAACAAACTGAACACTATTCACTCCCATAGAGTTTATACTGAACATCAAGAAGAATTGTGCTTATGGTCCTAGCAACATTTACCCTAACATTCTAATATAATAGATCTTTCCAAGCTTTCCATATATGATAGATCACAACATTCCAAAGGAGTTTTAAGTCTTTCCCTTTAGCTCCAATTAAAGAGGTAAACGACAACTCCCCATTCCAATTTGAGCTATTCCTTGTCAAATCATAGAAAATAATGTTTTAAAATAGTTTTCCTTTGAAACATCACAATTAAAGAACAAGTATTTATTCCACAAAAGAGATAGGTAGGTGATTGTACTTTGCCCTAGTTGTAAAACTCTTCCAATGTATTCATGTAAGAATTTACTCTATTATTCTACTGTTATTTGTTGAAATAGGATGTTTAATTATCATAATCTTTACATATACTATTTTTATGCAGAAAATAAAAAAATCCAAAAATTAACATACCGGAATCATTCATGATATAATCAATCGAGAAGAACACTTGTAGAAATCGTTTCTCTTGCTTTTACCCAATTTCTTTCTGTACTTCACCAGATTATATGGGAGAAAGGCTGATGAAAAGAGAGTACAGGTAGAGAGAGGACAATTTCCTATATTTCTATCATATTATTACCATTTAGCTACTCCCCATAACAGTAGTCATTTAGGAAAACTCTTCAACTTCCAATCATAGGAGTGAAGTTCATGGTGATCCATCAATATAGGAAATACAATAGTGCAGTTGATTTTCTCATTAAAGAAGAAGAAATGGGAAACAATGTCATCTACGAAGAACAACATCTTTTACCACGTTCTCTGAAAGGTATCATTTGGATGGATGGGTTGACTCTCACTTCCTTTCGTCATTAGTTCAACCTCTCAATTTTTTTTTGGTAAGTTTAGATTTTTTGATTTTATTTTATGTTATTATTTTTTTTTTATAGGTCTGTTTAGATTTGTTTCTTATTTAGTTTTGTTTGAATTTGTAATCCTATTTTGGTTGGTTGTTGGTGTTGTTTTTGGGAGACCTTTAATTTTTTTATCTATAATCTCCCAATGTTTGTCTTGTAACTGATTAAGCACTAAAGTTGCGTAATTAGGCATTTAAAATCATTCATTAAAGATTCTAATTTTAATTAAATGTCTAATTATGTTCAGTATTTTAACATTGAGTTCATTTGAGATAATTATCCTATTTTTACAGTAAAGTTACGAATATTTGTGTTTTATTATTACAGGATAATTTTTGGAAATTAAAACCGAGCTATGCATGCAAAGAGAAGTCGTGTACATGAGTCTTGTGTGTGTGTGAAGAAACCGAGCCATGCATGCGTGAGCTTAAGCCTATGAAGAAGCCATGCAAGTTCGTGAGCATTAAATGAGTTTATGCGCCAAAGGCTCTCTTGTATACTTAAGGAAAACTCAAAAGAAAAAAAATATGTGTATATATATGTATGTATTGTGCAACAAAAGTGGATTGGGCCATGTGTAGCAAAGTGCATGCAAAAGAAGAAAAGAAGGTCATGTGTGTTTGGGCCTTGCTCTCTGTGCATGAGTGGGCTTGACGTGAGGGCCTTGGTGTGTGCTGGAACAAATTGGAAACCAAAAACCGAGTCTTGA
Source organism: Malania oleifera (assembly GCF_029873635.1). Lineage (NCBI taxonomy): Eukaryota > Viridiplantae > Streptophyta > Magnoliopsida > Santalales > Ximeniaceae > Malania > Malania oleifera. Next base: position 67,299,619 of record NC_080429.1, on the reverse strand, counting down.
TGTGACACGGCCATGCAAAGCTTGTGTAGGAGCTGGCAATTGGGGCAGTAAAGTGACACAAGAAAGGGGTAGTAGGCATTGGTTTAAGGCTAGAGAGGGTTTTTTAAAATGAAAGAGGGCAGCTAGGGTAAAAAAGCTAGGGTTTAGGGGGTTTACGTGTGGGGGGAGTCTTTTGGGGCTCTCCTACTAGAGCCAGCGCTACACATAGCAACCTATTGTGTCTCTCCTCACGGCCAACCACTCTCTCCCTCCATCTCTCTCTCTCTCCCTCTCTCTTGTTACTTTGCTATTTAGTTTTATTTTAATGTCATTTAAATACTTAGTTTAAAGTTTATTTTTATTTAATTCAGCATTGAAGTTTGTTTTTTTTTAGCATTCATTTGGGATTTATTTGTGGTTAAACCTTGTTGAGTTAATCATTTTTATTGAAGCTATTAATGAGAATTATTTTTGCTCGAGTTATTTTTGACTTGAGTTACTTTATTTGTGTGGGTTATTTTTATTGTTAAGTTCAAGTTATTTTTTTTTAAAGTTCCTCTTATTGTCATTTAATTGCTTTATTTCACGTTAATGTCATTTTTAAATATATTGTTGGGACTTTGTTGTTTATTATTCACTTTAATGTCATTATATATTGTTGGAATTCTTTAGTGGCTTAAGTTTAGTTATGTTTACTTAAAATTTTGTTGAGCTTATTTGTTGTTTTGTTAAATTCAGCTTATTTTCATATATTATTGGATTTTTTTTTATCTAAGTTATTAAGGTATTGAATTTGTTTGAAACTGTTGACCTTATAGGTCGCACCCGATTTTGATAATGAAAAATATTCAGGTATTTGATGATTGTCAAGTGTTTGTGCGGGCTTAAATGAATATCCCAAGGAAGGACACTTGAAGTAGCTAGAAGACACTGAAGACCTTTTAAATTTGTAATTGTAAATTCAATATGTGTAATATTGATAAAGCAACTTTTGAATGGATTTTTTTAATATATATATATATATATATATTGAAATATTAACGTTTTCGAGGTTGGGTGTTTTTGCAGGTTTTATAGTTTTTCTTCCCAATTTTTTTTTTTTAAAAAGATATCCTTTTAGAAAAATCATTTCAAGGTCGGTTGTTTATGGTTTATAATTTTCGTTGAAATTGTAAATTTTATAATTATCCTATTTTTATAGTAAAGTTACGAATATTTGTGTTTTATTATTACAGGATAATTTTTGGAAATTAAAACCGAGCTATGCATGCAAAGAGAAGTCGTGTACATGAGTCTTGTGTGTGTGTGAAGAAACCGAGCCATGCATGCGTGAGCTTAAGCCTGCGAAGAAGCCATGCAAGTTCGTGAGCATTAAATGAGTTTATGCGCCAAAGGCTCTCTTGTATACTTAAGGAAAACTCAAAAGAAAAAAAATATGTGTATATATATGTATGTATATATGTATGTATTGTGCAACAAGTGGATTGGGCCGTGTGTAGCAAAGTGCATGCAAAAGAAGAAAAGTAGGTCATGTGTGTTTGGGCCTTGCTGTGTGTGCGTGAGTGGGCTTGACGTGAGGGCCTTGGTGTGTGCTGGAACAAATTGGAAACCAAAAACCGAGTCTTGATGCGACACAGCCATGCAAAGCTTGTGTAGGAGCTGGCAACTAAGGCAGTAAAGCGACACAAGAAAGGGGCAGTAGGCACTGGTTTAAGGCTAGAGAGGGTTTTTTTTTAAATGAAAGAGCGCAGCTAGGGTAAAAAAGCTAGGGTTTAGGGGGTTTGCGTGTGGGGGGAGTCTTTTGGGGCTCTCCTGTTAGAGTCAGCGCTGCACATAGCAACCTGTTGTGTCTCTCCTCACGACCAACCACTCTCTCCCTCCATCTCTCTCTCTCTCTCTCTCTCTCTCTCTCTCTCTCTCTCTCTCTCTCTCTCTCTCTCTCTCTCTCTCTCTTGTTACTTTGCTATTTAGTTTTATTTTAATGTCATTTAAATACTTAGTTTAAAGTTTATTTTTATTTAATTCAGCATTGAAGTTTGTTTTTTTTAGCATTCATTTTGGGATTTATTTGTGGTTAAACCTTGTTGAGTTAATCATTTTTATTGAAGCTATTAATGAGAATTATTTTTGCTCGAGTTATTTTTGACTTGAGTTACTTTATTTGTGTGGGTTATTTTTATTGTTAAGTTCAAGATATTTTTATTTAAAGTTCCTCTTATTGTCATTTAATTGCTTTATTTTACTTTAATGTCATTTAATTGTTTATTATTCACTTTAATGTCATTATATATTGTTGGAATTCTTTAGTGGCTTAAGTTTAGTTATGTTTATTTAAAATTTTGTTGAGCTTATTTGTTGTTTTGTTTAGTTTACTTTCACTAGTTGAGCCATTGTTAAATTCAGCTTATTTTCATATATTAATGGATTTTTTTTTATCTAAGTTATTAAGGTATTGAATTTGTTTGAAACTGTTGACCTTATAGGTCGCACCCGATTTTGATAATGAAAAATACTCAGGTATTTAATGATTGTCAAGTGTTTGTGCAGGCTTAAATGAATATCCCAAGGAAGGACACTTGAAGCAGCTAGAAGACCCTGAAGACCTTTTAAATTTGTAATTGTAAATTCAATATGTGTAATATGGGTCTGTACTAGTAACTTAGGATGTGGTCTCAATTTACCTTACCTACACATCATGTATATAAGATATATGGTAAGCTCAATAAGACCTTAGTACGACTTTAGGTACCAACACTCACACATATCATATAACATATAGGAGTTCAAAGATCAGGATTTTAAGAGAGCTCGGGTGACCGAACCCTTGGAGTTCAAAACTCCTTGGGCGCCCGAAATGTGGTCGAGTCAACAGTTGACCAGGGCTTTCGGGCGACCAACGTATTATGTGCTTATCTTCCATAGGCGCCCGAACCCCTTGAAAGGGACAGTTCACCAACTCAGGTGACCTACTGTTTTAGTTCAAAAAGGACCCTGGGTGACCGAACACATGGATTCGGGCCATTGAATATAGAACCGGGCACCCGAAGTCGTGAAGCAATGCTACTGACTTTGATTTGAGTCTCTGAATGATAAATCGGTCGATTGAACTAAGGAAGCCATGTAAACCATGAACATCACATTATATTTTTTCATAGAACTATATTCTGATATAAATTGTTTGTGGGATGCATGAACAAATTACATTATTTAATGCTTATTATATCAAGCTCTTGTGTTCTATAAAATTTATTACTGGTTGGATTATTGTGAACTATTTATTTGGATCAACCAAGTTTGGAGCATATCTCTATGGAAAATGTCCTATTTACAGACGAAATGCTATCAAAATTTTTATTAACTGATAAAACTTAGCTATTTAAAATTGTATCATTTTTTTAACTATGTCCAAATGTTCGATTATTTTGCTATCAAATCATTGATACTTATAGTATGTATGCATATATGTTCAAAAACCATATACTAATTTTTTTTTAATTCTTAATTTGTTTGGTTTGCGGTTATCACAACATCAGCACGATGTCATGCACTACAATCGGATGCAGCTTTTGACTCTTTTGTATTTTTATTTTTATTTTTGTTATCTGAACAGATGGAATTTATGTATTTTAATTTGAATGTGTATAATGTATTTGTAATTGAATTAGAATTAGAATTAGAATTTGGAATAATTTATGAATTTTTTAGTAATTATGGTTTAATATGTATGCAAAAATGTAATTACGTATTTTTATAGGAATTAATGAATAAAAAATTTATTAATTTTAAATTATTAGTGATGGTTTTAAAACCGTCACTAATAATCAACTATTAGTGACAGTTATGAAATAGTATTAGTGAAAGTTTCAAAACCGTCACTAATAATAAAGTATCAGTGAAGAATTTCAAAAACATCACTAATAGCGTATTAGTGACGGATATATTTTGTCACTAAAATCCTAAAAAGCATAACTATAAATTTTACATTTTCTCAACTCAAAATCGTTACTAAAGTCCAAGTATTAGTGACAATTTTAAAACCATCACTGATAGTCTATTATTAGTGACGGTTTTTGAATCATCACTAATATTCTATTATTAGTGACAGTTTTGGACCGTCGCTAATAGCTGCTCCTGTGAGCATTGGTGACAATTTTAAAACTGTCACTAATACTATGGCTTTAGTGACGATTTTGAGCGGAAAAAATTAGTGATGGTTATAATCCGTCACTAATACTCTATTATTATTGACGCTTTTAAAATTTGTCACTAATAAGTATTAGTAACCGCAGATATGACAACTAATTCAAAATCATCACTAATACTTATAAAATCGATGGGTTTTTTTTTTTATTAGTGACGATTTCAATCTGTCACTAATAACCGTATTTTTTGTAGTGGCCTCTGCTATTGCTAAAACCTTAGTTTCAAATTTTGCAATTTCATATTTGATAAACCCTTTGCGTGAAATTCTGAAATTCCAAACTTGAATAGCATATTTGAATCCTTAGACTTTCAATATTACTACTTGCTAGTCTAAATCAATTTGTGGAATACTGTTGTGCTAAACGTTGAACTTATTTCTTGAAATATTGAAATAAAATCTTTATTGCAATTTCAACTTGCTTCCTTTGTGAAAGAACCAATTGGGGCTTATTTTGGAATAGCACCATACACCCTTTAAAAATCCCAAAACATATGAAATGTCTTCTGATTTATGGTGTTTATGCTTGGATAATTTAATTCTTAATTTAAAGTGTTTTGAGTGTATGTGCTAGTATGAGGGTTGAACTGAGGACATAGGTCGACTAACCCTGTCCTACAACATCTTGGTATTAGAGCCTAGGTTAAAATAGGCTAAACCCTCAAAGTCTCATTTCCATAGCAGGCGCAGAATTTCAGTTTCAATATGAAACAGTTGACAAATTGGCCCTATACAGATTGTGTAGATTTTGAGTTTTGCCTAGAACAACCATCTATATTCTGAATTTTGGATATTTGAAACTTAGTTAGGCTAGGTTCACATATGACCCTACTTTGGTGACTAAAAACCATTCCAAAGAACTGCTCCGGTGATGTCCAAACCCTTCCCAACCCCTAGGATGTCTACTCAAGTTGGAAATATTTATCTACGTTATAAGACTAATGTTGAAAGAGATGCCTCAAAAAATAGGCTTCAAAATCAAGTCCATGACTTGAATCAAGAGCTAATTGAGACTCGCCAAAGACTAGATAGGTTGGAAGTCCACCCACCTCAAGACGATTCAAAGCCGCATATTGAGCGAGGTAAAGATGATGAGCAAACTAGAGAGCCTGAGGAGGATCAAGTATATGTCCCTGAAATTGTACCTAGTGAGGATGAGTTGTCAAGTGAGCCAGATGAGAATTCCAGGTTAGGCTTGATAAGACGCAATATGATCAGTCCCAATGATCAAGAGGATTGGTGTTACACTTCTATTTTCCATACTTGCATCAAGTATGGAAATAAAAGCTACAAAAATGATCATAGATGGTGGAAGTTGTATAAATGTAATTTTAAAATCACCTTTAGAAAAAATTGAAATTAAAAGTTGAGCCCCACCCACAACCATATAAGGTAACTTGGGTTGATGCCACCAATATATTTGTATGCCATAGATGTCTAGTCTCCATTAAGATTGGTGATTATGAGGACAAGATTTGGTGTGATGTCCTTCCTATGGACTTTGCCCATTTCTTTTAGGAAGACCATGGTTGTATGATTTGGATGTCTCACATAATGGATGGTCCAATAGTTATTCATTTAGGTGTAATGGCAGAAGAATTATTTTGAATCCATTAGAGCCAAAATGTGAGAAAGTTAAGAAGGAAAAGAAAGAAAATAGTGGTGAATCCTTGAACACTATAAGTGAAAGCTGTTTTAGTAGGGAAGTCGAGATACATAGACATTGTTGAAGGTTGTTGCTAAGGAAATTGAAACACCCCTTTCTCAGCAAGAAACATCATTAGAATTATCATCCATACCATTTGGGTTTAAGGATGTCATCTTTGAGCCACCCCCTATGAGAAAGAATCAACATGTCACTGATCTTGTTCCTAGTCCATCTCTGCCTCATTTACCACATCATAGAGTGAACCCGAGAGAAATTGAGAGGATGAATAAACAAGTGAATGAGCTGAAGGAACAAAACCTTATTCAGGAGAGCATAAGTGACAACCCTACTCTCCTTACTCCCAAAGAAGATGACACTTGGATTACATGCATCCATGATAAAGCAACCAACAAGATTGTTGTCAAAAATAGGTTTCTTAAAACCATTGTTTCCAATAGAGAATTACAACTCATAGGTTACTTCTTGAAAACCTTATGGAATATGTTAGGCACCAAACTCAAATTTTCTAGTGCCTATCGCCCGCAGACTAATTGGCTAATTGACGAAGTGAAAAGGAGCCTTAGGGACCTATTGTAATGTTTTGTAGTTAAGAATACCCTAGTTTGGGATTTATGCCTTCCTATGGCCAATTTTGCATTTAGTAGTTCAGTAAATAGGACCATATACCATAGCCTATTTCAGGTTATCACCGGATATAATCCTAGAATGCAAGTAGATCTTATTCCACTACCACTTAAGTCTAGAGTGAGTGAGCTTATTGATGCTTTTTCAAAGCATATACATAATCTACACTCTGATATAAGAATGAAGGTAAATCTGAAAAATTGAAAATTATAAATCTAGTGCTGACATACATCACATGTTGAAAGAATTTTCAAAGGATGATATGGTTATGGTCCGTATTTGTCCTGAGCAGATTCATGTAGGAAAGCTGAGGAAGTGGCATGCTAACAAGATGGATCATGAAAGTTAAAGTGTAGTCCCAAGAGGGGGGTGAATTGGGTTATTAAAATTTTCTTTTAATACCATTTCTAAATTCTTAACCCTTTTGTTAATTTAACAATCACACAACATAGACTTATTTACTTATTCAATCCACAAACCAAAACACAACACAAGTAATCAAAACTCAATCAACCAAAAACCAATCAACAACTTTAAAGTAAACAACCAAAGATGCCAAATCAAGATAAAGTATGTAGCTCTTTAGCACTTTCAGCTTTTGCAACAATGTGAATGTATGAGTTTTTTTCAAGCCCTATATTAAATGAAATTGTTTGCACTTTTCTTAGTAAAGATTTCCTCAAACGATTAAATAACGTACTCCCTTTTTAGGTTTCCAAAAAAGTTTAATCAAAACATACTTTCTTTTATTAAAAGTCTTCTTTTAATCTTAGTTTTGATTTCAGCTACCTGCACTTAGCATACACACAACACAATGTATATAAATGCTGAAAATAAAGAGTAGGAAAAGAGAGACACCAAGATTTTTACGAGGTTTGGCTTATCGTCAACCTACGGCCTCACCTTGGGCCAATACCACCCAAGGATTCCACTAGAGCACTCCTTTCCGGGCAGAGCAAATCGTTACAATTCCCCCTTTAAAGGTAAAGATCCCTCTCCAAGCAATACCCCACGCTTGGTCTAACGATCCAACAACCTGGAATCGTCAAAGAACTACAAGAACCAAGAAACAGCACCATGTACAAAGACACTTTCACAACAAAGCTAATTAGTATAATTTAAAAGCACTAATATACTTCAATATTCAAATATCAAACTAAAATAGAATGAAACTCGAGTATGATTTCACAAAGTTCCTTCTCCAGATGAGAATCAGCAATTAGAACTTAGTTGTATGATGATCAGCACTTCAGTTTTTCAGCAAAAGAGTATTGCAAGAGGTTGAGCAAGGGAGAAATTTAAGAGAGCAAGTATGCTTTCAGCTTTGACACCAATTTTTCAATTTCTTGGTGAATTTAATTTACTAAAACCCTGTATTTATAGGCTTTCAAAAGTAATTTCATGTTACCCAAGATTACTTGGAGTATCTCCCAAGTTTTCATAAATTTTGAGGCACAAGAAACTATTCATTGAGTTTTAAAACATTTAAAAAAATTATCCATTAACAGTGTTCAGTAGATTGAAGTGTTGGGTTCAATCTTTTGAAGTACCTAAAAACAATGAAAATTTTAGTCTGGACACTGGGTCAGACGACTGAACTAAGGGTTTAGTCTTCGGAGGGCATATTGCCTGTTTTGTATTCCAATAGAAAAATCTTCACCAGACTGAACTAATTCTTCAGTCTTTTGAGGCAACTCTTCAATCTTATGGAAGTGTACTTCAGTCGTTTGGGCAGACCATTTTCTGGTTTTTCATTTTAGTTTAAAAAAAAAAAAAAAAAATTTTTCTCTCTTGCTTTGATTTCTTATAAAACATTTTCAAGAGTTTTAAATAAGGTCTCTAACTCCATAATTACCCCTAAAGAGTTTCAACTTATTTCATGAGATATTTAAACATGAAGTACTTACATCAATGTTCTTAAAGCCTAAAACTCTAGTTTTCAAGTCTTCCATGATATATTTGCTTTGTGTCCTTTTTGACTTGAGCTTTGAGTCAACTTTTAAGTTTCCATATTCTCTGATCTTTTTGGTAATGCTTGAGCTTCCTTGGATGTCTTTGAATATGTAGCTTTAGAGTCCCAAGTAAGCTTTGAACTTTTCATTTGCATTTCTTTAGTTTGAACTTGGTCTATAATTAAACCTGAAACATCATCACTTAAACACTCATATTAAATCATCTTTTATTTGTTATCATCAAAATAAGATTGAAAAACCATGTTAGGCCAATAATCTCTCCCTTTTTGATGATGACAAACAGGGAGCAAAGATGAGGGTTCCTTTGAAAAGGCTCCCCCTTACAATAAGCATTCCTTTTAATAATTGTGAAAAGTGATAGTATCAAATATGATAAAGTTCAACGAAAACCACAATTTTAGCAAATGAACACAATCAAGCATACACAATCCAGCATATTTCATTATAGTATATGTAGTGTGCTTTAACTTCTTTCATATTTCAGTTTTAACATTCATTCATGTTTTATATTTTAACATATACTTTAATATCTTCAAATTTGTTTCACAATCCATATGTTACTCAAAATGCATATGCTACTCAAAATATTCAAAATTCATATTGCCATGTATTCAAAATTCATTATGCCACGTAATTCATCTTTTGCTTACAATAATTCATCTTTGCTTACAGTATTCTCTCCCCCTTTGACATCATGCAAAAAAAAATCGAGGGGTAGGAGCAAAAAGTCATAAGACAAGTAAAAAAAATCATTGCAAGCATAGATAAGCGAGGAAATTTCAAGAAAAGCAACAAGCTAAGTGTTTTACATCAAAATACTTAATACATCCAAAAAGACTAATGTTCATCCACGTAATACATCATAAAAGATTCTTAATTTCAAATAGTTCAACTATCAGCATCATCATGTTCTTCTTATTCCTCATCTTCTTCTTCTTCCTTAGCATCTTCCTCTTATTCATTTCTTTCCTCATCATCATCATCCTCATTTCCCCTTTCAGAATCTTCATTATCACTGCAAGGGGCGGAGCTGGTGTCCATGGGATCACCACCTCAGGAGGAACTAGCCTGATGTTCCTCAATTCGAATTAAGCACTGATCAAGTGAGGAGACTTGCTCTTAAAGGCTCTAGATTTCGGCCTCATATCATAGCTGAAAGAGGAGAAGTCACTATGAAAAGCCATAAACCATGAAGGTGTGTCTGCCGGAGGACCCTGATCATGTGCTAGACGAGGAGGAGGAGGAGCTGCTGTTGGTACCTTGCTTTGAGGCCTACCTCCTTTTAAGTACCAGCCTTAATAACCTTTATCATAGCCCATTTGTTTCAAGGTGGTGGATTTGAAGAGATCGTAGTGTGTGTGTTTGATGAACATTTCAGATGGAGTAGAGATATTGAGCTGAGCAAAAATGAGGTTTAACACACCTCCATTGGGAAGTGTTACCCTAGCAGCTTTTAGTTTAGCCCACATTCACTTTATGATTAGACTAGCCAATTGAGTGTCTTGCCTTTAAGGAGACACCATAACGCAAAGCATTCGACATATGATAGATGATCAAAGGAGCCAGTTTTGGGCAAAATGTTGTACGAAACAATTTTATGAAGGATTTGGGCTTTAAGATCTGGTTGTTTATACAACGAGAATGCCCAAAATACACAGGCTGATTTTCCATAACTAGGGGCAAAAAGGCTTTAGGGGTGAAGTCTTGTTCCAAAATCCAGGATTGAGAAAAAGTAGGACACTCAAATAAACTTGGAGTGATATTTAAAATAGGAGCTTGGATTAAGGGGTTAAAATGATTTTCTTACCCCCAAACCTCAGTTGATAAAACTCCATCACCAAAAACCATGTTGGCATAAAAATTTTTGATAAGGTTTGGAAACATGCCTTTGGCTTGATGAATTACAAAATTGAACCAACCTATGGCTCTAAACAATGGAAGTATTTCAGGGAATACTTCATTGGAGAAAGAGGTATTGATAACTTTACCAAGAATGGGATCAGTCAAATGGAGAGAAGCACAGTAACGGAGCTTAGCTTAAGGTGCAACTAACCATCTCTCTATGTTGTTGTCATCTTTTCCGATAGATGTACCTCAATTAGTCATTGTCTTTGTGCAAGGCATTATGAATATCAGAGAGCAAACAAAAGTCAATTTAGGAACCATAGAATCCATAAGTGGTGATTTAGAAATCTGATTGGAGCCTTGGATTCAAGAGTTTTTGGAAGAGAATTGAAGGAGAGAGAGAGAGAGAGAGAGAGAGAGAGAGAGAGAGAGAGCGAGAGCTTCGGAGGAGTGATGGAATAGGGTTCAGAAGGCTGAAGTTAGGGTTTTAAAGAGTTTAAATATATAAACCCCGTGACTTCAAAAGACTAAGGATTTACTTCAGTCATTTGAAGATTTTCAGAATAGGAAACTGAACAGGCACTAGCACCTCAGAAGTCTGAGGTCTAGGCTCAGTCGTCTGAGCCTTCAGTGCTACAGTGTTTAGTCATCTGAGATTACAAGCTCAATTGTCTAAAATCTATAAATTTTAAAAATATTTCTATTCTTATACCGAAACCTTCCTGATTTACTTCCCTACTATGCTTTATCAAATTATTAGGCTTCAATCATCTTTTTGGCATTGCCTTTTGAGACATATAGCTTCCTTGTTCTTTGAAGATAAGCCATGTTCAATTAAGGTTCTCTTGATTTGAGGCTACCAATGACATTTTGTAATTATCTCATTAGCTTTTCTTTATTTCAACTAGTTCATTATCCTTGTCAAAAATTGGATTAAGTGACTTTCTTGATTTCTAAATGGGAATACCTAAAATCTATGGAGTCATTGGTTTATTACCTAGTCTTTCATCTTGGTACCCATACTTTCTTGGGTCCGGATGGTTTAACAAGAGATATTTCTTTTACTTTCCAAACTTGTTTAGTTTTCACATCTTTCCTCGTTAATGGAGATTCAAACTTAATGTGCCCTTTCTTCTTACATAGAAAACATATAGTGTGAGTATAATTATTAGTAAAGGTTCTAGCATAGTCTTTGGAGGCTTTTGTAAAGTACCCCATATAGAGGTTCTTTTTCCTTGTATTTTCAACTCCATTGAACCCTATGCCTTCTTTATTGAAATACATTCTTTGTGAACCAATCATTCTTTCAAAGTTCTCTTTTCCTTTAGTGAAATTGTAAACTATTTTAGCTTAATCCTCATTTTTCTTCTTAAGATCATTGATTCTTGAGTCTAGAGTATTTTTACCCTTTCCTTGCAGCTTTCTTGGTTTTGAGACATCTTGGTAATTTTATTTTCTAGTTTAGAAATATTTAAGTCTTTTTCTTTATCTATAGAATTTTTAGACTTTAAATCTTCTAGTTCTTTTATTACCTTCTCATTCTTGCTTTCTAGTCTATTGATTTTTAAATCTTTTTCTCTTTTAGCAAGTCTTAGAGATTCTAACTCTTTCATTACACCTTCATTCTTACTTTTCAACGATGTATATCTTTTAGTCATATTAACTAAGATCTTATGCACCTTGAATAGTTCATTTTGAAGTTCTTCATAAGATGGTATACTTTCATCATTGGATTTGTTGGATGAATTATTTCAAGAATCATTAATTGATTTGGATGAGGATTTTTCCTCAACGTCCCATGCCATAAAGCAAGCAACCTCTTAGTCACTTGATTCATTATCCGATTCATTTGAGTTGGTATCATTCCAAATAGCTTTCATCACCTTCTTTTTCTTCTTTTTGGCATCCTTTTTGAGCTGTGGACAATCGGGTTTAATATGTCCTACCTTTTTACAATTGTAACAAGTAGGGGGTTCTTTCTTATTTTCCTTTTTACTAGTTTCTCCTTTTTTAGATTTTGACCCTTTAAACTTTCTAGCAAACTTTTTGTTTCTTTTAAAGAATTTTCCAAACCTCTTAAAAAATGAATGCTAGTTCTTCATCATCTAAGTCACTTGTATCTTCCTCTTCTTCACTAGAGCATTCTTTTGCTGCCTTAAGGCCTATAGATTTTTATTCTTATTTTCAGCATTTCTTTCATTCATAGCCATCTCATAGGTGAGAATAGATCCTATGAGTTCATCTAGTGAGGTGTTTTTATGATTTCTTCCTTCCTTTATAGCTGTGGCTTTAGGTTCCAAAATGGGTGGAAGACCTCTAAGGATTTTCGAATCATTTCATAACTTGAGTAATAATTTCCTAATGCATTAAGAGAGTTTATGATATCAGTGAACCTAGTATACATATTAGTGATGGTTTCATCCGGGTTCATCTTGAATGCCTCATATTCGCTTGTGAGCATGTTGATTCTACTATCTCTAACATCTATAGTTCCTTTATAGGTTACTTCTAGCTTGTCCCAAATTTCTTTGGCCGACTTACATGCCATGACTTTATTAAACTCAGTAACATCTAAAGCACAATATAGTGCATTTATGGCACTAGAGTTTACTTGCATCATTTTGTAATCATTGTCGGTCAAGTCTTTTTCTTCTTTAGGAACTTCTTTGCCATCTATGAGTTTAGTAAGAATGTAGCCACCATGTGTGATAACCTTCCATGCTTTCCAATCCATGGTTTGAATATATATCATCATTTTTTGTTTCCAAAAACTATAGTTTATACCACAAAAGATGGGACACCTAGTTGAGGATTGACCCTCTCCAAAGGGAGCTACTCCTAAGTGTGCCATATAGATCTTTATATAACTACTATTTAAGATTTGTTATAACATGGCACTGATACCAATTGAAAGTTGAGGTGTAGTACTAAGAGGGGGGTGAATTGGGTCATTAAAAATTTCTTTTAATACCTTTTCATAAATTCTTAACCCTTTGGTTAATTTAAGAATCACACAACATAGGCTTATTTACTTATTCAATCCATAAACCAAAACACAACACAAATAATCAAAACTCAATCAACCAAAAACCAATCAACAACTTTAAAGTAAACAACCAAAGATACCAAACCAAGATAAAGTATGCAACTCTTTAGTGCTTTCAAATTTTGCAACCCAATGAATATATGAGTTTGTTTCAAGCCCTGTATTAAATGAAATTGTTTGCACTTCTCTTAATAAATATTTCCACAAACGATTAAACAACGTACTCCCTTTTTAGGTTTGCACAAAAGTTTAATCAAAACGTACTTTCTTTTATTAAGATTCTTCTTTTAATATTAGTTTTGATCTCAGCTGCCTGCACTTAGCATACACACAACACAATGTATATAGATACTAAAAATAAAGAGTAGGAAAAGAGAGACACCGAAATTTTTATGAGGTTCGGCTTATCCCCAGCCTATGTCCTCTCCTTGGGCCAATACCACCCAAGGATTCCACTACAGCACTCCTTTCCAAGCGGAGTAAACTCTTTACAATTTCCTCTTTAAAGGTAGAGATCCCTCTCCAAGCGATACCCCATGCTTGGTCCAATGATCCAACAACCTGGAATCATCAAAGAACTACAATAAGCAAGAAACAATACGGTGTACAAAGACACTCTCACAACAGAGATGATTAGTACAATTTAAAAACACTAATATACTTCAATATTCAAATATCAAACTGAAATAGAGTGAAGCTCAAGTAAGATTTCACCAAGTTCCTTCTTCAAATGAGAATCAGCAATTAGAACTCTGTCGTATGATGATCAGCACTTCAGTTTTCAGCAAAAGAGTATTGCAAGAGATTGAGCAAGAGAGAACTTTAAAAGAGCAAGTATGCTTTCAGTTTTGACACAGATTTTTCAATTTCTTGGTGAATTTAATTTGCTAAAACCATGTATTTAAAGGCTTTCAATAGTAATTTTTTGTTGCCCAAGATTACTTGGAGTATCTTCTAAGTTTTCATAAATTTTGGGGCACAAGTAACCATTCTTTGAATTTTAAAACATTAAAAAAATTTAGCGGTTAAAAGTATTTAGTAGATTGAAGTGTCAGGTTCAATCTTCTTAAGTATCTTAAAACACTGAAAATTTTAGTCTAGACATAGGGTCAGATGACTGAACTGAAGGTTCAGTATTCTGAGGGTATACTGCTTGTTTTGTATTCCAACAGAAAAATCTTCAGCAGACTAAACTAATTTTTTAGTAGACTAAAATGAAACTTCTGTCTTCTGAGGAAACTCGTCAGTCTTTTGGAAGTGTATCTCAGTCGTCTGGGCAGACCATTTTTTGGTTTTTCATTTTAGTTTTCAAAAAAAATCTTTGCTCTCTTACTTTAATTTCTTATAAAACAATTTCTAGAGTTTTAAATAAGATCTCTAAGTCCATAATTACCCCTAAAGAGCTTCAACATATTTCGTGAGATATTTAAACGTGAAGTACTTACATCAATGTTCTTAAAGCCTAAAATTCTAGTTTTCAAGTCTTCCATGAAATATTTGCTTTGTGTCCTCTTTGACTTGAACTTTGAGTCAGCTTTTAAGTTTCCACATTCTCTGATTTTTTGTTTTTGCTTGAGCTTCTTTCGATGTCTTTGAATATGTAGCTTTAGAGTCCCAAGTAAGCTTTGAATTTTTAATTTGCATTTATTTAGTTTGAACTTGATCTATAAGTAAAACTAAAGCATCATCACTTAAACGCACATATTAAATCATCCTTTAGTTGTTATCATCAAAACAAGATTGAAAAACCATGTTAGGCCAACACATCATTTCAAAATTTTAAAGAAAACTAGTTCTAATACTTATAAGCTTAATATTCCTATTGATTTTGGCATAAGCAATGTTTTCAATGTTGAGGATCTAACCTCATTTCTTATAGCATCTTCTAACCCTGCAGGTGACCCCACTCCATTTCCCACTCCTCTTGAACCTAAAACACGATTGTTACTTTTGCATCTATCCTTACCAATGCCCAAAAACCTTGATGCAATCGTGGATGACAAGACAAAGTTCAAACAAGTGGGATCATACTAGAAATTCTTGGTCAAGTGGAGAGGTAAACCACTTTTTCGAGAGGAGTTGGAATCTTAAGGAAGACCTCCTTCATCTTAACCTGGAGATGTATTCCCTATAAACCACTTCTAATTCTTCGGAGAAGAATTCTTTTGGGCCCAGAAGAGATGATGGGGTTCAACATGCCTTATCCCTTTCTTTTATTGATGTTGTGACACATGGACGGCCTCTCGATATCCACTCCTTTGCTGATATGGTGACACATGGATGACCTCCAGATGTCCACTTTAGATTATAACTATTTTGCATGAACCCATGGGATTAATTAAAGACCTTTTGATTTGAAGATCATCTATTCGATTTGTACTTGCTTGGATATTTTTGGATTTGATATTTTACCAAATTGATGTGCAATTTTTTTCTAT
The DNA here is from genome assembly GCF_029873635.1 of Malania oleifera. Lineage (NCBI taxonomy): Eukaryota > Viridiplantae > Streptophyta > Magnoliopsida > Santalales > Ximeniaceae > Malania > Malania oleifera. The sequence continues at coordinate 67,283,844 of NC_080429.1, read as the reverse complement.
CAAAAACTTCCCATCCTCCAAACTTTTAAACAAAAAAGTTGTGAAAAATTTTCCTAGCTTTCTTTTGATACCAAGATCACCCTATTTCGAGTTCTATATCAAAAGTTATGTCCTAAATACTGAAGGGCGTTCACGGATGAAATTGCCCATCCATTAGCAACTCGAAGATTTCAGCGGATTTTCCACAGTGTCTTGACTAGGGCATGACTAGGAGGCCATGAGGTGCAACTAGGTCTCCTGCACACTGAAGAATTCTAGAATACTTTGACCAGGTGTGTGACCAGGAGCCTTGGGGGTGTGACCTAGTCGACAGTACCATCGTTTGAACTCCAAAATAAGCAAGTTCGAGTCCCATATGGCCCCACACGGATTGAGCTTCCTTTTGACTTCTATTTAATGTGTAATATTGCAAGACAACTTGCTTGCATGTGTTTGTTCTTAGTGAGTTGTGTGTTTTTTGTAAGTTTTCATATTTATTAGCTTGTCTCCCATGCTTGTATAGGAAGTGTTGTCTATTTATTGTCTTGTCTCCTTCTTTCTCTTGCTAAGTCTATATATGTTTTGTATCATTGTAAAAATGTAGCTAAGTCTGAATATTGATATCGAAAGGATTTTCTTTTACTAAAGCTTGTTATAGTTTTGTCCGATCCTTGTGATTGAGTGGCAAGAGGCTACGAATTCTCTCCAAAGATTAGGTGGTGAGAGGCCACTAACCTATCTAGCAACTCCATCTCCATATCCTCCCTCCCTCACTCTCACGACCACCACCAAAGTTACATTCACACGACCAGCACTTTCATATCACCACATAACCACCATCAATCCTTTGCATTGATGCGTTTAATTGGTATCTCAAAAACTTGCACAAAGGACTCTAGGTGTGATCCCACTGCGTGTTGAACAACATCAAGAATCCATAAAGTGTCATAGTAGCTTTAGTTTTCGTTTGAACCCCTGTTATATATTACAACCCCTACTTTTGCTAAAACCTTAGCTTCAAATTCTGTAATTTCATATTTGATAAACCCTTTGCTTGAAATTTTGAAATTCCAAACTTGAATAGCATGTCTGAATCCTTAGACTTTCAATATTACTGCTTGCTAGTCTAAATCAATTGTGGAATACTACTGGGCTAAACATTAAACTTATTTCTTGAAATATTGAAATAACATCTTTACTGCAATTTCAACTTACTTCTTTTGTGATATAACCAATTGGGACTTGGCTGCAAATCTCAGTCGTCGGATTTGAGTTTTCTATCGATGGTTAGATTGCTACCATGTTAGCATTCCCTGTTGCTGACATCACCCCGCTATAGTAAAACGAAAAAAGAAAGGAATTGAGTGATGCTGCGTGGTAGAGTGACGTCATCCAGCTATATTAAATTTTAAAAAATAAAAGTGCCATGTGTTAGCACTTTGGGTTAACACATGGCTCCCACTTCAAGCCAGCTCCCCTTTCAGACCTGCCCAACTTGTCTGTTTTTTGAACCATTTATTTATTTATTTTATAAATTAAATTTTGAGTTAATTTTTTAATCAAAAATAATTATTAAAAAATTCAAAAAAAATCAAGAAAAATTAGGAAAAATATTTTTAGGGTTAGAAAAATAGAAAAAAAAAATATTTTTGGGTTTTTTCGTGCTAGACAAAAAAATGAGGAATAATCTTTAAAATCCCAAAAAAATTTATAAAAAATGTTGAAAATATTCATAAAAAATTTACAAAAAGTTTGAAAAAACTTGGGATGTTTTTAAAGATTTTTTTTTGCTTATAATTTGACAATTTTCCCCAATTTTTACCTACGTGTGTGTCCCTATTATTTTAAAAAGAGTAATGAGGTATTTTAGACCTCACATGTACTAGCTATGAGATGGGGTTTATCTAAAAAATCTCCTTGTTTGGAGGTCTTATTAGACATTCCTAAATTGCACTGAGGTTTATACCTCCTGCTAATTTTGTTTATTTATTTATTTTAAAAAGGAGTTAATTAAAGGTTATTAAATTCAATTTGGGGATAATTCATAATTAATTAGGTACCGTTCATAAAATAGGCGTGTATAGGGTGTGAATATCTTCCCCTCTGTTAGAATTAGTGTATTCCCAAAAGGGGGGGGGGGTGAATTAGAAATTTAAACTTTTCTCCTAGGTTAATTTATCCAACAACAATATATACACAACCTAGGGTCTGTGTATGCTATTTCCAAATGCGTAGATAAATACGATGTGGAAATTAAATCAAACGCATCATTCACACCATAACATACATGTGCAGTAAATATAAAGTACAGAAATATAAACAATGCAAACGACATGTTATCGGGGTTCGGCCAACTGTGCCTACGTCCCCACCTCAAGCTCGCAAGCTCGAGGATTCCACTAAAGGCTCACTTAAGGGTGGAGTGACACCATTTACAACCAGATCAAATTAATAAGGGCTGACCTCAACCTTAACTAGGTCGATTAGCGGGGCTGACCTCAACCTACACACCTTAACAAGACGACGCACCTAGCTTTCCTACCCGGGTCTAAGCCAATCTGTTTCTATTCCAGGGCTAGTCTCCTTCTTCAGGCTCGTGCCTAGAAATACAACAAATGTGTATATAATCAAATGGTATAGATTGTGCTTTCATGTAAAGCAGATATATACCCAAATGCGCGCAATAACATACACCACAATATGATTCAATATATAAGCTTAGTTTGGTCTAGATAGTTCAACTCTCAAAGGTATTTTCTATCAGTGTAATGTGTATGTGAGAGTGTCAAACAAGCAATCTTTGTTTCACAATATATTCAACCAATAAGCTCACACAAAGATGTCAAGTCTCAAGTATTTCAATCAGCGGGATGTCTCAAGCATGTAAGTATCAAATGAAGTATATGTTTGGTTTGCACAAGATATGTAATCTTTGTATTCAGCAAGTAATATATGAGTGAGTGAATATTGCAACAAAGATCACAATCACACAACCAAATATCTCTTCAAATACTTTTCAAGATAAAGCACACTAGATATTTGAAAGTATTTTGAAAATATTTTGCAACCAAAAACAAATACAATTTTCCCAAGATATTGCAATAAAGGCGCAAGCTTAGAAGATCTATCAAAGTCTTCTTAGGATAGACTTATCAATAAAGTCCCCTAAGAATCCTTAGGTTTGGCTCTCAAGAAAATTGTGTCAAACAAATAGAACAAGGAGAGCAAACCTTTCTAAAACAAACACTCAATCAACTTACAGATGATGTAGGCACTAATAGATAATAAGCATGAGTGAATGAGGCTAAAAAATGAGTAGTATAAGCTTTTGGATTTTTAGAGAATTCTCCGCTAATCAAAGTAGCCAATCTGCATCTAATTTTCCTATTTTACCGAGGTTCGGTCGACTAGGCCATTTTGAACTAGCTGGTTCGGTCGACCAGATCGTTGGGATTTCTCTCGAGGACCCTCGGTCAACCAGGTAGTTGGAGTACAAAAATGGCTCGGTCGATCAGATGGTCAAAATGTTGACCCAGGGAGGTTTCGGTCGATCGGGGTTTTTTGAACTACCTGGTTCAGTCGACCAGGACCTTGGTCAAGAGTTGACCCAGGCTTGGTTCAGTCGACCAGGGCAGAATGAACTGCCTGGTTCGGTCGACCGAAAGTGCACTAAGTGTGCATTTTGGTCCCGTTTCGAAACATACAAACCATATTCAAGTGGCTAACAAACATAAGTGCAAATGTATGTGTCCTAGGGTCATTTATGTCTAAAATTAAGACACCGAAAAAGTCCGGTGTCGGTCGACCGAAGGGAAAACCCTAAGGTCTTTCTAAGGTCATTTCTCATTTACAGTTTGTTTGAGCTTATGAAATAAATCATACATGTAATGTGTGTGAGCTTGTTACAAACTAGAGTCTTACTTACTATTACAGACCAATTTCACCACTTAAAATATATTACAATTGAAAAGCATGGATTGGTCTTCAGGCTTTACTTGCTTTGTGCCCATCTTTATCTTAATAATCATAGTTCCTGCACAAAACCTCAAACACTCATTAGATACAATGAGTATTTTTCATAATCAAAACTAGGCGTGACCAATAAGGTCAACAATCTCCCCCTTTTTTATGATGACAAATACAACATGCAAAAATATAGGGATAAACCAAAGAAGGCTCCCCCTCACAATATGCATCCATTATGTATTTAAATACACCCATTATTTTTTGCCCTTTCCATCTCCCCCTTTTGGCAACAGCAAAAAGGGCTATTTGAATTAAAATCCTAGGCAATGGGTGATTATTACATTTATGCATGATGAATTTTGGAAAGTTTTTTAAAAAATTTTGGCAGAGTGCCAACTGTAAATCAGACTTTCCAAAAGACTGTATAAACATAACCTGTTTGAGTTTAAGATTTCCTAACAATTTATCCATAGCTACTCAAACAGTTCAGTATGGTCCAATTACAGCAAATAGAATATCATTATGAACATGAATTGGACAAGTTGTGCTACACAAATGAGAAGCAATCTAAGCATGCAATAGAGGTATGAAGTGTGCACACAATCAATAATTATCTTTCACAAGGTCTAATGCAAGAAGATTAGTCAACGATAGAAGTATTTGCTAAGACTTGGAACGTTCTCATGAGAAAGCTCCCCTAAAAGTATGCAAGTTATGAAACAATTACTTCAAATGTGTATATATATATATATATATATATATATATATATGCATAATCAACTCAAAGGAATTAAATATGACATATCTAGATTTTCCACACACAGGAATGTTTCAAACATTTTGGGCAAATATCTGCAGAAATTTTGGCAGCATGCTGGCTGTAAACAGGACATTTCCCAAAAATTTTACCTGCACAAAAATAGTTCTCAAACAGACAGTATCATAAGAGTAAGGCATGCGAGAACCTATCATCTACCAACATGCAATTCTCAATAACTATATCCGCCATGCAGTAGACATTCTAAACTATTCATGCATTTCAATAAAATAATCATTTAATCACAAACACATGCAAGTGAAGAAACTGCTGATATATGTCATAATCAAATAGAATAGTGTACCGCAATATCATGAGAATACAACATAAAAATAAAATTTGTTTTTAGTACAGACCAGATGAAATAAAAATAGACTGAATCAATCTCCACATAATTTGATCAGCAGAAAACTCTAAAGTCTAGAACTCCCCTCCATCATCTCCTCCATCACCTCCGTCGGCGGCATCAAAGTCAAAGTCCATAGTCATCCAATCTCTCTCATCCTGCATTTCCTGAATGCGGTCACTCAGCTCACTGAAGCTGGCTGTCATGGACTGCTCCAAATCTATAAAGTGATTGGAAGTAGAGATGGAGTGCTGCTGGAACTCCTCCCGAAGTGCAGTGGATGATGATGCCAAGTCTTGCAAGTCTGACTGGACTGATCCTCGAAACTGTGTGAACATGTCAGACAAACTGGTGATCGTAGCCATAAGATCCAAGTTTGACGGCTACGAAGGCTATAGTGGCTCCTATGGGGCCTCTACCTACGTTGCTTCTGCTCTAGAGGGCATCCAGACATTCCCAACAAGCTCGTACCCCATCAGTCTTAAGGTCATACTAGAGAAGATGTCAGCAGGTCGTCTCCTCTTTAGTGAAGCCACATTTGACCACGTGACTCCGATGTTCCTGAATAGCTTGTTCAAAATGCCCCTTTATGGCATTTTCACTCAGTGGCCAATCGTCTTGGCCATCATCCAACGGATTACTAAACTGGGCAAATTCAACTTCTTCTGAGCGAATAGACACCACATAATAAAGCAATCCAAAAATGATACGTGCACTCTAGATCCCGCCTTGGGTAGGACATTGTATGTGATCAGGTGGTGCACTATCTTAGCCTCTAGAGTGAACTGTCTATACTATGGAGGGTGGTTTTGGCTAGCAGTGCCAGGGTCAGACAGGGTCAGGTTTGCGAATGTGGTAACTATGAATTCCTGCTCAAAGATCTAGGAGTTTACCACATCGGGGCACTCAAAGTCTCCACGATCAATGTCGAGGACATCCGAGATCTACTGAGCGTCAAAACGCACATCTGTCCTCAAAACACGGGAGAAGTACTCGTTTTCATCATTGCCCAAGTTGGCCTAAAACATCCTAACAAAATTTTTGTAATGACCCCCAGGCTGGTAGGAAATGAAGGTTTTCCACCCCTGATACTCGAACATGTCCATAATATTTCTAAAATGTTGATTCATGAAGTCTAAATCGAGTATCTTACCTAGTATAGCCTCTTTGGGACGGAACTCCCGAATATATCTGACTTTGCACCTCTCTGAGAGAAAATACTCATCCTCAGTGTGTGCAATGTCATGAACTTCAATGTGTGCCATGGCAGCGAAGGATGTGAGGCTTAGATCGTTTGGAAATACACCGAAGGAATGGAAATTCTCTCAAGAATTATGCGCAAATGAGCTGAAAATGAAGAAAACATATATATATATATATATATATCTATATATATTGTAGCTCGGTCAACCAGAAGTCGATACGGTCAACCGACGCTTGAGATTTCCCAGGTACCGACATAGCTCGGTCGACCAAGGCGAAAATGAACTGGGATGGTCGATCGACCAGGGGAAAACCGAAATGTTCGGTCGACCGTGAGAATGTGTTCACTAGGATTCGATTGACCGTAAGGGTCAAAGTCAACATAGTTCTGGTCAACTGGGGCACTTTATAACTGCAATGCTCGGTCAACCGAGCATAGTGGATTTTTCTCGATTTTGCTTGATTTTGATCCAAAGTTCTCCCTGAGGTCCAAATTTGATATATTACACTATAGATATGATTCTTAGGGATTCTTGGTGAAGAGATATTGCTCAAATGAGGTACATATCAAGAATTGACTTATTGACCTATTTTGGGCACCGAGCACCAAGAAGTATGAGGCTTTTCCTAAACTATGCTCTTTGGTGATTGGAGAGTATCCTACAGAAATGATGACATAGAGGAGCAAGGATACAAACCAAAAAATGAGTGAAAAATCACCAAGTATGATTGTGGTTTGGTGAGGACTTCCTATGGATGAGATAAACTAGAATTAAGGGATTTGCAACTTAAATTCAAAGAGACCAATTCCCTAGAAGGTACTTCTAATCTAGTTATAGCTATGAGAAGCACTCAATATGCATTAGTCATTCATGATCAATGGTGCTTTAAGCCTAGAATGATGTTTTGATTTCAATTTAGGCTTTTCATTAGTTTTGTGCAATGGACAACTGCTGCTTAACTTTATGATCTTCATGTCGGCATGAGTTAAGTATTTTGGATTAAGTGCAAGGCAAAGATGCCATGTCCATTTGGAAGTGGATAAAAGTCTTAGTATAATAAGATGGCTTAGTGAGTACGTATAATAAGAACTTCTTTTTTAAGCAATAGTCACTTCCTAATCCTACAGTCTTCATAACCCCTACACCTAGGAACAAAGGAAGGATAATAAAAATGCATTTTCAATTTGAATTCGATTTTCCTTAAGTCCTACGGGGTTTGCTTTCATGATAACCCACATCATTTCTTTGTCTAAGCCTCTAGCACATCTAAGTAGACACTTAAACCAAACGTGCCCTTTTCTTATACAATACAAGCAAACTTTATATATGCGTGAAAGATTATGCTCATTAATTCTAGTTTTACTCATTGAGGCATTACTGTGGGTATGATAAATAGAACATGAACCCTTTAAGAAAATATTTTTATTTTTAACTTCCAAGGGTTTATCATTGTTATCCTTTTCACAAGTGGGTTTGAAAATCATTTCAGGATAGTCTTTGGTTTTTCTTTCTAGGTAGATAATTTTCAAAAACTTCTCAATTTTTCTTCTTTCTAGAGTGGCTTGATATTCTTTCAAATCATTTATGTGCTGTGCCACCTTTTCATTTTCATTTTTCAAAAATATTTTCTTCTTTGATATCTCAACTAGAATTCTATGCATTTTAAATAAGGTCTTTTCTAGTTCCATATGTGAGGGCATGCTTTCATTGTAAAATTCAATACATGATTCATCACAAAGTTTATCACTATAACATTCATATGAATCAATGCATACAGTATTATCATCAGAAACAATAGATGACTCATCATACAATATATCACAGGACTTGGCACAAGAGTCATCACAACATGCATCACATGGATTATTACATGAGCTAATAGCATAATTATCACTAGGGCAATCGGATGATTCATTGCATGATATATTCTAGTATTCAACAAAAGAATCATCAAGTGCATCAATAACATAACCATCACAATAAACAGATGATTTAGCATTAGATACATCATAGCATTCAGCAATAGAATCATCCACGGAGGCTGAGATAGGAACATATACCTCACCGGCTGTTAATGCAATTGCCCTATTATTTACCACTTCCTGAGTGGTGGTCACATTCTCCTGGCACTTTCCGTATTTCCTTTTGAGTTCTTCCAAATATCCTGTGCACTACTACATGCCACAATCTCAACAAAAATATTAGTTTCTAAAGCACAATACAATATATCCATGGCATTAAAATTAATCATTTTCATTTATACATCTTCCTTTAGCAGTCACAAGCCAGACCCTCCAGTCCATGGATTTCAAAAATATGGTCATTCTAACTTTCCACGTGGTGTAGTCAACACCACAAAATAATGGAGGACTGGAAAGTGAATGTCTCTCACCGAATGGGGATACACCGATATGAGCCATTGCGATCTTTTTGTAAAAACGTTTAAGTCAAGTGCAACGAGGCTCTGATACCAATTGTTAGAATTGGTGTATTCCCAAGAGGGGAGGTGAATTGGAAATTTAAACTTTTCTCCTAGGTTAATCTATCCAACAACAATATATATACAACCTAGGGTCTATGTATGCTATTTCCAAATTCGTAGATAAATATGATGTGGAAATTAAATCAAACGCATCATTCACACCATAACATACATGTGTAGTAAATATAAAGTACAGAAATATGAACAAGGCACACGATATGTTATCGGGGTTCGGCCAACTATGCTTACGTCCCCACCTCAAGCTTGCAAGCTCGAGGATTCCACTAAAGGCTCACTTAAGGGTGGAGCGGCACCATTTACAACCAGGTCAAATTAACACAAGGTTGACCTCAACCTTAACCAGGTCAATTAGCGGGACTGACCTCAACCTACACGCCTTAACAAGACGACGCACCTAGCTTTCCTAACCGAATCTAAACCAATCCAGGACTATTCCAGGGCTAGTCTCCCTCTTCAGGCCCATGCCTGGAAATACAACAAATGTGTATATAATCAAATGGTACAATGATTGTGCTTTCGTGTAAAGCATATATGTACACAAATGCGCGTAATAACATACACCACAATATGATTCAATATGTAAGCTCAGTTTGGTCTAGATAGTTCAACTCTCAAAGGTATTTTCTATCAATGTAATGCGTACGTGAGAGTGTCAAACAAGCAATCTTTGTTTCACAATATATTCAGCCAATAAGCTCACACAAAGATGTCAAGTCTCAAGTATTTCAATCAGCGAGATGTCTCAAGCATGTAAGTATCAAATGAAGTATATGCTTGGTTTGCACAAGATGTGAAATCTTTGTATTCAGCAAGTAATATATGAGTGAGTGAATATTGCAACAAAGATCACAATCACACAACCAAATATCTCTTCAAATATTTTTCAAGATAAAGCACACTAGATATTTGAAAGTATTTTGAAAATATTTTGCAACCAAAAACAAATACAATTTTCCCAAGATATTGCAATAAAGGCGCAAGCTTAGAAGATCTATCAAAGTCTTCTTAGGATAGACTTATCAATAAAGTCCCCTAAGAATCCTTAGGTTTGGCTCTCAAGAAAATTATTTCAAACAAATAGAACAAGGAGAGCAAACCTTTCTAAAACAAACACTCAATCAACTTACAGATGATGTAGGCACTAATAGTTAATAAGCATGAGTGAATGAGACTAAAAAATGAGTAGTATAAGCTTTTGGATTTTCAGATAATTCTCCCCTAATCAAAGTAGCCAATGCGCATCTAATTTTCACAAATGATCTCATATATATAGACATGGGAGGAAATATGACCGTTGGGCACCTATTGGGTATTATTAAGAAAGTTTAATGAAGCATCAAATATTTTAACCCTATTTAAAAAATATTTAATTGTGGTAAAAATTAGGGCAACCCGAGAGGTCCGGTCGACCAGAACAGGTTCGGTTGACCAGGTCTCATATGGTTCGGTCGACTAGGGGGATTTTGAACTAAAGTCTCGGTCGACCGAAAGTCCCTTTCCAAAAGCGATTTTCCTATTTTATCGAGGTTCGGTCGATCGGGTCATTTTGAACTGGCTGGTTCGGTCGACCAGATTGTTGGGATTTCTCCCGAGGACCCTCGGTCGACCAGGTAGTTGGAGTACAAAAATGGCTCGATCGACCAGATGGTCAAAATGTTAACCTAGGGAGGTTTCGGTCGATCGGGGCCTTTTAAACTACCTGGTTTGGTCGACCAGAACCTTGGTCAACAGTTGACCCAGGCTTGGTTCGGTCGACCAGGGTAGAATGAACTGCCTGGTTCGGTCGACCGAAAGTGCACTAAGTGTGCATTTCGGTCCCATTTCGAAACATACAAACCCTATTAAAGTGCCTAACAAACATATGTACAAATGTATGTGTCCTAGGGTCATTTATGTCTAAAATTAAGACACCGAAAAAGTCCGGTGTCGGTCGACCGAAGGGAAAACCCTAAGGTCTTTCTAAGATCATTTCTCATTTACGGTTTGTTTGAGCTTATGAAATAAATCATACATGTGATGTGTGTGAGCTTGTTACAAACCAGAGCCCTACTTACTATTATAGACCAATTTCACCACTTAAAATATACTACAATTGAAAAACATGGATTGGTCTTCAGGCTTTGCTTACTTTGTGCACATCTTTATCTTAATAATCTTAGTTCCTGCACAAAACCTTAAACACCCATTAGATACAATGAGTATTTGTCATAATCAAAACCGGGCATGACCAATAAGGTCAACACTCTCATATAACTGAACTCTCAATCCCAACTCTAGTAAAAACAGACTGAGACTGCTAGTTCCTTGACCAATTAAATGAGTAGTAATTAGGTGTTCTGACCGCATCTAGGTAAATAATAGGTTAGTGGTAACTCCATCAAATTTTCAATACGAGTATTTCCTCACCATTCAGGGCTCTTCTCCGGGATGTTGCGACACTTGAATTTGAATATTAATTGAAGTCCATACTTGAAATACCAATTAAAAAAATACTTGTAAATAAAAATTTCTCTACATAAAAATCCACCAATTACAAGATATTATATTTATTATGTAAGATTTTGTTCCAAACGACGTGACCCAATTTTAATTATTGGGATTAGCGAAACGATTTCAATTCTAAGCAGTTATGGTAAATTATTGTTTTAATTAATTAGAGAAGTTATTTTCCTATTTGGACTCTATATTTGATGGAAAGACAGTCATTATGAAATAAGGAAAATCAGTCCTCTCTCTACCCTATATAAAAGCACAAAATAACCATCATTATTTTTGTAATTAGCGTAACATCTTTTGGAGCCAAGAGAGAGAAACTGAATTTCTTCTACCCGTCATTCTCCGAAGGGTTTGCCTACTACTCTTCCAAGATTTGCCCAAAGGATTCAGGTACACAAATTATTTTTCGCATAATTTAAGAAAGAGAATCATGATTATTCAAGATCTTGGGAATTAATAGATTTAGGCTTTTAATTTGCATGCAGTATCAGAGCCTGAGTTTGAATTATCGTGATTTTCTATTTTGTAATTTGTGTCTTTGCCATGATTGAGATATGCAATCCAACTTATATCTTGGAAATTTTCATGTTTTTTCATTATGTTGTATGAGATTTGTCTATCAGTTGGCATTGTGATTTCGGTGGTACTCAAGTTTGTCAATCGACATGTTTTGGATTTTATTTGTTACAGCACTGAATCAATTTTTAACTTCGTTGATCTATTTTCATTGGTGAAGAAAATTCTTGGTTTATCGTAATTGAAAGGCATTTATGCTTCCTTGAAACTTGAAATGTGAATGCATGATTTGCAATTCTATTGATTTATGTTCACATGCTAGTATGTGATATGGAACTTTTGTCTTTTTATGCCAAGTTCCAGTGCTTAACCATTTTCCATGTGCATATGAAATATCAACATAATCTGTGCGGCAAGTTTGTATCTATATGCATAAGATTGATGTAAGCACAAAATTAATGTTTACTTATGGAATTAGAATCTTCATTTTTTTATTGATATTATATTTTTGCTATTTGTTTAACACATAATTGATTGACATATTTATCTATTTCTTTTCATGACAGGATTATTATTTCGACTGAATATCTATATTATGATATAGTTTGGTAGTCGCCAAAGTGACCCAACTAGAATGTGGGATAGATATTGTTGACTTTTTGAGTCTGATCCCTGTTTTGATGCTGACAAAGCACCAGTTTCTTATGTGTGTTTTTAAGTGCTTGAACATGTTATAATTTCAACACACACATAAGGAGACTAGCAATGGAAGCCTTGAAGGACGTAAAAACTATACAATCAGGTGCACGCCAGGATGTCAGAAGAGCGAAAAAGAAGAAGACATATTTGTTTTAATTTGTATATGCATTTAATTTTTATATTTTGGTCTGCAATAGTGCAGGCATTTGCATGATATGGTTATTTGCTCAGACAGGACCATAGATTAACTATAGGGACCCACGGGACCATAGACTGGCCTAAAAGGAAGGTCGACCGAAGTCGGATTTTTGGGGTTAACTCTCAAAAAGACCATAGAATGACTATAGGAATCCCTCAAGCAATTAGGCTAATAACTCAAACTTATAGGGATTTAAATTAGGTCTTTATTTGGACCAAATTCAGTTTGTGGACAAATTCAGTCGACCGAACCTATGCAATGTAAAATGTAACACCCTAGAAAATGACAGGCTTGGGAATAATAATAATAATAATAATAATAATAATAATAATCATAATAATAATAATAATAATAATAAAAAATAAAAATTTTAAAATTAAAAAAATTAATTATTATCATTAATTAAATAATAATACTATAATATACATTAGATATATGTGTGTGTGTGTATATATATATATATACAAAAAAAAAAAAAAAACCACCAAAGCTTCAGGAAGCATCTTAAATATTCAGAGCCCCCACCCCCCCCCCCTCTTTTTTTCATTCTTCTTCTTTTCTTCCTCTTCTCTTCTTCTACGCAGGACACACTCTCTCTCTCCTCATTCTCTTTCCCTCTCCCCTCAGTTCCGTGACGTATTCTCGCCCGATCGGAAATCAGAAGATACCACTGGACTCCATTCTCCACTGCCGTCATTTTTACAGGAGCGGACCAGTGGTAGGAGCGGCATGCTGGGGTAAGCCAAATTCTGTTTTTTTTTCTCAATTTCTTACAAATTATAAGTTCGATTGACGATCGAACATCACCACGAGAATCTAGGGATGATTCTCTACAAGTCTAGCAGGAAGGATTCCTCGTGGAGTCGTCATGGGCAAAACCCCAAATTTGGGATATGGGGGTTATTAAGGGTGTTGGCCTAATAAGGCTTACAATTCTTATTTTCATGATAACAAATCAAATGATATGCTTAATATGTTTCAAGTAAAAGTTTTTCAGGAAAATAACAAAGCTCAAAGTGCATAAGAAAGTTTATGGATTACAAAGAATCCTTGAAGAACACAAAGTAAAGCTTATGGATTATAAAGAGCATGAAGAACAAAGTTATACTGTGAAAAGCTCAAAAGAAAGATTGCAACCACAAAGATGATGGAAGAACAAGATTGAAGACTAAAATAATTATATTTTTTCAAGGATATTCTAAATGTAAGTACTTCAAAGTTAATCTCAAGTATAAAGTGGTTTGAAGCTCATAGAAATTCAAAAATACGTTTTTATATATATACTCTAAAGAATATTTTTTAAATCAATAAAAAGAAAGGGTTTAAGAAAAGAAAACTTTTTGAAATAATGAAGGGCCAGGCCACTGCCATGATGAGGCAGGCAACTGCCACATTAAGAAAATGGTTTTTCAAAAAGTCAATAGTTAGACAGGCGACTACCTTGGTTCTGGCAAGCAACTGCCAGCATTTTGTGTTGAGAGTTTGCTCTATGATAAGCGACTGCCAAGTCGTGGCAGGCAACTGCCACTCGAACGTTGGCATTAAATCTCCCAACGGGAAGATTTTTTAAACCACGTTTTTGGACATATTTATTTCAAAATACCTGGAAATGATTTTTAGGAATCTTTGGGAGTAATGGATGGCTTCTAAAACATCTATAAATTGTTCTAATCTTCAAAAGTTTTAACATTGATGCAATATTCAAAGGTTTTTGAAATTAAGCAATCTTCGAAAGTTTTCAGATCTAGCAATTTTCAAAAGTTTTCAGATCCAGCAATCTTCAAAGGTTTTTAGATAGCGCAACTTTTCAAAGGTTTTTAAATCAACCGATCTTCAAGTATTCAAAATTCTCAAAGGGTCTAAAACTCTCTTGAGCTTAAATTTCTGATCTACTATTGATTTATACTTTGAAGCAAAGCTTTCAAAAATCAGAATCTTTCATTTTCTTTGAAAAATTTTTTGGTAATTCACAATAAGTATTGAGCTTCAAATTTCTTGCATTTGAATTAACTTGGAGTATAAGTGTGCTGATCATTGTACTAATTTACTCTGTTGTGAGAGTTTTCTTTTATACCGAAAATTTCTTTATCATCATTCTTAGACGATTCAAAGTTGTTGAATCATTGGACCAAACAAGGGATTGTTGTTTGGAAAGGCGAGCTCTAGCCTAACAGAAGGAGTGGTTGTAAATAGGTGTTGTTCCACCAGGTAATGAAACTGATATAGTGGAATCCTTTGGTGTTTTGCCAAAGGCGAGGACGTAGGCTGTGTTGAAGCCGAACCTCGTAAAAATCTTGTGTCTTTCTCTCTGCTTCACTTACTATTGTTGTATGCTTTAAAAGTGCAGGTTGCAGGTTCTTAAGTGAGAAAGAAACAAAGGTACTTGATATTTAGAAAGTACTTTTTATTAATCGTTTGCAGAAACCCAAAAAGAGAGTACATTGGTTAATCTGCGGAAATCTTGATCAAGTAAAGTGCATACTAAGAGTTTATAGGGAAATCAACAAAAGTTCTAATATTCTTGGTTGAGTGATTGAATTATCTTGATTTCATTAATTGACTTGTGAATTTAAATTTCAGTATTTTTAAGTGTGGTTATTGTTTATACATCTTGTTTTCTGGGTAATTAAAATCAAAGGCTTAAAAATCATTAAAATTTAAAAGAATCCAATTCACCCCCCTCTTGGGAAGCTATTCCTCATTTCAAAGGCGCTTATTTTTAATTAATTAGTATTAATTTAGAAAAGCTAAAATATTGAACATCTAGGGTTGAAGTAGAATTTTTGAAATTTAGGGCCCGGGTGAGCGCAGCGGGTGTAATTTCGGGACCCGCAGGCATAATTCAAAAAATTAAGTGAGGGAGTTAAATAATAGTTTAAGTGTTAATTTGGGATATATGGAGCCTAGGGAAGGTTAATTGGGTATTATTTTGGGGAAATGAGTTAATTAATTTGGGAAAAATGCAAATTGCAGGATTTGAGTTTCGGGAGCCAAGTGCGTAGGATTTTGGGTCCTAACGAGACTCTTAGCAAGTCAGATAAGGGGAATAATTTATAACAGTATTTTTAGAATTACTGTTTAAATTAATATGTGAAAATGAGCATATGGTATTTTTTTTTTAAACTATTATGATATAAATATTAGATAAATTGTGTGGCATTTGAGTAATTTTAAATTGTGATATTTTGGAGTGTGAAATTAATATTTTATAAATAATAGATGAAAAATGTGTGGCATACGATCTATGTTGAAAAATGTGAAATATAACGATGAGTACTTTCTGAGAAAATATTAAAATAAGAATTATTGATGTGATTAGTGAAAAATAATGAAATATGGTTTTATATGTGAGTAGAAATGTTTTACCTGAAAAATGAGATTTTGTGAGTTGTTGATATGAGTATTTGGAGAAATGTTGAAATACGTGAAACACGATATATATTATTACGAGATGATGAAATGTGCACAGAAAGTGATGAGAACATTTATGTTGAAATGAATTGAGATATACTGATTTGAGATTAATGATATATATTGATATGAAAATATTAAAATGTGAAAATGAGAACATGAATTCTGAAACATATATACTGATATATGATTGATGATATGCCGATACCGCACAATAATTGCGGGTGGGTGGTATTCCTTTCCTATTGATGCCGTTGGGGAGCTATACTCAGTATGGAGATTGTGTGTGAAGTTCCTACTGATGCCATTAGGGAGGTATGCTCAGTAGGGAGATTATGTGTATGAAGTTCCTACTGATGCCATTGGGGAGGTATGCTCAGTATGGAAATTGTGTGGTGAAGTTCCTACTGATGCCGTTGGGGAGGTATGCTCAGTATGAAAATTGTGTCGTGAGGTTCCTACTGATACCGTTGGGGAGGTATGCTCAATATGGAAATTGTGTTGTGAGGTTCCTATTGATGCCGTTGGGGAGGTATGCTCAGTATGAAAATTGTGTTGTGAGGTTCCTACTGATGTCGTTGGGGAGGTACGCCTAGTATGAAAATCGAGAATGTGCTGAGAATTGGAATTATGTGATATATTGTATTATGTAAAGTACATAAATATGAATTTATGTATACATAGATATGTAATGAGTTAGAATAGGAAATGATTATGAGAAATGAAAAAGTGTGTGTTTTATAAATTAAATAATTGAGGTGAAGTGAAACTCTCCGCCTGAGGGCTTACTGAGTAAGGTGAGTGCTCTGATAGGTATCAGATGTGGCCATTCCTAGCAGAATAACGTGTTAGGGCAGAGGGAAGCTACCTGTATGGGTGGGCAATATTCCCTATTCTCAGGAACTTCATGGGTAATTATGTGTGTTGGAAATTAATAAACTTTAGGAATGGTTTTAAAGCTTATAAAAGCTTGTGTTGTATATCTATATGATTATGAAAATATGCTTATCAGTGTATTTTTCTCAGACGAAATGTTGATTTGATAAGTAAAGTGTGTTGTAACTGAACTCATATGGTCATACACTGTAAATAATTTATTCCTTCTTACTGAGATATGTCTCACCCAAATTATATAAATTTTTTAGGGAACAGGGATAGGCGAGGTGATAGAGTTCTGTGACCATAGGGAGCTGGGACCTTGACATACAGGGTGAGTTTTTGGACTATAGGAGGGGTAATTCCCCTAGAGTTAAGTTTTTTTTTAGTATGGGGTGGTGATGTTTACACATATGTATGTTGATACTCTAGGTATTGTATTTTGACTGTTATGTATATACCGTCTTCCGCTGTTAGGTTGTATGAATGAAATAACTTTTACCCGATACCCAATGCGGGTCAGATCATATGAATGGTAATAGGGTTGTTGGCGTGGGCAATTTATGAATGTTATTGAAAATAAGTGAGTATTTATTTATTATTGAAAAAAAAATTTGGTACGAAATCGGGGCGTCAAATAAAATGCCTCAGTCAACTGAACTGGGTGGAAGTCAACAATTTGACTTCATTCGGTCAATTGTATCTTTTTGAACTTATCTTCCTCAATTGACCAAACTGGCTCGTGTTTGACACCCAACTATTCGGTTGACCAAACTTCTAGTTCATTTATGATTGAGTTGAATGAACCTTAGGAATAGCAGACTGAATTTCAAATATAGTCAACTGAACCTCGAACGTTTTCAAAAATCTCCTTAATTCAACCGACTATATCTGTAGTTCAAAAGTGCCTCGGTCGACCGTACTCATCAATATAGTTCAACCAAACTTAAAATACAGCCGACCAGACCTTTTGGGTTGGAATTTTTTAAAAGCACTAAAACGTCATTAACTTTTAATTAAACTTTTCCAAAATACCGAGCGTGTCCCCAACGGTCATAATTTTTTGAAAATCTATAAATACGCCCTCCATAACTTAGATTAGAAACTTTGATTAATTCCAAATTTCTCTCTAATCCTTTGTTAATCAAAGTTCCTCCAAACCATTTTTATTGCAAAAATCATTCCTTTGGGGCAAATGTTTTAATCAAAACTCTTCCACCTCTCTTTCCATTTATTTATTTCAAAATGATTTTGAAATAGAACATATTTATTTTGGGCATTTATTTTACATTCATATACACTTACTCACATTTGCATCTTCACTTATTAAAATCATGTTTGAGAGTAGCCTTAATGTTGACTTTTTTGAGTCTGATCCCTGGTTTTGATTATGACAAAATGCATGTTACTAATGTGTGCGTCTAAGTATTTGAACAAGTTAATCATTCAGATCACACACATGAAAGTGAAGTGGAAGCCAAAAAAGACTTAAAGCACGTTATCCTGGCTGATTCCATGAAAAGTCATGAGCAAAAAAAGAAGATATTTTTTTTTAATTGTATATGTATTTTTGTTTCATTATTTGGTCTTTACTTATTTATGGTCTATAATAACTGCATCACATCCATGAAAAGTTAAGAGCAAAAGAAGAAGATATTTTTTTTAATTGTATATGTATTTTTGTTTCATTATTTGGTATGCAATAATTTAAGGTCTATAATAACTGCATCACATGCATAATAGGTATTTATGCTCAACATGACCGTAGATTGTCCATAGGATACCAAATGATCGTAGGGCACCCTTTGGTTGACCGACGCTAGATTTTTAGGCTTAGCTCAAAGACCTTAGAGAGACCCTAGGTCCTTGCATAATCACTTAGGAAAATCCCCTCTATTCTATAAGTCATCATTTATGCAATAAGAGGTAATAATATGACTTATGCTCTAAAATGAAAAGGGCTCGGGTGACCGAACTTGTGCATTCAAAACACCTCGATCGACCGAACGTGTGAAAAGTCAAAATGTTGACTTAAGGTCGGGCGACCGAACCGAAATGAACTGAACGTTCTTGGTCGACCGGGTGCTCAAACTTCACGTTTATTTTGACCTCGGGCGTTCGAATGTTGAGGTTCGGTAGACCAAACTTAGAACTTGGTGACTAAAACGCGAGCACATTGAAAATCACCTTGGTTCAACAACCTGAACTGTTCACCGGGCACCCGGATGCATAAAATGCACTTTTCGTTTTGTGAGTGTTCGGGCGACCGATCCTATGGTTTGGGCAACCGAAACTCTCGGGTTGCTCAATTATTAACTGCGATAAAACGGAGTTATTTGGGTTAAACTTGTTTAAAAAATTTTTAATTATTCCCACCATATCCCAACAGTCATTTTTTTTTTTTTTTTTGTCAAATACTATATATAAGAATTCATTTGGACAATTTGCTGGTGATTAGGAAAATCATTAGCCATAAAATTCTCTGAAATCCTTTTTGCTCATACTTTGAAATTAGGATAGCTTTCCTCAAGAGGGGGGGTGAATTGGTTTATTTTAAAATTTTAACCTCTTTTGACTACTTACTTTTTTTAATATAACAACAAGAAAATAAATCAATCAACTAATAACCACGACAAAAACACACCACAAGATACTGAAAATTTAAACACACAATCCAATCAACCAAAGTATAAAATTGAAACAAACATGCAAGATTTGTTAAGCCTTTTGTTAGCTACCCTATGGGTGTTTGCAACCTGCTTTGAATGAAATTTTGTTTGCGCTTCTCTTGATTAAGATTTCCGCAAATTAACCAACATACGCCCTTTAGGGTTTCCGCAAACGGTTAATTAAAACATACTTTCTAAATATGAAGAGTCTTCCTTAAATATGATTGTTAAGCCATGCAACCTACACTTAAGCATACACAAAAATATGTTGTGCAGAAAAGAGTAAGAAAGAGAGGGAGACACAAAGATTTTACGAGGTTCGGCTTCAACACAGCCTACGTCTGCGCCCTTGGCAAACCACCAAAGGATTCCACTATCGTAGTTCCTTTACCGGGCGGAACAAAACCTTTACAAGTACTCCTTCAAATAGGCTAGAGTCCGCCTCTCCAAACGATTTACCCTCGTTTAGTCACTCCTTCAAATAGGCTAGAGCCCACCTCTCTAAACAATATCCCCTTGCTTAGCCAACGTACCAAACAATCCTTGGAATCTTCAATCTACAAGATACAAATCAAATAGATGTGTACAAAGAATGCTCACACAAAGAGCTACTTAGTACAATTGAAATCTATGTACTTCAAAATTTAAATATCAAGAATGAAATACACTTTGAAGCTTAAGAATAGAATTCACCAAACTCCCTTTTCTCCAGATGAGAAATCAACAAGTATAACTCAGGGATTGATGATCAATGATCTCAGAACACCAGCACTTTCAGTTTACAAAAGATGAGAAAGTTATAACTTTGAGAGCAAGAGACCTTATGGCAGGTTTTTCAATACTTGGATGAGTTTTTATTTGCAAAATCATGTATTTGTAGGCTTTCAAAAGGGTTTTCGGGTTGTCCAAGTTTCTAGAAAATTTAGAACCCAAGCAATTAATATTTAAAAAATAAAACTTTTGAAAAATGTGCCCGTTAACAATGTTCAAACGACTGACGACTTGAGTTTAGTCTTCTGAAGTTCCTTAGCCTTTGAAAAATTTGAACTAGATACAGGGTCAGACGACCGAGGTCAATGGTTAGATGACCGAAGAGTCAAGTTTAGACAACCAAAGTCAGAGTTCAGTCATCTGAGGGGCTTGAGCAGTTTCTGTCTTTCACCAATAAATCTTCAAATGACTAAGCTTATTCTTTAGACGTCTAAAGTAATTCTTTAGATGATCGAACTTGAAGTTCAGTCTTCTGAAGTTGTCACTTCAGGTTTCTGAAAAGAACTTTAGTCTTTTGAATAGATTGTTTTCTGATTTTTAATTTCCAATAAGAAAAATGGTTTGCTCTCTTTATTTATTCTTTTACAAAAAAATTTCCGGGGATTTTAAATAGGTCTCTAAGTCAAGTAATTCCCCTAAAGAGCTTCAAAAGTTATTTCAATAGATATTTTGATTTTGAAGTACTTACATTGTTCTTTCCTAAAATCTTATATGCTAAGCTTGAAATCATCCACTTTATATTTGCTTTGAAATTGCTTGGATGTTAGCTTGAGCTGGTTTTAGCTTCCCATGCTTTGATTAATATAGTGCTACCTTGAGCTTCATTTGGATAACTTGATAGTTTATGTAGCTTGATGGTCCACAATGATCCTTACTTTCTCGTCAAACTAGAAACACCATAACTTAACCATCTCAAGTTAAAATGTCCTTTGTTTGTTATCACTAAAACTGATTGAAAAGCCAAGTTAGGTCAACAATCTCCCCCTTTTTGATGATGACAAACAAGGAGCAAAGATAAGGATTTCTTTAAAAAATACTCCCCCTTACTATAAGCATCCGTTAAAAAATAAGTAAACAAGAAAACATATCACTTTAGCATATCATCCAAGCATGTCAATATAAGTCTTTTGAAGTTCACTTTTCCATAGTGTTAAGTTCACTTTACCATATTGTGAAGTTCACTTTACCATATTTTGCTTACCATATTTTGCTACTTTTGCATTTTTTATTTATCTTTGCTAACAACACTTTCTCCCCCTTTGTCATTATTCAAAAAGAACAAGTAATAGGAAAGAAAGTCATATTGATAATGAACAAAAGAGTGTTTACATAAGGAGGTGTTACATCCAAAAAGTTGCAAGCTAACAACAAAAAGAATCCAACCAATATACTGCAAACACTACATTATTAGCTAGTTTTCTAGTTATCTATTCGTAGTTACATTCAAGAGAGCAATTTTAACAAGTTATCGATGCTTGAAGCTTCCTAATGATCTTCTTCTTCATCCTGTCCTTCTTCTTCCTCAGCACCTTCTTCTTGTCCTGCTACTTCTTCTTCTTCATGGCCTCCTTGTTCCTCAGTTCCCTCTTCTTCTTCCTATTCTCCTTCTTCTTTAGAACCTTCTTCCTTGTCCTCAGTTTCTTCATCAAAACTATTAGCTTCACTTCGAGGGGCTGAGCTAATATCCATCGGATCACCACCCCTAAAATATTTAGCCTGAAATTCCTCAATTCGAGTGACGTGTTGATCAAGAGATGTAACTTTCTCTTTGATACTTTTAAGCTCGGTGCGCACTTCAGATGAGAAACTAGAGAAATCTTGTTGAAATGATGAAAACCATGAAGGTGCATCGTGTGAAGTTCCCAAATCCTGTATGGGAGAAGAAGGAGTTGTTGCTAAGGCTGAGGCTGCAGCTGCTAGTGCATGCTGAGTTCTCCCCATTTTCAAGTACCAACCGGATGTACCTTTTTCATACCCCATTTGTTTAAGGGAGGTAACATTAAAAAGATCATAGCAGGTTCTCTTTATGAAGAATTCAGAACTATTGGAGACATGAAGGTGGGCGAAAAGAAGAGTAAGGACACCTCCATATGGAAGAACAACTTGGGAGGATTCTAGTTTGGCCCACATCCATTTGATAATTAAACTGGCCAAATCTAGTTTCTTCCCTTTGAGTAGACACCAAAGGACAAAGCACTCTATATATAAAAGGTGGTCAAATGAACCTTGTTTAGGTAGGATGTTATAGGCAACAATTTTGTGCAATATTTGAGCTTTCAAACTAAGTTGCTTGTACAAAGGAGGATGCCCAAAATAGATAGGTTCGCTGTCCATGATCAATGGGAGAAATGTTTTGGGAGTAAACCCTTATTCTAAAATCCAGGATTGAGCAAGCATAGGACAATCAAATCCTTCTGGAGTAATTTTAAAAATGGGAGATAAAATTTCAGAATTTAACAAAATTTTCTTCCCTTTTACTTTAGAATAAAAAATCTCATTTTCATAAGTCATGTTGCCATAAAATATTTTGATAAGATGTGGGAAAATGCCTTTTGGTTGCTGAGTAACAAAATCAAACCATTCTATGTTTTTGAATAAGCGAAGGATTTCCGAAAATTCAGCATTTAGGAAAGAGACATCCAACACCTTACCTAGAATGGGGTCTATGGTGCTAAGGGAAGCAAGGTAACGAAGCTTTACTTGTGGTGCAACAAGCCATTTGTCAAGATTTTGCCCATCCATTCTTGACGAAGAGCCACAATTGGTTGTTTGCTTAAGACGAGGCATATTCGATGAAGAAAATTGATTTCAGGAACACTAAGCTTCGTGGGATGAACCTTGGAAGTGAGAAGAAAGTTTTGGATTGAGTGATTTCAGGGTGAGAATGAAGAGACATAGAGAGAGATGGGTTCAGAAGAGTACATCAATGAACTTTAGAAGGCTGAAATTAGGGTTTAAGAGGGTTGTTATATTTAAATCCCGTGACTTTAGATGACTGAGGATTATCTTCAGTCGTCTTAAGATTTTCAGATCTAGAATTTGAAAATTCAATAGCCTCCCAGTCATTTGAGGTTCTAGGTTCAGTCATCTGAACTTGTTTTCTACAGTGTTGAGTCATCTGAAGCTTTTAGTGCAGACGACCGAAGTTCAGAAAGATTTTATAATTTCTTTTCTAACAACCTTCTCTGCTATGAATTAACCCAAGTTCTCTCCTTTTTAATATTTATATAACTTTCTTGTTTCTCTAAAAGGAGAATGGCTTATTATCTTTAATATCCCTGATTTAGGTATTTCATTTAGGTACCCATACTTTCTTGGATCCGGTAGGTTTCATAAAGGATGTTTCTTTTATTCTCCATATTTGTTTTGTTTTCACACCTTTCCTCTTAAATGGACATTCAAACTTTATATGCCCTTTTTTTCTTACATTGATAGCATATGGTGTTAGTGTAGGCATTAAAGGATGTGCTAGCATAATCTTTGGATGCTTTCGAAAAATAACCCATGTAAAGATTCTTTTTCTTTTTATTTTCAACCCCATTAAATCCAATACCTTCTTTGTTTAAGGTCATCCTTTGTGACCTATCATTTTGTCAAAGTTTGCCTTTCCTTTTGTGAAGTTATAAATGATCTTTTATTTATCTTCAATTTTGTTAGTACATGGAGGAGCCCATGGGTGGGCTTGATACACATGGGTGAACACCAATTTGACCTAAAAGCTTAAGTCTATTGGGTCTTGGGGCCAACCATGTATATAAGCACCCATCATCCACTCTAATTTTTCAATGTGAGACAAACTTACAAGTTTAATTCTCAACAATCTCCCACTCACTTGTGAGTTCTAACTGCTCTCCCTTGAACATAAATCGTCTCTCTTCTAGGAGTAAGCCCAATTCTCCGATAGTTGCTCAAGTCGGCCTTACCACTAGCGCCTTACATGCATCGGATTGCATTCTACGTGCCTCCGAACCAATCCTACCTCCCACATCTTGACCCTATTCGGATCCATCCACAACCTAGATGATCCTTATTGGCCTCTGCCAAACACTTAGTCCTCCAACTATTAACACGTCAGGAGAATTAACTTCACGTCTCGACTTTTTACGATGTCACTCACCCAGAGTTATGAACCGTCGGCTCTGATACCACTTGTTAGGATCTGGAGGAGCCCATGGGTGGGTTTGATACACATGGGTGAACACCAACTTGACCTAAAAGCTTAAGCCTATTGGGTATTGGGGCTAACTATGTATATAAGCACCCATCATCCACTCTAATTTTCCAATGTGGGACAAACTTACAAGTGGAATTCTCAACAAATTTGATTTTTGAGATCATTTATCTATATCTCTTTCTTGTCATCAACCTTCTTTAGTAATTTCTCTAATTCTTGAGATAATTTTCTTATTTTATCTTCTAATTCAAAAATATATATGTCTTTCTTATATTCCATAGAGGATAGGGATCGAAGGTCTCACTACAAAAAATGAGGTTATTAGTGAGGGTTTTAAACCGTCACTAATACTCACAAAACCGTCACTACTAGTTTTAGTGACGGTTATACGAGTATTAGTGACGGTTTTCAATTTGTCGCTATACCTGCCGTTACTAATACTTATTAGTGACGAATATCTGAAACCGTCACTAATAATAAGTATTAGTGACGGTTTAAATCCGTCACTACTAATATCGTATTAGTGACGGTTCCAATCCGTCACTAAAGACCGAAACCCGTCACTATAGATTCTAGACAAGATATATCAAAAACTGTCACTAATGCTCCATTATTCATGACGGTTTTAAATTCGTCACTAATTCTCTATCATTAGTGACGGTTTATATGCATCGCTATTGCTACATTATTCGTGACGGTTTTATGTTTGTCATGATTACTGCATTAGTAGTGACGGGTCCTAAATCGTCACTATTTGTTTAGTAATAGTGACGGTTTGGAAACCGTCACTATTGCTAATTATTAGTGATGATTTTATGATTGTCACTATTACTGCATTAGTAGTGACAGGTTTTAAATTCCAAACCGTCACTATTGCTCTTCAGTACCGTTACTTATGACTTTAGTGACAGTTTTAAATCGTTACTAAAGACATAGTATTAGTGACGATTTTAAAACCGTCACTAATACTTAAATTGCACAATTAATACTATTGTGTATTTTTTTCCAATTATTATTTCCTGTAAAAATCTGATTCAAATTAATTCCTGTAAAAACCATAATTGCAATTCATATTTAAGTACAAATATATTATACAAATTCAAATTCAAATTCAAATTCAAATTCAAATACAAATATATTATACAAATTCAAATTTAAATACACAACATTATAAAAATTCAAATTTAAATATATTTCATTTGTTCAGATAAAAAAAAAATGGAAAGCTGCATCCGAACTGCATGACATCGTCTTGATGTTGTCATAGTTACAAACCCTATAAATTAAGAAAGTTAAAAAGATTAGTGTATGGTTTTTGAAAATAAATCACTACGTAGCACATATATAGGCATGAAAAATAAATCACATCAACATCAGATTGTAGAGGAGGAAATAATCCACCCCTCAATTAGTATACACCAATACAAAGAATGAAGAACACAGTAGCAATGCAAATTAGGCAGTGCACACTTGCACAAAGCAACACTATAGAACTTCAAAGGTTAAGTTCAAAAAGCAGTCACGACTACAAAATTTAGTATTCTAGGAGAAATCACAAATATACATATCCTCGAATAACTGCAGGCACTTAAGCAGCCGTGCTGACACTCAATAAACTATCTAGCAACAGGTCGAAGTATTTGCAAGTAGGGCTAGGTGATCATGTACACACACACAACATCATTACAGTGTCTTCACTTGACAACCAATTAGAAGAAGAATCAGAAACATTTGTAAGTTGTCTTATGCTGAGATAATGCATTGAATATGTATTTTGGACTGCCACAACAACCTTGAGACTTTGAAGGACATAATGTGAAATTTAGCATCACTCCTAAAAATCTTTTTCCAAACAGAACTAGAGAGGAGTTTCTCAAGATGTATGCTAATATTCTAGAAAGTCTATTTTTCTTTTCATTGTTCTCATTAGTTAATTACATTGATTCCAGGGCCCATATCTAAACAAACAAAGGACTCACCTGCAAAGAGTTTTAGGGGATGACAATGTATTGATTGTCAAATTTTCTAATAGAGAGATAGACCTCAGCACTTCGGCGACCTATTCTGGTAATCATTACACTGCCTACAGAAGTATTGCAAAGGAAGGAATTCTTGTAGGTTTACGTCGTTATCGATTTTTTGGTGAGTTTTTCTTCTCCCATTCATTCATGCTTTTGGTTTGGTTTATTTTGAAAATTTATGTTGATGAAGTCTTTTAAAAAAGAATGATTGATAATATGGGTTTTGAATTTTAAGCTTAATCTCGACTCGGTGGCAAGCTCCCTTAAAGTTTTGAACTAATCAATATAAAATATGGAATGAACCCCTTGGCTTTTCTATTATGTTATTTGGAATGAGGATTCTTCCATTTACTGAATTCTAAATTTTGGTTAGGAAAAGAAATAAACACAGTTACTTTCCTTTTTCATATATTTTATCCTTGCCGAGATGGGGATTCTTATTTTCCCCATCAACCCATTTGTCACTTTAAACTCAAGCTTGTCTCAATTAGGCTCGAGTTGATAATAAAGTAGTATTCAACACTTTACACTTTTATATGATATATATCACTTAAATAATATTAAAATAGTAAAAATATGAATGCTTAATTAGGCTCGCATATGCCATTACAAATATTAAATTCAACTTGTCAAACTACTCAAGAAGAATCAAGATGAGTTGAGTTCTAGCACAAATTGAGCATGGTTACACCCCTAGTTGCAGGTCATTAATGAAAATAGACAGGTTTTTCATTTTACATGAGCTTTTCTTTTTTTCATCCTTTTTTTTGAGTTTCTAAAAATGATATTTTTACTTAGATGTCTAGATTCAAGGTGCTTAATCATATACATTATGTTACTATCATAGTTTCTGTGAAAGCTTAATGGAGGCTGTTTTTAGATTCCTCCTGATCTAGGCAGCATTGTTAGAAGACTTGTTGGGTGCTTAGGTAGGGGGATGTCAGATATGGCATGTGACACAAAATAGCCTTCAAAGCTGAGGACAAGAAGAATAGGATTAGAATACATGTGAGAAAGGTGTTAAAAACTCATGATTATTGAAGAAATAGAGAATGACTAAGAAGAAAAAGCAAGAGAGGTTACTTTGGTACACCGTAAATGAAACAAATAATCGACATGTTCAATTGATTATTAGTCTACATAATATGACTAATACTCAATTGAATTTTAACAATTGATTTGTCCCACATGTACGATGAGGCATGAATGTATAGTAACCATTATTGAATGGGTCTAAGCTTCGATGCACACATGAAATGACAATAATTAATTTTTCATAAGGAGCCCGTGATAAGTAGGAAAGGCATAAGCCTTATGGCATTAAGGTGTAAAGATGTGGCTGTTGAAGATAAATGCTTCAATAGGTAACAATCATGATTGATGGGACTATGAGAGTGATACTGAAAAGAAATTAATTATGCGCTAACAAGACTACCTCCAACCATGAATCACTCAGTTGCATAAAAATGCGTTACACCAAACAAGATAAAATATTTATCATATTATAATAATCATTACACAAACAGTATTAAAGTATTAACAAAAACATAAACAAAATGGTATTAATTAAATAATTATATTTTCATAGACATATATTCCCACCCACAAGTACTTTCAATAAAATACTCAAATAAATACCCATATCTTACATGTTACCACCCAAATTGCATCTCTCTCTCTCTCTCTCTCTCTCTCTCTCTCTCTCTCTCTCTCTCTCTCTCTCTCTCTCTCTCTCTCTCTCTCTCTCTCTCTCTCTCTCTCTCTCTCTCTCTCTCTCAAATAAAGCAAAGTGGTACATAGAACTTTCACACAGGCCTTCTCTCTCACTTTTCTCTTATATTTTTTAGCTTTTTTTATAACTAGTTGCAGGGAATAAAACCTTTGAAAGAGCAATGAATAAAACTAGCTCTGATACCAGATATGCCCAGATCACTCTTAGAACAAGGAAAGATTTTAAACAATTGTCAAGTAAAAGGACAGAAGCATCATAAATAGTATAGGCAAATTGAAAGTATTCTCAGATTTAAGGGATGACTAATAGTCCGCTCGAGGGACACGCTATTACGTCAGAATAACTGGACGAGCCAGGCTTGACTAACAACCCTTTAGCAACCTTGAGAACACATAATCAATCGAAACGCATGCCTAATGAGTTTAAACTTTTAAGTGAATTAGTTCTTTAACCGAAGGCAAGTGCATATCTGAACATACTATAATTCCAAATTAAGTTCATTTGTAATTACAAATTATGCGTAATGGTCAGTATAATGTAATTTTAATTACAAAACTTTGAAATAGCAATGAATAAAACTGGCTCTGATACCAGATACGCCCAGATCACTCTTAGAACAAGGAAAGATTTTAAACAATTGTCAAGTAAAAGGACAGAAGCATCATAAATAGTATAGGCAAATTGAAAGTATTCTCAGATTTAAGGGATGACTAATAGTCTACTCGAGGGACATGCTATTATGTTAGAATAACTGGCCGAGCCAGGCTTGACTGACAACCCTTTAGCAACCTTGAGAACACATAATCAATCGAAAGGCATGCCTAATGAGTTTAAACTTTTAAGTGAATTAGTTCTTTAACCAAAGGCAAGTGCATATTTGAACAAATTGTAATTCCAAATTAAGTTCATTTTTAATTACAAATTATGTGTAATGGTCAGTATAATGTAATCTCAATTACAGACCTTTCAAAGAGCAATGAATAAAACTGGCTCTGATACCAGATACGCCCAGATCACTCTTAGAACAAGCAAAGATTTTAAACAATTGTCAAGTAAAAGGACAGAAGCATCATAAATAGTATAGGTAAATTGAAAGTATTCTCAGATTTAAGGGATGACTAATAGTCCGCTCGAGGGACATGCTATTACGTCAGAATAACTGGCCGAGCCAAGCTTGACTGACAACCCTTTAGCAACCTTGAGAACACATAATCAATCGAAATGCATGCCTAATGAGTCATGCCTAATGAGTTTAAACTTTTAAGTGAATTAGTTCTTTAACCAAAGGCAAGTGCATATCTGAACAAACTGTAATTCCAAATTAAGTTCATTTGTAATTACAAATTATGTGTAATGGTCAGTATAATGTAATCTCAATTACAAACCTTTGAAAGAGCAATGAATAAAACTGGCTCTGATACCAGATATGCCCAGATCACTCTTAGAATAAGGAAAGATTTTAAACAATTGTCAAGTAAAAGGACAGAAGCATCATAAATAGTATAGGCAAATTGAAAGTATTCTCTGATTTAAGGGATGACTAATAGTCCGCTGGAGGGACGTGCTATTATGTCAGAATAACTGGCCAAGGTAGGCTTGACTGACAACCCTTTAGCAACCTTGAGAACACATAATCATTCGAAACGCATGCCTAATGAGTTTAAACTTTTAAGTGAATTAGTTCTTTAACCGAAGGCAAGTGCATATCTGAACAAACTGTAATTCCAAATTAAGTTCATTTGTAACAACAAATTATGCCTAATGGTCAGCATCATTTAATCTCAATTACAAACCTTTGAAAGAGCAATGAATAAAACTGGCTCTGATACCTGATACGCCCAGATCACTGTTAGAACAAGGAAAGATTTTAAATAATTTTCAAGTAGAAGGACAGAAGCATCACAAATAATATAGGCAATTTGAAAGTATTCTCATATTTAAGGGATGACTAATAGTCCACTCAGCCAAATTTACAGTATAGGCAAATTGAAAGTTACGCAAAAATCTTTCCAAAAAAATGTGTGCCAAATTTATAAGTTCAGTATGCAAAAATGAAAGGAAAAAAAATCAACATATTTATATAATGCTTTGTGGCTCTGTGTAACCTTTGCACATGATCTTCGTTAAGAAAATAGGCTCTGGGCTTCACTAGTAAAATACAATTTATTCATCCATAAGCTCAAGTATTGTATATGGACATATTTCAAAATATGAGAGCTCCTTGGGTTTGACATAACAATACTCTAGCATGCCCTATAAAATCTCTCATTGGCTCCTAAAGACACATCAACCAAAGGAGGGAACTTTACTTTGCCTACAAATTTTTGGACAAGTCTCCCAAAATTAAAGCTACTTGCAATCTACAAAGATTAATAGATGAAGTAAAAACAAGTATCCTACAGTTCTTTTGCAATCTGCTTATTGTTCAAACATCTAGCATTGGTGATAATTAACCATCAATCATTTTGAGAACAAACTCTTGAACTCTTGAACCAAAAAAACTTGTTAGGAGATCAAATAGGAGGAATAATCATTTGAGAACACACTTTTTAAGCCCTCTAATAAGAAAAATAATCATTCTTTATTATAAAAAATAAATAATAATAGAGATTGTACATATTCTTTCATTTTAATACAAAATTTGAATATTTGTTCAAAGTTTTCTTAATCTTTTACACACAAATGAGAGAAGGTAGTTTAGTTTCTAATGACATTTGTAAAATAAGTTAAGATCTGTAGAAGAAGAAGAAGAAGAATACTTACAAATTTGAACTTCCACGCAGATGAACTCACAAAGGCTCAAAGATGAGCTTGCGACGAGCTCCTTTTGGTTCGAAATCTCCACGACGAACTCACGAAGCTTCTGACAAACTCATGAAGGGCTCCTGCTGGTTCGCAATGTGGAAGACTAACTCACGAAGCTCCTGCTGGTTCGAAGGGTTGACAATGAACTCACGAAGGTCAGAAGAAGGCCAGAGGGCTTTGAAGGGTCGAAGAAGAAGGCCAAAACTGAAGGGTCTCTAACTTTCTCCTCTCGTGCTGGCTCTTTGAACAGACACTAGAAATGAAGAATCAAATAGGGATTAGGGCATTAGGGATTTAGGGTTCGCCTGGGAGTGGGAGGGCTGAGCAAGGCGTATGGGTCGTGTGCGCACTTGGGCAGTAGGCTCACTGGGCTGACAAGGTCTGGGGTATTAGTGACGGTTGTTCAAACCGTCAGTAATACACTTAACGATTTCTTTTTTAATATTCTTTAAATAAAAACACTATTAGTGACGATTTGTAACCGTCACTAATACGATATTATTAGTGATGGTCGTTCCAAACCGTGACTAATTCCCATACGATTTCTTTTTTAACATTTTTTAAATGAAAAATTAGTAGTGACGGTGCTAAAATCGTCACTAATAAATAATATTAGTGACGGTTATCCCAAACCATCACTAATACCCTAAAACACATTTATTTTTTAAATATTTTTTAGTACAAACACTAGTAGTAACGGTTTAAAACTGTCACTAATACCAATTAATAGTGACGATTAGTGATAATCGTCACTGATACTCTAAATTTTTTCTTTTTTAATATTTTTTAAATATAAACAATAGTAGTGACGGTTTTAAAATCATCACTAATACGATATAATCGTCGCTAATATTTTTCCAAATAAATTTTCGCGCAGAAATTGTTTACCGCGCTCTTTTTAGTGACGAAAGTATTAGTGACTAATTTGATTCGTCGCTAATAGTATACTATTAGTGACGGTTTCAAAAACCCTCACTAATGCTTATAATTTTAGTGACGGTTCTTAAGAACCGTCACTATTACCAACATTTAGTGACGAATTTGAATTCATCACTAATACTTTCATCACTAAAAACCCATTTTTTTGTAGTGTCTTCTATCATCTTTTCATTCTTGCTTTCTTATTCTTTAATTTTCAAGTCTTTTTCTTTTTCGGCAAGATTTTTATATTCTAACTCATTTGTCATGGCTTCATTCTTACTTTCTATTTTCTTGATTCTTGAATCCTTTTCTTTTTCAGCAATTCTAAGGGATTCTAACTCTTTCATTATACCTTCATTCTTATTTTTCAATAATGTGTTTTGTTTAGTTACTTTAATTAGCATCTTATGAACTTTGAATAAATCATTTTGTAATTCATCATAAGATGGCATACACTCTTCATTGAATTCATCACTACAAGAATTATTTAAAGATTTAGATGAGGAGCTTTCCTCATCGTCCCAAGCCATAAAGCACATATAAGCAACCTCTTGGTCACTTGATTCATTTTCCAAACTACTTGTACTCATGTTGTCTCAAGTAGTGGCTTTCATGGCCTTTTTGTTTTTCTTCTTTGACTCTTTCTTTAGTAGTGGACATTCTGGTTTTATATGTCCAGTTGTGTTATAATTATAACATGTAGGAGTTTTATTCTTTGATTTCTTTTTGCTAATTTCTTCTTCTTTTGATTCGGAGTCTTGGTTTCTTCTTTTGAATTTATTTTTCCTTCTTAGAATTTTCGCTAGCTTCGTAGATATGAAGGCTACTTCATCTTCATGCATCTCTTCTTCACTACTAGAGTTTTCTTTTGAAGCTTTGAAGACTATAGATTCTTGGGCTTTAGTTTTTCTACTTCTTTCATTCATTGCCATTTCATATGTAAGTAGAGAACCTATAAATTCATGTAAAGAAGTGGTTTTAAGGTTCCTACCTTCTGTTATGGCAGTGGCTTTTGGTTCCCATTAAGGTGGCAGCCCTCTAAGAATTTTCCTTATCATATCATAAGTAGTGTAGGTTTTTCCTAAGGCATTTAGGGAATTTATTATGTGAGTGAACCTAGCGTACATGCTAGTTATAGATTCTTCTGGGTTCATCTTAAAAGTTTCATATTCACTTGTAAGCATATCAATCCTATTATCCATAACATCTATAGTGCCTTCGTAAGTAACTTCTAGCTTGTCCCATATTTCCTTAGCCGTTTTGCAAGCCATTACTTGATTAAATTCATTAGCATCTAAAGCACAATATAAAACATTCATAGCACTAGAATTAACTTACAACATCTTATGATCTAAGTCTGCCATATCATTTTTCTCCTTAGGAACTTGTCTTCTATCTACTAGTTTAAAGGGAATTTGGTCACCTTCCATGACAATCTCTCATGCTTTCCAATTCATAGTTTGAAGATATATTTGCATTCTCTTTTTTACAAAAGATATAGTTATGTCCACAAAAGATTAGTGGATGGGTTGAGGATTGGCCCTCACCGAAGGGAGCTACTCCTATATATGCCATTAAATCTTTTTATAGTTTCTTGTTAAGAATTACTATAACTAGGCTTTGATACCAATTGAAATTAGGATAGCTTTCCTCAAGAGGGGGGAGGGATGAATTGGTTTATTTTAAAATTTTAACCTCTTTTGACTACTTACTTATTTTAATATAACATTACGAAAATAAATCAATCAACTAATAACCACAACCAAAACACACCACAAGATACTGACAATTTAGGCACACGATCCAATCAACCAAATTATAAAATTCAAACGAACATGCAAGATTTGTTAAGCCTTTTGTCAGCTGCCCTGTGGATCTTTGCAACTTGCTTTGAATGAAATTTTGTTTGTGCTTCTCTTGATTAAGATTTTCACAAATTAACGAACGTACTCCCTTTAGGGTTTCTGCAAACGGTTAATTAAAACGTACTTTCTAAATATCAAGAGTCTTCCTTAAATATGATTGTTAAGCCCTGCAACTTACACTTTAGCATACACAAGAATATGTTGTGTAGAAAAGAGTAAGGAAGAGAGTGAGACACAGAGATTTTACGTGGTTCGACTTCAACACAGCCTACGTCCACGCGCTTGCCAAACCACCAAAGGATTCCACTATTGTAGTTCTTTTACCGGGAGGAATAAAACCTTTACAAGTACTCCTTCAAATAGGCTAGAGTCCGCCTCTCCAAACGATGTACCCTTGTTCGGTCACTCCTTCAAATAGGCTGGAGTCTGCCTCTCTAAGCAATATCCCCTTGCTTAGCCAACGATCCAAACAATCCTTGGAATCGTCAATTTACAAGATACAAATCAAATAGATATGTACAAAGAATGCTCACACAAAGAGCTGATTAGTACAATTGAAATCTATGTACTTCAAAATTTAAATATTAAGAATGAAATACACTTTGATGCTTAAGAATAGAATTCACCAAACTCCCTTTTTCTCCATATGAGAAATCAACAAGTATAACTCTGGGATTGATGATCAATGATCTCAGAACACCAACACTTTCAGTTTGCAAAAGATGAGCAAGTTGGAACTTTGAGAGCAAGAGAGCTTATGGCAGATTTTTCAATACTTGGATGAGTTTTTATTTGCAAACCCATGTATTTATAAGCTTTCAAAAGGGTTTTCGTGTTGCCCAAGTTTACTTGGAGTATTTACCAAGTTTCTACAAAATTTGGAGCCCAAGCAACTAATATTTAAAAAATAAAACTTTTGAAAATTTTTCCCGTTAACAGTGTTCAGATGACTGAACACTCGAGTTTAGTCTTCTAAAGTTCCTTAGCCTTTGAAAAGTTTGAATTGGATACAGGGTTAGACAACCGAGGTCAAGGGTCAGACAACCGAAGAGTCAAGTTGAGATGGCCGAAGTCAGAGTTCAATCATCTGAGGGGCTTCTGCCAGTTTCTGTCTTTCACCAATAAATCTTCAGACTACTGAGCTTATTCTTCAAACGTCTGAAGTAATTCTTTAGATTACCGAACTTGAAGTTCAGTCTTCTGAAGTTGTCACTTCAAGCTTTTGAACAAAACTTCAGTCTTCTGAACAATTTTTTTCCTAATTTTGAACTTTTAATAAGACAAATGGTTTGCTCTCTTTATTTATTCTTTTACAAAACTTTTTTCGAGGATTTTAAATAGGTCTCTAAGTCAAGTAATTCCCCTAAAAAGCTTCAAAATATATTTCAATAGATATTTTGACTTTGAAGTACTTACATTGTTCTTTCCTAAAACCTTATATGCTAAGCTCGAAATCATCCACTTTATATTTGCTTTGAAATCCCTTGGATGTTAGCTTGAGCTAGTTTTAGCTTCCCATGCTTTGATCAATATAAAGCTGCTTTGAGCTTCATTTGGATCACTTGATAGTTTATGTAGCTTGATGGTCCACAATGATCCTTGCTTTCTTGTCAAACCACCATAACTCAACCATTCCAAGTTAAAATTTCCTTTGTTTGTTATCACCAAAACTGATTGAAAAGCCTAGTGAGACCAACATACTCATTTTGAAAAAAAAAATTTCAATCTTTCAAAATTTATTTGCTTACTCTCCTCACTCTTTGATTTGAAAAACTATTCTTGAAGAGAATCATTTGTTAATGCTCCTTATTTTGCAAATAGAGTTCAACTTGAAAGGGAGTTTGAACTTTTGATTATTGTGCATATTTCCATCCATTTTCAAGCATATAACTCTCATCTTGCATAATCTTTTGAAAATTATTTTTGAGAGTTAACTTAGAGAGTTTTTCCCATAATATTTTATGTTGATAAATATTGATTGGGAAAACTCTAGTTGGCTTTCGGGTTAAGGTAAGGGATTCAGTTTATATCAATTACTTTTTGAAATCGGGATCGATAAACCTGTAGGTTACGATCGTATGTATGTTTTGGTAACTTATTTGGGGAAATTTATCGAGTAAAATACGAGATTTTAGAGTTACAGTTTTTGGGAAAATTTGGGAATTTTGGGTATCATCTCTGCTTGTTTGGAAAACCGTTTGTTTTGTTTAAACTGTATTATTGAGATGACTGTTACCCATATTTGTATAAAATTGTATGCTTGAGTTGGAAAATGATATGACTTGCCGTAAACCAAATAAGTGTGGAATGTATGGTTGTATGTAATTGTTTCAGGTATTTTGTAAAACAGCTATATGGCATCTAATTATCGTACGCTGATGAGTATAGGAACGTGAGTTCCAAAATGATTCCAGGTTTTGTGAAATCAGCTAGTGGCAGCTAAATACCGCACGCTGAAATAGCTATGTAGCGGCTAATTACCGTACACTGCACCATGTACCGGTGTCAAAACCATGGGCGAGAGTGTCCAACTCTATATCCGAGGGTATGAAATATCACCTGTGCGTTCCGGCTGGTCATTGAGGGGTGTGAGTTTCACCGTATTGGCTACGTAATCGTTGTGAAGCTTCGGGTTTCATAGAGTAGTTGTGTATTAGTGTGATGACACTAACTGTATGTTTGGTATCGTATGTACTGGAATAGATTTGTAAAAATGCTGGAACTGTATTCAAATATATGGAATTGTTTTCGAATTGTATCGTATTGTATGGTGTTATGTTTTACATAAAATAGCACTGGTATGCCACACACTGATATAACCTGATTTCTTCCTTACTAAGAGTGTCTCACCTCGAATGTACGTACAAATATTTTTAGGTCCTTCTGGTAGTCGTAATTAACATCCTAGCATTTGGAAGCGGGGGTGTCGTTAGCTGCTGTTAGTGCCAGTTTGGGTACGAGTTTTTGTAACCGGGTTGTCGTGATGGTTTTTGTAGACACCCGGGGTATGTTTTGTAATTATGAGAATGTATATCCTAACTTTGTATAGACTCTGGTATGGTACTGTACATGTATAGAAAGACCGTATTACGCTGTGTATCTGATGAGTATGGATGTGTATGTTTATAATTGTAAGGGCATCCGTGCACCCCACGAGGTCGGACCCTCTTTTGGTATCGTATCATGTATATTTTATTTGATACAAAGACAGGTTAGGTTACTATATTCACACTTGGGACCCATTTGCGGGTTCGAGGCGTGACAAACAATTTCATGGAAAAGCGCCAAACATGCTATCACTGCTTAATCCACTATGGAAGCTGAATTATTGGCATGCTTTGAGGCCACTATTCATGCAATGTGGCTGTAGAACTTTATCTCAAGGCTTGGGGTTGTCAACACTATTGTCAGGACGCTAAGTATTTATTGTGATAATACTGCAGCATTCTTCTTCTCCAAGAATGACATATATTCTAACGGTTCCAAGCACATGGAGCCCAAATATTTTGTTATCAAGGAGGAGGTTCATAAACAACAAGTGTCTATAGAAAATTTATACTGAGCTCATGATTGCAGATCCACTAACGAAGGCTTTATCACCAAAGACATTTAAGGAATATGTTAACAAAATGGGTCTTTTTTTGTGACCCATAATCTTTATTTTTGGATTGTATTTTTGTTTATTTCTTGTGACACTTGAGAGCTCATCGAATGTGTTTATGATATTTTCAGTTTTCCATGATGTATGTACATATATGATTTTGGATGAATGATAACAAGAATTGTCTCTGACAAAGACATAATTGTCGGACCTTACGGACACTTCTCACTTATAGAATATGGTTGAATGGTTTACTAGTGTTGTGATACATGGAAGGAACTATGTCACTTTACTGATGTAGAACCGCCATGACTCACACTTGTAGGTTGTTTAAGTTATAGTATTATGATGACCAAACTGATAAAGAATTGGAATGTTGCGGACCTAATGTCTACCTTAACTATACCCATAAGTATGATATCATCGAATGGACCAAGTGGGAGAATGTAAGATTTTGTCCTAAACAACGTGACCCAATTTAATTATTGGGATTAGTGAAATTGTTGCAGTTCAAAGCATTTATGGTAAATTATTGTTATAATTAATTAGAGAAATTATTTTCCTATTTGGACTCTATATTTCATGAAAAGAGATTCATTATGAAATAAGGAAAACTAGTCCTCTCTCTACCCTGTAAAAGCACAAAATAACCATCATTATTTGTATAAATAATGTAACATCTTTTGAGGCCAAAAGAGAGAAACTGTTTTTCTTCTACCTATCAGTTTGCCTACTCCTCTTCCAAGATTTGTCCAATGAATTCAAGTACGCTAATTTTTTTTTTTTTTTTTTTTGCATAATTTAAAAAGAGAATCATGATTATTCAAGATCTTGGGAATCAAAGATTTAAAATTTTAATTTACATATTATTTTTCCAGTTGTGAGTCCACATCACTAGAAACCACACAATCCTCACAAGTCTTTCTCGTAAGATATACGTATGTATGTATATATATATATATATATATATATATATATATATATATATATATATAAAAGTGTGAAATGATCTTGCAATTAACAAAACGTAATACATATTCATAAAGAACATATTTAGTATGTAATAAAAATATAGGCATGCATAAGAGATGTAATGAATTGTTTTATAACGAGTCTAACAAGTTGCAAATTTAACACAATGTTTTTTTAAAGATAATCCAAGATATACATTATTATTGTTTTAGAAACCACCAAAACTCAACTCAACCTAGATGAATAAATAAGCTAATATTTCAACAATTCCCATATTCTTGCGCCATCTCCACCACTTGTCTTTTTTTTTTTTTTGTCCTTCAACCAAAGCCCTTAAATTACTAGGTAACTTAAGTATCTGAAAATATCTAGCGACTAATTAATATTCCATCGCTTGATTGGTTTAGTTTTGAAGGTCCCTGCCAGTTCCATTCCTACCGGTTATAAATAAAGACAGGCACCAATAAATAGAGGCTAAGAATGAAAGGAAAATAT
Source organism: Malania oleifera (assembly GCF_029873635.1). Lineage (NCBI taxonomy): Eukaryota > Viridiplantae > Streptophyta > Magnoliopsida > Santalales > Ximeniaceae > Malania > Malania oleifera. Next base: position 67,244,805 of record NC_080429.1, on the reverse strand, counting down.
AGGAATTTGGGAGAAAAGAAAGAGAGATAGATGGAAAAAATTTGCAGTGTGAGTGTTGTGTTGTCGGGCAATATTCCAAAATGGTCCACGTCAAATCTTATAGTGCATGTGTGGAAGGGCAAGGGGGAGAGGGGACCATTCATGCACTAACCTCCAACAACATTATTATTATTATTATCATTCAAAAATGTACTGTTCCTCCAATTAGGCCTCGGCACCCTCATGTCTTGGTTAAGGTTACCGCTTTAAATTATACCACCAATTAATGAAAACCCACTCTTACACTACCCTCCTATTCTCCCTTCCATTTTAGTGTTTCATATAATTACTTCTATGACTTCACATATATATATATATATATATATATATATATATATTAACAACAAAAACAACAACAACAAATTAATGAAAACCCATTCGTACACTACCCTCCTATTGTCCCTTCCATTTTAGTGTTTCATATAATTACTTCTACGACTTCCAAGTTATTTTAAGTTTACTCAAACCCCTTTTACTACCTCTCACAACAATTAACACACTCTTTCCCACGGGCATATTATGTGACCTACGTTGCAAGTGTCCAAATCATCTGAGTCGTCTTTCCCTTATCTTATTTTTTTATAGGAGGTACGCCTAACTTACTGCAAATATATTCATTTTTTTTTATTTATCTTTTAATGTTATACCATTCATCCATCTGAGTATTCTCATCTCGTCAACTTTCACCTTTTGGACATGTTTCATAATTCTGTAACATTCTAATCCATATAACATAGTTTGTCCTATAGTCGTCCTATAAAACTTTATTTTAATTTTGAGGATTTTCTATAATCACAAAGTACGCTTGAAACACTTCTCAATTTAAACCAACTTGCTTTAATTCTGTGCATTACATTCTCTTCAATTTCTCTTTCAACTTGTATAATAAATCTAAGGTATCAAAATTTACAAGTGTTATTTATGTCTAAATTATCAAGTTAAACTTTATCTCTAATATTACTACTATTATTGAAATTACATTTCATATATTTAGTCTTATTTCTACAGATCCTAGAGCCTCTATATTTTAAAGTTTCTCTCTATAATTCAAACTTAACCTTAACTCCACCCCTATCATGTGCAAACGACATACACCTAGAACCTCATTTTGGATACTTTTAGTGAGTTGATCCATCACTAAAGTAAAAAGATAAAGACTTAAAGCATATCCTTGATGTACACCTATTGTAATTGAAAATTCTCTAGTATCACTACCTATAGTTCTTACATTAGTCATTACACCATCATACATATTCTTAATGACATTAGTATATCTACTACATACACATTTTTTTTTTCTAAAACTCACTATAGAATTTCTCTAGGTACCCTATCATATTCTTTCTCTAAATCAATAAATACCTTATGAAAATCTCTTTTTCTTTTTTCTAAACTTTTTCATTTATTTTCTTAAAAGATATATAACTTATATAATAGATTTCTCAAGTATAAAACTAAATTGATTTTCTAAAACCTTCGTTTCTAACCTTAATCATTGTTCAACTACCATTTCCCATAATTTTATCATATGACTCATAAGTTTAGTTCCCCGATAGTTATTCAATTTTGAATGTCTTTTTTTTTTTTTTTTTTTGTATATAGGTGTAAATGTGTTTTTCCTCTATTCATCTAACATTTTCTTAGTTTTCCATATAATTCCATTATCACCTAAGCATTACCAAACTTCAATTAGGATGTTATCTACTCCTATAGCTTTTCCATTTTTCATCTTTTTTTAGTGCAAAATTAACTTCGTTAACTCTATCTTACAAATAAAGCTCATATTTTTAGTTTTTTTCAATATTTGTCAATTTTAACTTTAAGTCTTCTTTTTGGTTTTCATTAAATAACTTATTAAAGTAATTTCATCATCTTTCTTTTTTATCTTCTTCCTTAATCAAAACAATACCATCCTCACTTTTTATGTATTTTACGATACCTAAATCCTTACTTTTTATTTCTCTATCTCTAAAAAATTTAAATATATCTATTTCCCCTTCTTTTGTATCTAATCTAACATACAAATCATTAAATAATATATGTTTAGCTTCACTAACAACCTTTTTTCGTGTCTTCTCTTGCCTTTTTAGACTTTTTAAAGTTATCTATGTTTCTATATTTTTCTTTACTATTCGAGAATCTTCCTTTTGACTCACCTAAATTCTATTTTGCTAATTTTTTATAATAGACATACTCCAAAGAGTGTTTGTGTCTATACCATTTTCTATAGTCTAATTATCATCTTTGATCATTTTATTTTTAAATTTTATTATATTTTCTCCTTATAAGTTCCATCATTTAGTTTTCTTACACTGATTTATTTTATCATGTCTCTTTCATTTTTTTGACATATATATCTCTACTCTAAAAAAAAAAAAAAAAAAAAAAAAAAAAAAAAAACATTTTGAGGGCAATTCTTACCATATTTGGTTTTGTGTTCATGCAAAGGATTGAGAATTTTAGAAATATTTTATTTGAGAAATGAAAAATTATATCATCATAGGAAACATCTTATCTCTTATTTAATCTATGCTCCTTTTTTACACATCAGGATTGAAACTTGAGAAATTTTTTCATTAAAATCTTATGAAGACCACTCTCCCCAATTAACTATGGTAGGAAAATAAATAATTGTTAAATTGTTTTGTTTTACTTTCCTCTCTCTCTCTCTCTCTCTCTCTCTCTCTCTCTCTCTCTCTCTCTCTCTCTCTCTCTCTCTCTCTCTCTCTCTCTTTAGAATATGAAAATCTTACTTAGATAAGCTCTTCAAATCCATATAAATGACACCAAACAGAGAGAAAAAAAAAATTGCCTTCACGATTTGATGCATTACTATAATTCACCACAAAAATTACAAGTGTAGAATCGAACTTTGGCCCTTTTTGACACACACACTTATATATATATATATATATATATATATATATATACCCACACCTAACATCTCTCATAATGGGGAAAAAAAAAAAAAAAAACAACCAGAAGAGAGCTGGAAAAGCAAGGCACAAATGATACACATTTCTCTCACACATACAAATTTTAAGCATGATCACACTCCCAACACGATAATTATTATTCCAAACCACATTAATATTTTTAACATCATCATGAAATCTTGGCATGCACAGCCAATGAGAAGGTGACAGTAAAATATAAGAACATCATCACATGCGTTAATTAATACTTTCCCCTTCTCTTTTACTTTCTCCTATTTCCTTCTTCCCCCTTTTCAATGGCGTTAATTAAAATTTTTACCATCATCATGAAATCTTGGCATGCACAACATATAGCACATGCATGCATGCATGCAAAGGAACAACAACCATATATATACATATAATCAAGCGGGAATAATGCCATTTTCTTGATACAAAATCACTACAATTAATTAACCATCATTTTACATCTCTACCATTTTTTTTTTTAAAACAAAAAAAGAAAGAAAAGAAAAGAAAAAGGATATGCGTGGTGGTGGTGCATGCAATATGGATCCATGGCCACCACATTTGGGCTTTTAAAATTTTTCCGGGGTGGGGGTTGTCGTCTTCGATGGCCTCCGCGGCCTGCCTTAAATGCGCTGTAGGTCCCGTCGAGGCCGATGTGTTAGCATCCATCGTCTCCCAGCATTAATTAGTTTAGTTTGGTTTGGAATATGATCGTTCATATCCATTTCACAGCCCCAGAAAAATGTAATAGATCAGCGTTATGGGCAACGCTATTAGCATCCCAAATATAACTCTGCACAAATTCAAACTCAAAGCGGTCAGAAAACAGAGAGAGTAAACTCAGGTGAGTTTTCCGGTGTTACAACTTACACCACAGAGAGGTTTCGAGAAGGCAGACAATATTATTACTCACGCTGTGCTGAGAATATCAGGGTGTACGTTGTATTCTTTGGCGAAGACAAAAGGGACAATTCCTTGAGGTAGAGCTGCCTGTTTGTTGTTCGGGCATTTTTCCCCGCACGCCACAGCAAATGCAATAACACAAAATGCATGTTATGTTAGTACTGGCATGCACTGATGATTAGATGCTTGTTTAAATCTGAACCCCCTGGCCCAAACGGCCACTTATCCCCATTCTCCCCAGCTTTACCAGCAAGCTAGCTAGCTAGCTAAAAGGGTTATTTTATCTTTTACTGAGCTGGGTAGCTAAGTGAAGCTAGCTATTAGCTAGGTGTACTATACACGGGACATGGATTATTGTGTATTGTGTCTCGTCTGGTGCATTTGAATGAATGCTTTTCTGCATTAGTTTAACCAATAAAAAATCTTATCTGGAAAGGAAATAGCAAAACTCTTTTTTTTTTGTTTTGGGGGGCCGGGGGGGGGGGGGGGGGGGGAGGGGGAGAGAGAGAGAGAGAGAGAGAGAGAGAGAGAGAGAGGACTGGCCTGGACAATGGCAACGTGTAACAGGACACCGCGAAGCCCAACAGCAATGGAAGCAGCTGCCATGACAGCTGGACCTGTAAGGAATCTCACAGCCATGGCAAAAGCTGCAATGGAATTTCCACATGCGATGATCCTCGGCTGCAAGGCCATGAACAGACCTGCAATTGCAGCCATCCAATCCAAGTTAATCGCCATGCATGCCAATTTAACAATATTCATCATGCCTTCTTCCACCCACGCATTATCCTTTTCCACCCTTTTTGAATTCAAACATCAATATTCATCATCACTCCCACCACTAGTCAGCAGTCACTGCCCCTTTCTTTCTTTATCAGACACATCACCCCAAATTTTTTATTTTTTATTTTAACTGCACAGTGAGAACAGAGAAAAGAAGCAGGCTCGCAGACATATTATATCATGACAACACTGTTGTCTTTCTTTCTCTTCTTTTTAAAACGAGAAAATCTAATTATTAAACACAGTAAGAAATTAAATAAAGTGAACGAAATCATCAGAAAAGATGGTAAAGAAAGAAGAAAGGGGTCCTGAGGAGGGGGAGGTGGGTTTGGTGGAATAAGAACTACTGAGTACTGACCAAGACTGAACATGGCCATGCCAAGCCCTGCATCCGACAGTATGGAAATGGACTTCGCTATAATGGCAGGCATCTCTACATCCCACCTGCAAACCAATTCAATGAATTCATTCATCATCCACTACACATTTTAATTGATAAGCCTAATTCAAGAAATGCGTTTCATGTTCATGTCTGTAAATTAGTTAAGAGGCAGCCCGGGAACCAGATTGCATGGTAAGAAATTGAGAAAAGAGTAAAAGGCAGGTATGTAGCTGGCTGAGAGGGTGTTAGGATGACCTGAATGAAACCAGAGACCAAGTGAGGCCTATTAAGCTTGAATAAGTGTTGGGGTTTCTGATGAGCTTTCTCCAAACCATGATCAGAATAAGCCTGGTCATCACACTGGTTGGAGGCATGGTTTTTGCTTTCCCCATCTTATCACCATCGTCCTGCTTGTTCATCTCTCCCCTCTCCATCCCTCTGTTTCCGAAGCTGAAATCTTCTCTCTCCACGTACTGTTCTTCATCTTCTCTATCACCCTCCACTGCTATGGAAACAAAATCAATTCAATCCAAACGAATGAAGCACCTTAAAACAGAAAAAAATAAAAATAAAAAAATAAAAAGACCGAAAAAAGGAAGAAAATCTACCTTTCCCTGGAGAAACAGCCATTCTCACTTCCTTCACTGGCTGGTCTGCACCTCCAAAATCTTGGCCCCCAAACACATCCGAAACAGGGGAAGTACTTGAACTCCAAACAAACATGTGAAGATCCCTACTGCCCTCTTCTGTCTTGTACTGACCCAGTTGTCCATTTGGCTTCTTATTGGCCGCACCACTGCCGGTTCTTGACGCCGTCGGCGAAAACATGCCCGGATTTGGAGCCGGATAATGCGCGCCCCCCGGAGCGTGATAGTGGAACCTTGGCTTATTGTTGCTGTTCGAAGACCCATCTTCTTCGTAATTCGACGGTCTCGGCGTCGGTCCTCTCGACACCGTCGCAAGCCCGTAAACGTCCGCGGAACCGAAGTTGGAGCTCCGGCTGCCGGCGACCATGGAATAGAAATCCGTATGGTTGAAGCTGGACCCTCTCGGAGTTGGGTTTCGCGACGATTGCAGAGAGTATATCTCCGCATTGGTCAGATTCGAGGGTCTCGGAGTCGTTGAAGACAATCCCTGCGACCTACGTGAGAATATATCCGATCTGGAAGCGTTTGATTTCCTCACCGTCACGTGAAGTTTGCCGTCATCTTTAATCTCCGCTTCCGTTTCCAGAACTTGCCTCCCGTCCAACGAAACCACATCGGAATCAACGTGAATCGACACAATCGAACCGGCGGTGTCCGGGAACTGTTCGGAGATGAGAATCTTGGCGCCTCTGTACTCGAACATGAAGAGCATCAGAGTGTACCAAATAATACACTGAAGGACCACGATTTGGACCATCAAGCTTCCGGAGAAGTCGCCGTACATGCCTTTGAGCAGGGGAATGCCCATAACCAGAGTGTTGGGGAGAGTTGACAGGGAAAACAGAGTAATGGTCCACTCCAAGCAACCCCTTTTGCTCAATTTGCTCCAAACGGCCAACACCGCCAAGACCATGATCTTCTGGAGTGTGTCGGCGGCGATGAATCGGAAGTTCATCTTGTAAGGGTCGTTGGTGGAGATGAAGTGAAAGGAGAGGAGAGGGACGGCGAAGAGGGCGACGAAGCGGTTGATGCCGGAGCACTGGTCCGGCGAGAAGATCTTCCACCACTTCACGGAGCCGTAAGCTAATATCATGGCCACGTAAAGTGGAACCATGGCGGTCATCACATGGTAGAAATCCGATAGAGTAATCATCTTGCCTACCTATATAGCTTATAGATTCACAACTACTGCGAGGAATCAGAAACTGGGTACGAAGGTAAAAATCAATTGAAAGCTGAGGAGAAATCGTAATCAAAATAAAGACGAAGGCCGGAGATGGTGCCGGTGACTACTACAACGATGAGCAGAGTTAAGGAAATGGAGGAGCATGCGCGTGAATTTTGGGGATGCGGCCGGGGTTGAAATGGGCAGAGTGCAGAGTGCAGAACAACCTTAAATTATTAATCAAAATTTTCACTATACGATAGAGCTGTGATAGTTGCGAGGAAGGCTGCACTTGCTTGCTTGTTTGCAGTGTCCAAAGCCCAGGGGTGTTTCCCTTTTATTTCCTCTCCGTTTTTATCTTCTTTGTATTGAGGTTCGTATGGATTTGGATTTGGATTTGGGGGAAGACACTATAAGACTAGGAGAGTGTTATCGATAACTTGGTAACGTGCTGTCTGGCTCTTTCTTCTATGGGATTACTGGGTGGTAGAAAGTGTAGAAAAAGCATATTGGGTGGAGGTGGTGCGTCTTCAAGTACTTGTTTTGTGAGCTTTTTGCATTGCAAGGTGCCTCCCTCCCCCACCCACCCCTTTTTTTTCCTTCTTGGATTCCTTTCCCCTCTTCTTTTTTTTTCTTCTTGAATTCTTGTAGATTGCCTATCTGGCTGCGTGTGTATGTTTCCTTCTTTTTTCTGTTTGCTATTATTATTTTGGATGATACCATACTACCAAATATTTAGGCCAGGAAAGGCTTTATTTGTTTGGTTTTAATGACATATTAACATCACTAATGGTGATTAGCTGAAAATTAAGTGTGCCGGTCCCTCTCCTTATGCAAGCTAGTGTTTTGGCATATCTCCGATGGTGAATATAGAATTGCTTTAGCGACTTAGTTATTCACCATGGGGTCACATAGTAGACTGTCATGTCCCTACTTCTATTGCCCTGATTAATTACATAAAAAATTCAATTGAGGCATTAGGCCTAACTACGAAAATTAGTTTTGCAAAATCGTTGTATCCCAACAAGCAATAACCTAGAAAAAAAAATAGAGCAAAACAAAAGATATGTACATACATATATTCCATAATACAACCAAAATTTTTTACTTTCACATGCCAAACTACATTCGATACTTCTCAAACCAAATGAGCTCAAAAACAATATACCCGTTCTGCGCCTTCCAGCCAATTTGTTCTACATATGTCAAAAGTTGTAGTCTTTTGGAAAGATCAACACTTGAAATTGTCAGCATAGTGTGAGCAACCATAGGCTCAATAAACATTGTATCTCCTCTCATTTGTGTGAGGATTTTATCATATATTAAGATGTGATTTTTATATGTGGGCACGTATTGTATTGTCACTACATATTCTTTATTCTAAGCAGTCTCTTTATTTAGAATTGCCGTCACAAGATACCTAAATAATATAAATGTCAACCTCATCTCAACATAGTAGTGCTATCTCAAACAAGTGTCATTTTCCATCTCAAACAAGTACCAGTTTTTGATTTGACCAATGATCGCCTAAAACGAAAATATTCTTTGGAGACTTAGGAACTTCCAACCAAGGAGTTACAATCACTACTTTGTAAAATTATAAACAATAAATAGTGCCAATTTTTTCACATAAAAGCAATTAAATAAACGCAAGTACAAATCATATTATAACAAACAAACGCTATTGTCCTCGGAAGATCAGTACTGCAACAAAAATATACAACTATGAAAACATAATTACAACAAAAATATATAGCTAAGAAAACATGGTAGAACATATATATGCTACAATAGCAATTCATTGGCAAATAACAAACTAACAACCCTTCTCTATCTGGATTCAATTTCATGCAAGTTTCTAAACTTTTTCTCAGAAAAAATTTCACTTTTATCCAAAATTCGTAGACAAATAAATGAAAATTTAGAATACTAGTCTTGATTATCAAGTACTCTAATTTATTATGATGTCCCTCTAATTTACAATAGCTTTCCTTATTTATCCTGAATTTTCTTTATTTTTACAGAGTCCTCTCTCTCTCTCTCTCTCTCTCTCTCTCTCTCTCTCTCTCTCTCTCATTCAAGAATTTGGGTTTATAGCAAGTGAAAAATGCATTGTAAGTTGTTATGACATTGTTATAATTACAAGTTAGGATAGCAGCAACTTACAACAAGTGAGTTGTAAGTTGATTTAGTAATTTAGTCATTCACCATGCAATTCAAACGTAATGTGGAGTGATGGATAATGGATGCCACGTCCTTACATAATTAATTGTTATTAATTACTTCAAAAATATAAGGAAGGCACTAGGAATAAAGAAGAGAAATTAGTTTTGCAAAAGTTGTTGTACAAGTACATGCTAATGATAAGCCGGTAAAAACACAAGATTGTGTGTGTATGTGTGTGTGTTCCATAATACAAGCAAAAAAATTCTATTTTCACATGTCAAAATATTCATATTCCATACTTAGACCAAATATGCTCCTCAACAATATACCTGTGTTTTCTCTTCCTACCAGTGTTTACTACTTATCTAAAATAAAGTCTCTTGGAAACCTCAACAAATAGGGTTTCTCTAATTAAGCTTGAAATTGTTAGCAAAGAAGGGTTAGTAACCATGGGCTCAGTACACATTCTATCTCGCCCCATTCGTATAAGGATGTCATCATATGTTAAGATGTGATTTTTTATATGCAAGAACATATGCTTTTGTCATGACATATTCCTTATTCTAAAGAGTCTCTTCATCTAGTTTTACCATCATAAGACATCCAAATAAAATAAATTTTAACATCTTATAAACATGCAATGCTGGCGAAAATAAGTATCGACTTCATTTTTGGATAACCACCACCTAAAACGAAAAATATTCTCCCAAGATTTAGTAATTTTCATACAAAGGAACCATAATTCCTACTAGCTCAAATTCCAAAAATATCACAATCATAAACTACACACAATGCCAATTATTTAATATATCAGGAACATCCAATTATTTCACATATAGTAATTAAATAAATGCAACATGCAAGTTGTACCATAGAAAACAAACACTATTGTCCTCACAAGATTAATACTACACACAATAAAAAATATGCAACTATGGAAGCACAACTACAACAAAAATGTGGAGCTTAGAAACATGGTAGAACATGTATGCTAACTCATTGGCAACTAACAAACTAAAAATCCTTCTTTTCATACAAGTTTCTACACTTTTATTCAAAATTCCTAGATGAATAAATGAAAATTTAGAACACCGACCTTGATTATCAACTACTTCAATTTATTTTTATGCCCCCCTTAATTTACTGTATTTTTCCTAATTTATCTTGAATTTTTTATTTTATTTCTGTAGAGTTCTCTCCTCTCTCTCTCTCTCTCTCTCCATCTTAGGTTTACAAGATGTGATAGTAGGTAAAATAACTTGCTACAATATCATTGTACTTATAGGTTAGGTGATGCGAACCTCAATTGACACGCGCTGAGACCCAGCAAATAATGTTGGAATGCTTGCCCAAGAAAGCTAAAATTCATATTTTTGATAGGAAACTCCGACCCAACGTTTATAAATGAAACGTGAACCGAATGTATAAAGCAACAAACCTTGACCCAATGATTATAATCAAATCACGAACCAAAGGTATAAAACCTCGACCCAATGATTATAATTAAATCATGAACCAAAGGTATAAAATTTGAACGCCACAAAGAAGGATTCCTTGATAAGTTCACAAGTTCTCAAAAGAATCAAGAAGAACAAAGTCTCACATTTTTATTCCATTTCTATTCCATCATGCTTTGCTCTTACAATAAGAATGCTTTTATAGGCATAGCCTAGGAGACAAAGCATTAGACACTTCAAACAACTCTCAACAACTTACTAAGATTTCTTGCAAAATTACAAATTAGACTCAACAACTCTCAACAACTTACTAAGACTTCTTGCAAGATTACAAATTAAATATAACACAAAAGTCAAAGGTAGGCTCAACAACTCATGCAAGCAAACAAGTTGTCTTACAAATTACAAATTAAATGTAAAGACAAAAAGCCAAAAAGTCAAATCCACTAATTGAATAGCACACCATTAATAAGGAGATTACAGCCATTAAGCAAGATTAACTTCATCAAAAACTTGGATTAAGTTTATTAAGCTTTCATCATTCTTTAGGCCAAGCTTGGAGTGCCCCATTTTTGAATAAGCCCAAATATCTTGAATCAACCCATGAAGTACTTCTTTGATCTTCTTGGATCTCGCTCTGGTGATAGGCCCAACTAAAACATGCAATGGATCCTTCAATGGTGCTTATTGATTCTTATCATTCTCCCTCTCTTCAAGAGTTGTTGAGAGTGGTTTGAAGTGTCTAATGCTTTGTCTCCTAGGCTATGCCTATAAAAGCATTCTTATTGTAAGAGCAAAGCATGATGAAATAGAAATGGAATAAAAATGTGAGGCTTTGTTCTTTTTGGTTCTTTTGAGAACTTGTGAACTTATCAAGGAATCCTTCCTTGTGGAATCCAAATTTTATACCTTTGGTTCGTGATTTAATTATATTTATTGGGTCGAGGTTTTATACCTTTGGTTCGTGATTTGATTATAATCATTGGGTCAAGGTTTGTTACTTTATACTTTTGGTTCACGTTTCATTTATAAACGTTGGGTCAGAGTTTCCTATCAAAAATCTGAATTTTAACTTTCTTGGGCAAGCATTCCAACATTGTTTGCTGGGTCTCAGCTCGTGTCGATTGAGGTTCGCATCATTAGGATAGCAGCAACTTAAAACAAGTGGACTATGCAATGTTGCCAGTTATTTGCCAAGGATCAACACTTGGCTTAGTACCACTATTATGTTTGTCTCAAACTCCTATGTAATTTATGTTTTTACATGAACTCTCTTCGTTTTATTTCATCTACATTCCTCCTACCACAAATAATTAAGAAAAATAAAAATTCCAATATCCATTAACTTAATTAATGCACAACATGCTTGCATAATTTTATTAATAGCAAGAAATAAAATGCAACAACCATGAAATTTATGAAATTAATTTAAATTTACCATGGGAATGGAGATTTCAAAATCCAAAAGGAATCATCCTTGCCTAGATCCCTAAAGTGTTAAGTAGTTATGCCCGTGCAACGGCAAGACTACATCAAGTCCAACGCAACCATACTCTTCCTCATTTGAGGAAACACTCAAGTGTTTAACCCAAAGGTCAAGTTTCACGACTTGAAAGACCTTGATCCAACTAAGGTCCTTATTAAGAAACCCAAAATAGAATGGAAAGCAAGTTAAACTCATATTCCACTAGCACTAAAGGTAACTCTCACCTCCACAACACAATCCTTGTGTCAGCTTACCCATCACTTACCACAAACTAGTTAGGACTAAAGGAAGTGGTACCATACACTGCTCGAGTAGGACATACAAGGATTAACACCCCTCACTAGTCTGACTAGATCTAGAGTGACACTGCCCAACAGTATAGCCAACATCCAAGAAGTGATAGACATCAAACCCTTGTGTGACCTCATTTTCAAATGGATCATTCATGGGGATCCCAATCCCATACAAAAGTCAAAGACACTACTTGAGAATGTCAAGAGCCCGCCCCTAAGCACTTCTCAAGGTGCTCACTCAGTACCCAATAGGATATTGGGGGAGGTAGGCCACTCACTTGATATTCCCCTAAAATTATCTCTCTAAGGTATTCTCACTCACTATGCATCTCCATAGTAGAATCTAGGTAACTAACCTTCCCCCCCAAGTCAGCATCATACACCAAAACCACGTGTTACGGTAGTAAAACTATAGGATTATAACTTTTTGCCCCACTCTATCTTATCAATGTCCTCATTGATGAACAAGTACAATCCATCTTCTATAGTAGCACTCCTAAATCATAATGCAATCCATAATCCAAAGCTCTTCACAGTAGCCTGACGTGTCTTAGATCCCACTATAGACTTTATCACAATTTGCTTCAATGATGCTCATAGAGCACATCTCTAAACACAAGGCCTTCATCCCAATACAGATCAAAAACCAAATGTAGCTTGCACTAAACCATAATCTTGATCTCAAATTCTACCTAATACTTCTAATGACCTAGGTCACAACTCAACCATAGGATGATAGGCAACCAATATACCATCAATTCTAAAAAACAATAAGAATCTCCCAAAACTAAAACTTACAAATCCTTGACACAAATCCATATTTATTGTAGAGACCCAGAAAAATTGAATTAATAAAAGTAATAAAGGAAAGAGAAGAAAAAAAAGGAAAAAGAGCTTCAGTAGGGGTTCGTTGACGAACCCAGAATCTTCGTCAACGAATGCCCCTATAGTTCTCGTCGATAAAGTATACGTGTCTCGTCAACAAGAAGATACCGAGAGTTTGTGAAATTTCAAGAAATTTCAGGTTCGTCGATGAACCAGCGTCCTTGTCGACGAAGTGCCTTCATGGGTTCGTCGACAAATTACTTGAACTCGTCGACAAACGCCGACCTATATATTTACAAACCCTCATTTTCAATGTTGTTTTCTCTCTCCTCTCAAACTTTTTTCTCTAAACCCATGGTTCCCTCACCTTTTCTCTTCAATTTCGGCTCCATTAAAGCTTGGTTTGACAATCAGGAACCGCCATGAGGTTCCTAGGAAGATTCTCTGCAACTTAGGCAGAGTAGATTTTCAGTTTGGGGTTCCCGGGCATCATCCCAAAACCAGGGTAAGTGAAGTATTTTAGAGTTTTAATGTTAGTTTGGAGTATATAAAGCTTTGGGAATATTAAATGTTAATACTGTGGAGGTTACGTGGAATAATTTGGGGAAAAATGAATTTCAAGCTTTTGAGCTTTGAATGCCGAAGAGCATATGTTTTAAAGTGTTAGTGGACCTTTAAGTAAGTCATGTAAGGGGAATAAACTATAACATTCTTTTATGAAAATTATTGGTTGAGAAATATGAGAAAAAGGAAATATGATATTTTACCTAAAATTTATTATGATATGATTATCAAATGAAAATTGTGTGGCATATGATTTATATTGAAATGTATTTGAAATTCAGTTGAATGTTTTACATTGAGAACATGAGATTATGAGATGTGAATTGAGATTTGAGATTTGAAATGTGGAAAATGATGAAAAGTGATTTGTGCTAAAAAGTATCTTCTGGAAAATGAAGAAATATGAAATATGGAAATGTTTTCTTGAAGAAATGTGAAAAATGTGAAGTGAGATGTATACATATATATATATATATATATATATATATTAATGTTATTATGAGATGAAACGAGTATTGATTTGATGAAATATCATTGAAATGATGAAATGAGTTAAGAATACTAAAAATGAAATATTGCAATGTTAATGGTGCAATGAGAATGATGAAATGTGAATATTGATATGTGAATACGAAAATGTGAAGATGAAAATGGAATATTGCAATGCAAATACTGCAATATGAATGTTGAAATGAGAACATGAGAATATGAATATGGCAATGCAAATACCGCAACATGGATATTGAAATGAGAATATGATAATGTGAATATTGCAACGTGAATACTGCAATATGAATGCGAATTGAGAATACTAGAAATGTGAAAAATTGCATTGTGAAATATTGCAATCTTGAAATATTGAAATGTGGAAATGAAACCCTGATGGATGGATGTGTTATTGAAATGAGCAGAGTACCATTTCTAGTGGTGATTAGTGCAACCACACGAACTCGTGGAGTATGTGGTGTGACAGTTCGAAAGAACCAGTGTGAAGGGTTGTTTTTCCCCCTAAGTCCAAATCAGAGTATATGGCAGACCATTCATACTATAGACAAGTATATGGTATGTTTATTTTGATCTAACCAGGTAGGCCAACCGCGGTTAGGTCTAGCCTTCAAGCCACACAACCTCGACTATGGGGGGAAGCATGGCGTGGAATATGGAGAGTGACTTCGACCATGGGGTGAAGCATGGTGTGAAAAATCTCCTCAGGGCAACCATGAGTTACAAATGCGGATTTATTGGTTATCGTGGATACTCATAAGCTAGTTGTGGAATGGAAATGAAATGAATTGAAATGGAAATGAAATGGAAATGTAAATGGAAATGAGAAAGGAAATAGCATGACTCAATAATATAAATAATTAAAGTGAAGTAAAACACTCTGCCTGAGGGCTTACTGAGTAAGGTGAGTGCCCTGATAAGTATCAGTTATTTGGGCAAGGATACAAACGATATCAGAGCAGAGGCGAGTTACATGTATGGGCGTGTATTCTCCCTTATTCTCGAAAACTTTTCTAGTAAGGATGGGTTGTGTGTGAATGGATTTGGAAATGAAAGTAAAAGCTTATGGAAGCTTGTGTTTTATATCTATATGATTATGAATGTGGAAATGGTATATTTTCTCAGAAGATATTATCACTAAAATGAATATATGTTATGATATAATGAAATTCATACTGCCACACACTATTGATAATTTGTTCCATATTATTGAGACATGTCTCACCCAATCATTTAAATATTTCAGGAAATCGAGATAGACCAGGTGGCTGAGCTCTGAGATAGAGGGGAGTTGATACCCTGCGTAGACAAAGTGAGTGTTCTGAGTTAAGGATGGAGGATTCCCCTAGACTATTTTGTATTATTTTTGGGAATGTGTTAGGCATGTATATATGGATGGTTAGTACTCTGGTATGTGTATTCGTTGTATATATATATAATGACTTTCGCTATTAGGTTTGTGAATATGATAATGACTGTGTACCTGGTACCCTCTTTGGGTTGGGTTATGTTTGTATGGTATTAGATGAGTTGACATGGCCGATATGTGACTAATATGTTTTATATATATGAAAAAGAAATGGTATGAAAAATCGGGGCATCACAGTTTGGTATCAAAGCCTTGGTTGGTAGGTTCTGCAAACTTTAGTAAACAGCTGAATACAATACTAGAGTATAGGAATGAATAATGACGAGATATGAGTTGGTGGTTGTTAGGGGATAAGATTTGAATTTAGGGTTCTATTTTGTGACCTAGAGGCAGGAGTTCCATGGTTGTTTATGTGTTTTTCCTAGGGTGACGACTTCTGCAAAACCATAGATACTATCGTCGATTCTTGTTTCTAAGTGGTAGGATTGAATCTTAAATGGGGATGGAGAAATATTTGTAGCAGAATATCTTGTAGGATTTGGTATACTGGGTATGTTAGTGAGTCATGATGAAAGAGTTCTAAAATAGTTTTATACCATTTGCAGGATGGATCCAAGGAGTAGTAGTGCATATATTGGGGGTGATGATGCAAGGCCTTCCAGTATAGGTGGCGGAGATCCTGATGTTGTACTACATGGTGTCACCCAACAAGTTATGGCTGGGATGGTTAGAGGTTCGGGGGGAGCAGAGCTGCATGTTTGAATAGTTCATGCGTATGAGACCCCCATCATTTTCTAGAGGAGCTGACCAACTTGTGGCTAAGAACTGGGTCAAGGATATGGAGGCATGTTGGTAGTTCTTCCATGTACAGATAAATAGAAAGCACTGTTTGCAACATTTAAGCTGACAGGGGAGGCAAAGCACTGGTGGAGATTAGCGAGACTATTGGAGGAGTAGAGACCTGACCCTGTAGCGGTGATGTGGAGCTGTTTTAGGGAGATCTTTTTTAAGAGATATTTTCCTGCTACTGTTAGAAGTGCGAAAGCAGCGGAGTTCCTACATTTGATGCAGGGACCAATGATAGTACAGTAGTATGCAACGAGATTCATTGAGCTATCTCGGTTTGCTCCGTATTTGGTACCGGATGAGGAAAGGAAAGTGAGGAAGTTCTAGGAGGGCCTGAGACAGAGGCTGTTTGAATAGGTTATAGGCTTTCGAGCCTTGACATTTGCAGAGGTAATGGATAGAGCTGCAATGATTAAGAGTGGCCTTCAAAAAGGTACCGCAGCACAGAACCAGGGAAAAGGGGTAGTGTCTTCAAATTTTCAAGTAGGGTCCAGTCGAGGGCCTTGGAGTTGGTAGGATAGTAGAGGAGGACGGAGACAAGGAGTGGGAGATCAGGTAGTATCGGGTAGTCAAATTCCCCCTTCTTGTCCCATATACTACAGAAGACACCTGGGAGAATGTCGAGTCAGGGAGGTGATATGTTATCAGTGCCATCATCCTGGGCATATGGTCAGATACTGTTGAGCCCCGCCAACTATTGCACTTGTTCCTAGACCATACCAAGGAGGTCATCAGGCACCCCAAGGCGGACAACAGAGGAATATCGCCTTAGCACGGGTTTATGCGCTAACACCGAGGGATGCTGAGGCAGTAGGAGATGTCATGACAAGTATTGTTTCAATACTGTAATTTATAGCTACTGCTTTGTTTGATTCAGGGGCGAATCATTCCTTTATCGCCTGAGAGTTTGTTAAATTGTGTAGGTTAGAAACACAGTAGTTAGGTGTCCGTTTGTCAGTGACTACGCTGACAGGGGCCGTGGGGATATGTGAGAAGGTACTCGAGAACTATCCAATATGCATTCAAGGGAGGTTTTTATTAGCTAATATGGTGGTGTTGGATATGCATGGGTTTGAGGTGATACTGGGGATGAACTGGCTAGCTGCTCACTCTTCCAGTATAGACTGTAATTAGAGAAAGGTAGTGTTCAGACCTCTAGGAGGATAGGAGTACAGATTCATGGGGTCTTGGGTGTGCACCCCACCATAGTTGTTATTTGCCATTCGACGAGGCGATTGTTGTTAGAGGTATGTCAGGGATATATAGTATGTGTGAAGGGGATATCAGAAAGAAAGTTTATGCTAGAGTATATCCTAATAGTGAGGGATTTTCTTGATGTTTTTCCTAAGGATTTGTCAGGACTACCTCCTGATCGTGAGGTAGAGTTTGTTGTTGATTTAGTTCCAAGGAAAACACCAATTTTGAAAGCGTTGTATAGAATGACACCGATAGATTTGAAATAATTGAAGGATTAGTTGCAAGAACTATTAGATAAGGGATTTATTTAGCCCAGCATGTCATCCTGGGGAGTGCAGATATTGTTTGTGAAAAATAAAATGGGTTGATGAGAATGTGCATCGACTACCGAGAAATTAATAAAGTGACTATCAAGAATAAATACTCGCTTCCCCGCATCGATGATTTATTTGATCAGTTATAGGGGACACAAATTTTCTCGAAGATATATCTATGATCTGGATATCATCAGGTGAAAGTAAGAGCAAAGGATGTTTTAAAAACAACATTCAGGACTTGGTACGACCATGATGAATGTTTGGTTATTCCGTTTGGACTAATCAATGCTCCTGCAATGTTTATGGATTTGATGAATAGGATCTTTAACCAGTATTTGGACCAGTTTGTGGTGGTATTCATTAATGATATACTGATGTATTCAAAGAGCCCAGAGGAGCACAAGGAACATCTGAGGATAGTACTATAGGTGCTGAGAGAAAGAAGATTGTATGCAAAGTTCAAGAAGTGCGAGTTCTGGCTAGAGCAGGTTACCTTCCTTGGACACGTGGTATCCAAGGGTGGTATTTCAGTAGATCCGAGAAAGTTTGAGGCGGTAGTAGATTCGGTACAACCGAAGAATGTGCATGAAATCAGAAGTTTCTTAGGATTGGCTAGGTACTACCTCAAGTTTGTCGATGGTTTTTCTAAATTATCATGTCCTTTAACAAAATTGACTAGGAAAGGTGTGAAATTCGAGTGGACCGATAAATGTGAGTAGAGCTTCCAGGAGTTGAAGCAGTGGCTTATCATTGCACTGGTGTTGACAATTCCTTCAGGTGAAGAGGGTTTCATTATTTACAATGATGCATTGCATAAAGGGCTCGATTGTGTTCTGATGCAGTAGGGGAGAGTGATAGCATGTGTCTCTCGACAGTTGAAAGAATATGGGAAGAATTACCCTACCCATGATCTAGAGTTAGCAATGGTGGTCTATGCACTGAAAATTTGGAGACATTATCTCTATGGGGGTAGGTGTGAAATTTTCACTGATCATAAGAGTTTAAAATACTTTTTCACGCAGAAAGAATTGAACATGAGGTAGTTGAGATGGCTGGAACTGATAAAAGATTATGACCGCACCATTAGTTACCACCCGGGAAAGACTAATGTGGTAGCTGATGCCTTGAGCCAGAAAAGCAGTGGGTGCATTAGTATTTATAGTGGCAATTTAGCATTTGGTCCAAATGGAGTTGGAGATACTTGGGATAGAACTCGTAGAGAGTGATGCAGAGTTGGTAAAGCTTATAGAGAAAGTACAGGATGGTCCGGAGGCAGATTTCAGTATCTCAGATGATGGAGCCTTGAGGTTTCATACCAAACTGTGTGTACTTGCTGACCTTGAGATTAAGAAAGTGATTCTGGAGGAAGCGGTCCAATCCCTGTATACGGTACATCCTGGTTGCACTAAAACGTATAGGGATCTTTGGGACTCTTTTTGGTGGAGCAGTAATAAAAAAGAGATTGCTGAGTTTGTAGCGTAGTATTTGACATGCTAGCAAGTGAAAGCTAAGCATCAAAGATTGGCGAGGTCATTGCAGCTGCTATACATTCTTGAGTGGAAGTGGGGACATATAGCAATGAATTTTGTCATAGGATTGCCGCCGACACTACATGGACAGGACGCCATTTGGGTAATTGTAGATCGACTTACGAAAACTGCTCATTTCTTGCCTATCAGAGTTAATTACTCCTTAAGTAGATTGGAAGAGTTGTATATATAGGAGATAATTAGAATGCATGGCGTGCTGGTGTCCATAGTTTTAGACCAAGACCCACAGTTTACATCCCGTTTCTAGAGGAGTTTGCAAGGAGTCATGGGTTCTCAGTTATCGTTTAGCACAACATTTTTGTTGGCCTAGTCAGGCTTACAAACTCTTGGTTTTGATGATAACAAAGTAAAGTTATTTAATGCATTTTCAAGTGACATGATTACAGGAAAAGACATATACCCTGACATGAAAAGCTAACAAGGATCAAGGAATAAGGAAAGTCACATGTGAATACCAAAGATCTGCAATAAAAGCTCATAGAAGCTTGAAAGATTGAAGAACAGCATTGAAAGGACACGAAGTAAATGTCAAATCAGCTTAGGATAAATTTTTTGTAAGTACTTCTAAGTGTATTCAAATATGAATTTTTCATTTTAAAGCTCATTAGGCAAAGAGACTTAGAGACCTTAGTATAAAACTTGGAACAAGTTTTTCAAAGTTAAACAAGTTCATTTTCCAAGATTAATTGAGCAAGAAGAGAGAACTCAAAAATATGTTGGAATAAGGAAAATCTAGTTGACAGACGACTAGAAAAATTAGAGTATTTTAACTAAAGACAGAAGCCTGACAGGCGACCGTCAAGGTTTTGACAAACGACCACCAGTGCAAATTGAGACGCATGTGTGTGTTAAGCTAGACGCATGTCATCCTTCTGAGTTTGTTTTTAAAAAACAAGTTGTTCTAGTGACAGACGACTGCCAAGCTAAGGACAAACGACTGCCTTCCTACTGAAATTCATGTTCTAAATTTACTAAAGTACATAGTGTTTCAATTTGTACTAATCAGCTCTTTGAGAAGAAAGTTCTTGTATGCCTTCGTTTTATATCTTTGTAACAAGTTAATTTACGGTTTGAGTGTTGAATCGTTGGACCAAACAAGGGGATATTGTTTGGAGAAGGCGGGCTCTAGCCTTACCCATTGAGTGTTTGTAACTGGTACTGTTTCGCCTGGTAAAGGAACGGTAATAGTGATATCCTTTGGTGGTTTTGCAAAGGGCAATGACGTAGGCTGTGTTGAAACTGAACCTCGTAAAAAACCCTGTGTTCTTATTTCTCTATCCTACTCTTTATTTTTCAGCAAAAGATATAATTTGTGTGGTTTGTTTAAAATTTAATTCTGAATGTTTGGTTGTTAAATAGACCAGAAGGTAATTTGTTTTGGATTGATCAGCATTGATTGCGGAAATCGAAAGGGACTACGTTGGTTGATCATCCTTGACTTATTAATCCGAAATCTTATTTAAAAGCTGAATATTAGGAAGAAGAATAATTGTGATACAGGGCTTATAACAAGTTGAGCAAATTTTCACATTCATACAGGGCTATTGTTGCAAAGATTAAGTGATTGATCTTATTGTGTTGATTGTGATTGTGTTTAAGTTTTGATTATTATTACAACTCAAAAGAACTAAGACTAAAGGGAATAAATTTTTAAAACCCAATTCACCCCCCCCCCCTCTTGGGAAGCTATTCCAATTTCAATTGGTATTAGAGCCTAATTATAGTAATTCTTAACAAGAAACTATAAAAAGATCAAATGACAAATATAGGAGTAGTACCCTTCGGTGAAGGCCAATCCTCAACCCATCCACCAATCTTTTGTAAACATAATTATATGTTTTGGAAAAAGAGAATGCAAATCTATCTCCAACACATGGATTGGAAAGCATGAGAAGTAGTTATGGATGGAGACCTTATTCCCACTAAAATAGTAGATGGAAAACAGATTCCAAAAGAGAAAAAGGATATGATCGATTCAGATTATAAAATGCTTCAAAATCAATTCAAGGGCTATAAATGCTTTATAAAATGCCTTATATGCTACGAATTTAATAGGGTCATGGCCTACAAGACGACTAAAGAAATTTGAGACAAATTAGAAATGACATATGAAGAAACTATAGATGTTAGGGACAATAGGAAAGATATGTTGACAAGCGAATATGAAGCATTCAAGATGAATTCAGATGAAACAATATCAAGCATGTACACCAGATTTACCAACATAATCAATTCCTTACGTGCCTTAGGAAAAACTTATACCACCTATGAAATGATTAGAAAAATTCTAAGAGGTCTTCCCTCCATATGGGAACCAAAGGCTACAGCTGTCATAGAACGTAGAAACCTTAAGAACACCTCTCTAGATGAAATCATTGGTTCACTACTCACATATGAGATGACTCTAAAAAGGAATCCTGAACCCAAACATAAAAGAATCATTGCATTAAAAGCCTCTAGTAACAGCTCAAGTGAAGAGGAAAGTGAATCAAGCGACTTAGATCAAGATGAACTAGCATTCATCACTAAGAGACTAGGCAAGTTCTATAGGAAAAATAAGAGGTTTCCTATAAAATTTAACAAAAAGAAATTTTGAAAAATGAGAGATAAGTAGAAAAGAAAATAAAGGTAAGAATGAACCTCCTATATGCTATCACTGCAAGAAACCAAGGCATATAAAGACGGATTGCTTGTTGCTCAAGAAAGATAAGAAGAAAAATAAGGAAGCTATGAAGGCCACGTGGGATGATTTAGGCTGCAGTGAGACGGAAAATGAATCAAGTGGACAAGAGATGACAAATATATGCTTCGTGGCTAATGAAGCATAAGCCAATTAAGCGATAAAGGGTTCGAAATAACTTTTAAGAAAGAAAAATGTGTTATCCAAAATCCTAAGAACAATGAAACCTTGTTTATAGCCCATAGGATAAATAATGTTTATTGTATAAACCTTGAGAATCTAGTAAATCAAAACGTAACTTGTTTGGAAGCAATGAATGAAATAAGTTGGTTATGACATAGGAAACTAGGACATATTAGCATGGACCTTTTATCCAAATTATCAAAGAAAAGTCTTGTAAAAGGATTACCATATACTAAATTCATAAAAGACAAGATGTGTGATGCATGCCAAAAGGAAAAGCAAGTTAAAACAAGTTTCAAAAAGAAAAAATATATATCTACTAAAAGACCCCTAGAACTACTGCACCTAGACTTATTTGGTCCAACTAGAACCTTAAGCCTAGGAGGTAAACAATATGCTTTTGTAATAGTGGATGATTAGTCAAGATTCACTTGGGTATTATTTTTAGCAAACAAACATGAAGCCTGTGACATGCTAATCACTTTATGTAAGAAATTACAAAATGAAAAGGGTTATAATATAACAAACTTTAGAAGTGATCAAGGTAGGGACTTTAAAAACAAAAATGTTGAAAAATTCTATAATGAACATGGAATAAACCATAATTTTTCAACACCTAGGACTCCACAACAAAATGGAGTTGTAGAAAGAAAAAATAGAATCTTACAAGAAATGGCAAGAACTATGTTAAACGAAAATAGTCTACCTAAATACTTTTGGGTAGAAGCTACAGCTTGTTACATTATAAATAGAGTATCCATGAGATCTAGTGTAGACAAAACACCATATGAATTATGGAAAGGAAGAAAACCCAATATTTCCAACTTTCATGTATTTGGATGCAAATGCTTTATCCTTAATACTAAAAATGATCTAGGAAAGTTCGATGCAAAATCTGATGAAGAAACTTTTTTAGGTTACTCAACAAATAGTAAAGCTTATAGGGTTTACAATAAAAGAACTCTTACAATTATTGAATCAATACACATAACGTTTGATGAATCAAATGATCATGACAACAAAATTAAGATTGATGAAAAAGAAGATAATTCACAAAAAGAAAAAGATATTGAGATAAAAGAACAAAATAATAATGAAGCTTCAAAATAAAATACCATTAAAAATCTAGAACTACCTAAAGAATGGAGATATGCTAAAAGTCACCCAAAAGACCAAATTCTTGGTGAACCATCAAAAGGAATAACCACTAGAGCCTCATTAAAAAATATTTGTAACCATTATGCTTTCTTGTCTCAAGATGAACCCAAGAATATAGAAGAAACCTTAAAAGATGATTCTTGGATTATAGCTATGCAAGAGGAACTAAATCAATTTGAAAGAAGTCAAGTATGGGAACTTATACCTAAACCCAAAGATAAGTCAATCATAGGAACTAAATGGGTGTTTAGAAATAAAAGGATGAAACTGGGGTAGTTGTAAGAAATAAAGTTAGGCTTGTAGCACAAGGTTATAATCAAGAAGAAGGCACCAATTATGAAGAAACCTTTACTCCTATAGCAAGGATGGAAACAATAAGGATGCTTCTTGTCTATGCAGCTAATAAAGACTTCAAATTATACCAAATGGATGTAAAAAGTGCATTCCTAAATTGCATATAAGAGAAGTTAACTTAGTTGAGGATCAATTTGTATTTATCTTACGAGAATTAGGCATGTTGCATATAAGAGAAGTTAACTAAACGAGAAGAAGAATAGTTGTTCAGGTAGACGACTGCCAGATATCTACCAGGCAACTGGCAGGTTACTATCTGTATAAAAAGACAGTGGACAGATGACTGTCTTGTGGCGGGTCGTGTTTTAAAACCCCCTAGACGTCTGTCCATTCATCTCCCCTTCTCTAAATCAACTCCTCTTCATTCGCTTCAAAGTTTCTTCTCTCCTAAACTCCTCCCACGACCATCCATCATAACCCTAATCCATTCACACCTAGGGTCTCCTAAATTTCAGCTTCATTAAAATGGTACATACCAAAATAGTGGGGAAAAAGGACAAAGTATCCTCATCTTCTTCAAAGCCTACAAGCAACAACGACATAGAGAAATGGCTAGTTTCTTCGCATGCAAAAGCATTATATCAAAATCACATTTCGGCAATCGATCTAATATTCTGTAACATTTTAGATGTCACTTTCTTTGAAGAAAACTTTCTTGAAATTCTTGAAATGTTCAAAAGTATAGGATGGGATAAGTTCATTCTTCACCAAGTTAAGAGGTATTACCCAGATCAGATTAAGATTTTTTACTCAAACTTGGTAAAGAAAGAAGTTGGAATTGCTACTGAAATTTATGGCTAGAAGATAACACTTACTCCACACTCTTTACGAAAAATTCTTCGTATCAAACATGGGAACTTTGAGTGTACTCCAGTAGAGAAACAGTGGACTATGGAACAAGGTTTTTCACCACAAGAATTTTTGCCTCTTATGATGAACGATGCACCTGTACATCCACCACCATACAAATAGCTCAATCTCCAAGCACAAATCCTGCATAAGATCATTGAGTATAATATAATTCTGAGGTCTGGATCCTTTGATCATGTGTTGTTCTTCAATTGTTTCATAATGTGGTGCTTACTAAAAGGGAAGAAATTAGACTTAGCCAGCATTATACTAAAATGGATGGTTATGAAGCTCAAATCTCCTAGAATTGAGCTTCCATATGGCGGCATTCTTTCCTTGATCTTCACTCATTTTCAAGTCCTCTCTCCATCTTCAAAAATAGTGAAGCGAACCCATTACCATGTCTTCTCCACTACTACACTGAAAATAATGGGTTACAAAAAGTATACCGAGGGATGGTTGTTTAGGGGCAATAGACCAGTAAGACCTACACTAGAAGAAAGGAACCCAGCCCCTGAAGAAGCTGATATGCCACCTTGGTTTGTTCCATTTTATCAGAATTATACTAGCTTCAGTTCTGAAATGTGGGAAAATTTTGCTTCTCTTCAGGATAAGATCTCAAACATTGATGACAAATACACTTTTATAGATAATCGCATTGCCAAAATAGAACACGATGTCACACAAAATCAAGAGAGCAATGAAAATGATGATGATGAAGAAGCTGCAAGTGAAAAAGGAGAAGATGAAGGAGAAGGTGAAGAAGAACGAACTTATTTTGCCTTTTTGTTGATGTCAAAAGGGGGTGTATGGTGTGTGAGCAAAGCAAAGTCTATGAACTTATGTATATATTTGCTCTTGTATGTATTTTCTTATGTATTTCCAGGTATTTGCTTATGTGTGTGAACATGTGTTTTTATTTTCAGTCTAATGTACTGCGAGCTCTATGAAGAGTTTTATGAATATATATGCCTTAGTCCTAGAACTTTCAAATCTTCTGAACGTATGTCTTAATGTGTCTTAATGAGATTGTTTTAAATCTATGCTTATTGATAGGGGGAGCATTAGTTTTAATTTCATATCTTTGCTCGTTCTTTGTCATCATCAAAAAGGGGGAGATTGTTGGCCTAGTTAGGCTTACAAACTCTTGGTTTTGATGATAACAAAGTAAAGTCATTTAATGTATTTTCAAGTGACATGATTACAGGCAAAGATGATTTGCTCAAATTACATATAACCTAACATGAAAAGCTAACAAGGATGAAGGAACAAGGAAAGTCACATGTGAATACCAAAGATCCATAATAAAAGCTCATAGAAGTTTGAAAGATTAAAGAACAACATTGAAAGGACACGAAGCAAACATCAAATCAGCTTAGAATAAAGTTTTTGTAAGTAATTCTAAGTGTATTCAAATATGAATTTTTCATTTTGAAGTTCATTAGGCAAAGAGACTTAGAGACCTTAGTATAAAACTTGGAACAAGTTTTTCAAAGTTAAACAAGTTCATTTTCCAAGATTAATTGAGCAAGAAGAGAGAACTCAAAAATATGTTGGAATAAGGAAAATTCAGTTGACATACGACTGGCAAAATTAGAGTATTTTAACTTAAAATAGAAGCCTGACAGATGACTATCAAGGTTTTGATAGACGACTGCCAGTGCAAATTGAGACGTCTGTGTGTGTTCAGGCAGACGTCTGTCATCCTTCTGAGTTTGTTTTAAAAAACAAGTTGTTCTGGTGACAGACGACTGCCACCCTACTGAGTTGTTTTAAAACCAAATTCTTCTGGTGACAGAGGACTGCCACCTCTCTGCCTATGAATTTTATAGTTATAATATATGGATAGACGACTGCTAGGACTTCACAATCGTCTGGCTCGCATCAGTTTTCAAATTTCCAACGAATATATTTTTTGAAATTCAAATTATTTGAAGCTTAAATAAATTTAAATTTTGGAAACTACTCTAAGTGAACTTGGGGAACAAGCAAGAAGTCTTTCTACCTCTATAAATACCCTCAAGGATCATTGTTTTAAATACCAAGAAATCAATTCAGTTCTTATTCTCTCTCAAGCCTACTGAAATTCTAAAAGTGTGCTATTGGTCTCATCACTCACGAAATTCTCTAAAAGCTTTTCTGAGTTTTACTAAGTTTGTGCATCAAGTTGTTGATTCTTTCATCCATTGAAAGATACCTACAGTGATAAGTTTCAAGGTGCTTCATTCTAAAATTCATGTTCAGAATTTACTAAAGTACATAATGTTTCAATTTGTACTAATCAGCTCTTTGAGGAGCAAGTTCTTGTACGCCTTGTTTTATATCTTTGTAACAGGTTAATTTACGGTTCGAGTGCTAAATCGTTGGACCAAATAAGGGGATATTGTTTGGAGAAGGCGAGCTGTAGCCTTACCCAAGGAGTGTTTGTAACTGGTATTGTTCAGCTTGGTAAAGGAATGGTAATAGTGAAATCCTAGGTGGTTTTGCCAAGGGCGAGGATGTAGGCTGTGTTGAAATCGAACCTCGTAAAAAACCCTATGTTCTTCTTTCTCTATCCTACTCTTTATTTTTCAGCAAAAGATATAATCTGTGTGGTTGCTTTAAAATTCAATTCTAAATGTTTGGTTGTTAAATAGACCGGAAGGTAATTTGTTTTGGATTGATCCGCATTGATTGCAAAAACCGAAAGGGACTATGTTGGTTGATCATCCTTAACTTATTAATCTAAAAGTTTATTTAAAGCTAAACATTAGGAAGAAGAATAATTGTGATAGAGTGCATATAACAAGTTCAACAAATTTTCACATTCATACAGGGCTATTGTTACAAAGATTGAGTGATTGATCTTATTGTGTTGATTTTGATTGTGTTTAAGTTTTGATTATTATTACAACTCAAAAGAACTAAGACTAAAGGGAATAAATTTTTAAAACCCAATTCAACCCCCCCCCCTCTTAGGAAGCTATTCCAATTTCAATTTCATCCTTAGACAGATGGGCAGACAGAGAGGACGATACAGATACTAGAGGATATATTGCATGCATGTGTACTGGACTTTGGAGGTAGTTGGATCAAGTTTTTGCCATTAGTTGAATTTGCATATAATAATAGCCATCAGGCCAGCATTAGGATGACACCATTTGAGGCATTATATGGTAGGAGGTACCGATCTCCATTGTATTGGGAAGAGACTAGGGGAAAGTTAGATTTTGGGATTAGAGTTGGTACAACAGACTTAGGATAAAGTTAGACTCATTAGAGACAAGATTAGAACTGCATAGAGTCGGCAGAAGAGTTATGCAGATACTCACCGACGAGAGTTAGAGTTTGATGCAGGGATCATGTATTTCTGAAGGTGGCATCGCTGAAAGGAATTATGAGGTTTGGGAGGAAGGATAAGCTGAGCCCTAAGTATATTGGACCATTCCATATTCTTGAAAGAGTGGGTCTAGTTGCCTACAGGTTGGTGTTACCACCGATTTTGACTACAATTCATGATGTATTTCTCGTTTCAATGTTGAGAAAATATGTCCTAAATGCCTCCTATGTGATTAGATATGAGGCACTAGAGCTGGATGATGCTTTGTCTTACGAAGAAATACCAATGCAGATTTTGGATCAGAAAGAGTAGGATCTACGTACGAGAAGTATACCACTGGTAAAAGTTATGTGGCACAACCATATAGTAGAGGAAGCTTCTTGGGAATTAGAGGAACAGATGCGCCAAAGATACCTACACCTATTCAGTGGGACTCAGGTTTGAGGTATGTATTTTGATTTTAATAATGTGGTATAGGATAGACAGTGTTTGATTTGGTTTATGAATGGTTTTGGGGAGAATTTATTTTAATGGTTGTAATCTCCTAGAACCCTCCTTTGTAACCTTGGTATTCCTCCACCATAAGTGAGGGTAATTAATAAAATGGTGGTGTTTTTTTTAAGAATGGAAATGTGATGAATGGAAAATTTCAAGGATGAAATTTTATAAGGAGGGGAGAATGTAGAGACCCGAAAAATTAAATTAATAAAAGTAATAAAGGAAAGAGAAAGAAAAAAGGAAAAAGAGCTTCAGCAGGGGTTCGACGATGAACCCAGAGTCTTCATCGACGAATGCCCCTATAGTTTTCGTTGATGAAGTATACATGTCTCATTGATGAGAAGATATCGAGAGTTTGGGGAATTTCAGGAAATTTCAAGTTCGTCGACGAACCAGCCTCCTCGTCGATAAAGTGCCTTCATGGGTTCGTCGACGAACTCTTCGACGAACGCCGACCTATATATTTACAAAACCCTTATTTTCAATGCCTTTTTCTCTCTCCACTCACACTCTCTCTCTCTAAAACCACGGTTCCCTCACCTTCTCTCTTCAATTCCGACTTCGTTAAAGCCTGATTTGACGATCAGGAACTACCACGAGGTTCCTGGGAAAATTCTATGCAACTTAACCGAAGTTGATTTTCAGTTTGGGGTATCGGGGCACCATCCAAAAACCAGGGTAAGTGGAGTATTTTAGAGTTTTAAAGTTAGTTTTGAGTATATAAAGCTTTGGGAATATTAAATGTTAATATTGTGGAGGTTGTGTGGAATAATTTAGGGAAAATTGAATTTTAGGCTTTTGACCTATGAATGCCGATGAGTGTATGTTGTAGAGTGTTTATGGGCCTCTCAATAAGTTAGGTAAGGGGAATAAATTATAACAGTCTTTTATGAAAATTATTGGTTGAGAAATATAAGAAAAAGGAAATATAATATTTTACCTGAAATTTATTATGATATGATTATCAGATGAAAATTGTGTGGCATGTGATTTATATTGAAATGTAGTTGAAATTGAGTTGAATGTTTTACATTGAGAGCATGAGATTATAAGATGTGGATTAAGATATGAGATTTGAAATGTGGAAAATGATGAAAAGTGATTTGTGCTGAAAAGTATCTTCTGGGAAACGAAGAAATATGAAATATGGAAATGTTTTCTTAAGAAATGTGAATAATGTGAAATGAGATATATATATATATATATATACATATATATATATATATATGTGTGTGTGTGTGTGTGTGTGTGTGTGTGTGTGTGTGTGTGTGTGTGTGTTAGTTTTGGTGCAACCCCAAGAGGGGGGGTGAATTGGGTATTTAAAATTTATCACCTAGGTTTATTGGTTTTATCAACAATGTAGTACAACCTAGGGTCAGTCTACGCAATCAACAAATAAACATACACGTGCAGTAAAATTAAGGTGCGAGACTGATTACAACCAGGTCAATTCAAAGGGTTGACCTCAACCAACACGCCTTACCAGGATGGCGCACCTAGCTTTCCTAACCGGGTCTAAGCCAGTCCAAGACTATTCAATAGGGCTAGTCTCCTTCTTCAGGCTCGCGCCTGGAATACAACCAATGTGTATAAAATTTGTACATAGAAATATGCTTCTACACAAGAAGATATGTGCACCAGTACAGCTCAATCAATATTGCAAACACAAATGATATGTAAATATGCTCAGTGCTCCAATGTGTGCTAAACACTCAATCAAGTATAGATTATTAGTTCATATCTAGAGTGTATATTAAAGTAAGATTTGAAACACAACACGTGAATAATATGATATCAGATCAGGGTTTCAAATATGCCGAGCAAGTTGATTCAAACAAACTCAACAAGATATTTCAATATACAAAGCACAATGGAGTTGTTTGAAAAACTAGCTTTTGAAAAGGATTTTTGCACACAAAAATATAGGTTTAGGCATCTTTCAATGACAATGCAAGAACCACAACCTTCTAAGTCTTCCCACACAAGATTTATCAAGTAAAATCAGTGGAAGAACTTAAGGCTATACTCTCAAATAAAATCAATCAAACAATGCACCAAATGAGAGTATTAGCTAGTAAGACTAAGCACAATTAGTTTAGAAATACTCACAACCTTTGAAAGATCAAGAAATATGGAGTGTGTGAGAGTTTGGGAGTAGTATAGGCTAAACTGGGGTTTTGGAAGTTGAGAGAATTTTTGCCTTAATCAAATTGCTAACCCTTGCTAATTATGACAAATGAATAGATATTTATAGGCAAGGAGGAATTTTTTGACCTTTGGGGACTCAATGGCAATAATTAAATTTTTTTTAAAAGCCATTAAGAAAATTAACCCAATTTACCCCATTAAAAAATCGGTAAAAATTATTTTTAAGAGTTCGGGTGCTCGACTTGAGGTTCGGGTGCCCGAACAAACTCACTCAGAAAAATCAACTTTTAATGGTTCGGGTGTCCGAAGAAATGGTCGATCAGATGAACAAAAGTCAGTAGCATTTTGTTCGTAAATTCAGGTGCCGGGTTCCAAGTTCAGTTAACCAAACTATCCAATTCGATCACCCCGAGCCCAATTTGAACGAGATGATTCGGTCGCTCGAGTAGTTGAAAAGTGATTTGACACAGGTTCCGGTGCTCGTGGAAGATACACTCAAATCAGGTTTGGGTGCCCGAACAAAAAGTCAATATTTTGATTTCTTCGGTCGCCCAAGTCGTTTTACACGGCTTAGGTTCGGTCGCCTAAACCCTCTCAACATTTTGAATTAAATTCCTTTTTAGCCAATTTTGATTCCCCTGATATGAAAAGTGATGTTGGGGACTTTGTGTACTAAAAGTAGGTACCTAAGGTCCAACTAGGGTCTGTTATGAGCATATCTACCTACCTTGCATGATGCAAATTGTTACAAGCCGCAGGGTGTACAGCACATAATAAATATTACATCCCACAATGAAGAAATGAAATAATAAATACAAATACAATACAAAATTATTCATTCTTTGGCACAAACACCGCACGCCATCATGGTATGTCTTTTAGTCTAAATAAACGTGCACAGTGAACCTGTATGCAAGCCTTAGTACAACCATCAGTACCAAGAGTATTTGTGATGATCAAAACTGGGTGTGACCTATCAGGTCAACAATATGTTATTATGAGATGAAACAAGTATTGATTTGATGAAATGTCATTGAAATGATGAAATGAGTTGAGAAAGCTGAAAATGAAACATTGCAATGTTAATGCTGCAATAAGAATGATGAAATGTGAATACAGATATATGAATATGAAAATGTGAATATGAGAAAATGGAATATTGCAATGCAAATACTGCAATATGGATATTGAAATGAGAACATGAGAATGTGAATATGGCAACGCAAATACTGCAATATGGATATTAAAATGAGAATATGAGAATGTGAATATTGCAATGTGAATACTGCAATATGAATATGAAATGAGAATACCGAAAATTTGAAAAAATGCATTGTGAAATACTGCAATCGTGAAATATTGAAATGTGGAAATGAAACCCTGATGGATGGATGTGTTATTGAAAGGAGCACAGTACTATTGCTAGTGGTGATTAGTGCAACCACACGAACTCGTGGAGCATGCGGCATGACAGTTCGAATGATCCAGTGTGAAGGGTTGTTTCACCCCCTGAGTCTAGATCAGGGTATATGACAAGTCATTCGTACTATAGACGAGTATATGGTATGTTTATTTTGATCTAACCGGGTAGGCCAACCGTGGTTAGGTCTAGCCTTCGAGCTGCACAACCTCGACCATGGGGGGAAGCATGGCATGGAATATGGAAAGTGACCTCGACCATGGGGTGAAGCATGACTTGGAAAATATCCTCAGGGCAGCCATGAGCTACAGACACAGATGTATTGGTTACCGAGGATACTTATGAGCTAGTTGTGGAATGGAAATGAAATGAAATGGAAATGTAAATGAACATGAGAAAGCAAATAGCGTGAGTTAATAATATAAATAATTAAAGCAAAGTAAAACACTCCACCTGAGGGCTTACTGAGTAATGTGAGTGCCTTGATAAGTATTAGTTGTAGCCGAACCCGAGTTATTTGGGTAAGGATACAAACGATATCAGAGCAGAGGGGAGTTACATGTATGGGCGTGTATTCTCCCCTATTCTCAAAAACTTTGCTGGTAAATATGGGTTGCGTGTGAATGGATTTGGAAATAAAAGTAAAAGCTTATGGAAGATTGCGTTTTATATCTATATAATTATGAATGTGGAAATGGTATATTTTCTGAGAAGATATTATCACTGAAATGAATATATGTCATGATATAATGAAATTCATAGTTCCACACACTATTGATAATTTATTTTGTCTTACTGAGATGTGTCTCACCCAATCATTTAAATATTTCAAAAAAAACAAGATAGACCGGTGGTAGAGCTCTGAGATAGAGGAGAACCGATACCCTGCGTAGATAGGGTGAGTGTTCTAAGCTAGGGATGGAGGATTCCCCTAGACTATTTTGTATTATTTTTGAGAATGTGTTAGACATGTATATATGGATGGTTTGTACTCTGGTATGTGTATTCGCTATGGTATGTGTATACATATATATATAAAATGACTTCTGCTGTTAGGTTTGTGAATATGATAATGACTGTGTACCCGGTACCCTCTTCAGGTCGAGTTTTGTTTGTGTGATATCAAAGGTGTTGACATAGCCGATATGTGACTAATATGTTTTATGTATATGAAAAAAAAAAAAAAAAAGTGGTATGAAAAATCAAGGCGTCACATTTATAACATTGTCTCTCAAAGATCAAGTAAGTTCTTCCCAAGGAGTAACACAAAAAACTCCATTAGGGTCATAATTCCTTGTATAACCTAACTCCCATACTTTATACTAATACTATATTTTTTATAGTTGTTACAACTTCCTTCTCACAATAAGATGGATAAACTCTAAACCTTTATCTAACCATAAATCATACCAATGACTTCTATATTTCTCAATACCTAGAGAAGAGGTTCAAATACGCAAACTTACCACCAAGGTTCAATTCCAACCTTCCACTCGAAGGATACACTCAATCTTGAGGGCCCTCCAAATCTAAGCTAACTCGTAACTTGGTTAACTGGCCAAGTAAACATCAAAGTTCAAATTTGACATTCCATTTCCAAGTGAGTCCCCACCTAGGAGTCTTACGAGACACAACTTCAAAGCTGAGTCCACACCCTAGAGTCTCTTTGAATGCAACTTGTTGGCCTAACAAGGCTTAATCCTATTTTGTTAATGACGAATGACGGAATCTAATTGTGCCATTAAGTATTTATACATGTATTACGATATTAAACCACAATGAAAGATGCAAAATGGAAAGCCATGAAGCATACATGACAATTATATATGGTTTTTGAGATACGACTTGTATGAAGATCAAGCTTAAAGACATGAAGACTTGATTTTTTTATTATGTAATTGCAATTAGGAATTCATGTAAGTATGACACCACATTTGATTTTTATTACGAAGCTTGTAGGTTACTTAATTGGACCCTAAATATTTTTAAAATTCGTGGAAAATATTTTTATAAGTCCAAAAGTTATTTCAAAAGGTTAAAATTATTTTTGGAATGAAAAATATAAAGGAATTTGAATTTCAAGGTGTTTGAGCGATTGAAGCACTGTGCTCAATCAACTAAATGAAGAGTCTAAACACTAGTCAGGCATCAAGGGGTTTGGGCAACCAAACCTTAGGTTCAATCCACCAAATGGCCACTGCCTTTGTTATGTTCCAGACATAGTTGGTTCAGGTGACCGAACCTCAAGGTTTAGTCAACCAAAAGGCTACCGTTACTTTGGAAATTCCAGATTTAAATTGGTTCGGGTGACTGAACATTCAGTTTAGTCGACCAAAGCACTACGATAAGTTTTGCAAACGGCAGAAAATCTTTTCGATTCTCAAATATTAAGTTACTAAAACACGCACAACAGCTATATTTCAAACCTACATATAAATAGCTAACCCTAAATGTCTTTTAGACACGATTTTACACTGATCAATTGTGATTTGTGTCGTTCTTACTGAAAAACCTTTTCTGAGTTTGTTCTTTCAAGCACACAACTTTTCAAAACCAAAAAACCTAGCTTAACTCTTAGAGCTTCATAGCAATATTATTCTGAGAGTATATTAGAGCTATTGTTGTGTACATGGTAGGCTCGCCAATGTCTTTAACTACCAAAGATAAAATTTATAACCTAACTATCCCAAAGTTCAGTAGAACAATGAGTAAGTCGGGCATCGATCCTCACGAACTCAAGTGCAATTGTTTACTACTTCCAGCCTAATTTACTACACTTTGTGAAAAAGGGAAAAAGGAGAGATCTTGAAATTGCTTTTCTATCAACCACAAAAGCATGTAAAACTATTTTAACACTACTCCTAAAAAGCATGTCCTAGATTATGAATCAAGCTTAGGCTATCGTGTGCACTACCTATGTCCAGTCAACTATCTGTACTAGGCTAGATGGTTAAGTGAACCATTCGAGTGGCATAGGGTAGCGAAGATCACCAATCGTCCGGAGCACGATCATGAACTAGGGTATACCCTATCTATTGACTCTATGAGTCTAATCCTATTTTGATAATGACAAATCCCTTAGTATTTGATCTGTGCATTGAGATTGTGAATAGGAACAATATTTAGCATGCACGAAAGGTGACGAAGTCATGGAAGCCACGAGGATTAAAGTATATATATATACCCTGGCACAAGCTATGGAACTAAGAAGAGTAGAAGAATGAAGATGCAAGCATCTTATGCAAGAATCAAGTTCAAGATCATCATGGGAATGGGTATTTAGAATTGATGTATATGCATATTTTATATGATATAGCTAGAAGCTCAAAATATATACACATGCATCTCATGAAAACCTTCAAGGGTCAAATATGGATTTAGAGAACTTATTTTTAAACCCTACAAAATGTTTTATAAGAGGTTAAAGCAAGAAAGCTAAAATGGTTTTTGAAAAAAAAAAAAAAAAGAAACTGAAGTTGTACTGCCCAGATGACTGAGTATTACCCTCAGACATCTGAAGAATTTAATTAGACAACTGAAGAATTAGTTTAGAAGTCTGAAGAATTAATTTTGAAACACAGAACGGGAAGAACACCTTTAGACGTTTGAACCTTAAGTTCAGTCGTCTGACCCTGTGTCCAGTTCAATTTTACAAAACTTTAAGGAACATCAGACGTCTGACCTCGAATATTTAGTCCTCTGAACCAACGGGAAGTTTAAAAATCTGATCTTTAGCGAGAGAACACGCAGGGTTATACACTTGATCAAATTGATCTAACGGTCAGGACCTATCCTAAGGTCGAGATTACCTATATAATCAACCTCTAAACCCCAGTGCCTCACTTTTTTTGGCTAATATTGAGAGACTTGAACATATTGCAATACGATTGCCTGCACTCCAACATATACTCATCAAGTTTAGGCAAATCATCTCATCTTTTCGAAGGGATTTCATTTACACATCTTGAAAGCAAGCTCTAGTGATTGAGGTTTGGTAAACAAGGGATTGGTTTTCAATATACAGATATCTTGAAGATTTTTCATGTCTCATACACATACATCTATTACATTTATGAAAAAAAAAAACCTTGTGTTGTTACATAAAAATTTATTTGTGAAAAGATTTTCTAAACATTGAATATTTGGTGATCTTCAAAGACTCAATGTTTTGTTATTAAGAAATCTACTTGATTGAAAAGCCTAAAGGTTCTCAATATATATTTGTGAGAAATATTGTTGTGACAAGTAGTGTTTAAATCTTTGCAATATTCAAAGCCTTTTATTTATTCAAAGATTCAACTTTACAAATTATTTGATAGCAAGAATTTAGATCTTCATAATATTCAAGACTTTTTTTTTTAATAAAATCACATTCGGTATTCTTGCATCTAGTAAGTTGAACTAAAACCCTAAGTTCTCCAAAGCATCTACTTATATAATTATTTTGGGAGAGTTGATCAAAGAGAAATTTTGTGAAGCATATCATTCATATAACAATTACATTGTTTCATACAAATTGAGCTTCAAGTTTGATCATATGAATGTGTTAGGTTTTCCATTGTACTCACTAACTTTGTTAGAAGCAATATTGAGTTTTTGCAGATTTGAAATCTTATATTGTAATCACGGTTCAGGTTGTGAACCGGGTGAGGAGGAAGTTGCGCCTCTTGTAAGCAGCGGATTGTAAAGAAAGCTCTGTCTCGGTTAAAGGAGTAGGGATTTAGTGGAATCCTTGAGTGGGTTGCTCAAGGTTAGGACGTAGGTCGGGTTAGCTGAACCTCATAAAATTGTGTTTCCTTTCTCTCTTCCGTTATTTTTATAATTTCTGCTTGCATTTCATTATCAATTTTTGCATGATTGTATGTTGATTTATATTATACGCACTTGATAATTAATTGGATAAAATAGAATTTATTGAGATAATAATTTGAATTAATTTCAAGTCCTTGCAATTAATTTGTTAAATATTGAAATAGGGATTAAGTGGTAAAATAAACTTAAAGATTTTTAAAATACCCAATTCACCCCCCTTCTTGGGATTACACTTGAATTAACATTTGGTATCCGAGTGGGTTTACATAGACTCAACTGTTCATTTTGTAAAAAGATCACATGGCACACATCGATGTAACCCCATTCGGTGAGGGACACTCGTCCACTCGACCACCTATTTTCTGCAGTATAAATTACACCTACTGGAAAAGAAGAATGAGTATATATCTTTTAAATGTGAACTAGAAAGTGTGGAAAATTGTTTCTAAGGGAAACCATGTCCCTATGAAAGTAGTTGATAAGGTAAATATACCCAAAACTGAAGATGAGTATACTGAAGAAGATTGGAAATCTGTGCAAATAAATGCAACTACAATGAATTTGTTATTCTGTGCACTAGATGTAAATGAATTTAATAAGGTGATGGTCTGTAACACTGCTAAAGAGATTTGGGAAAAATTAGAAGTTACATATGAAGGTACTAAGGAAGTAAAATATAGTCGGATAGACATGCTTATTAGTGAATATGAGGCATTTAAAATGACTGCTAATGAATCTATTCAATTCATGTACACTAGATTCACACACACTATGAATTCTTTAAATGTTCTTGGTAAATCTTACCCTACTTACGAGTTGATCAGGAAAATACTTAGGGGACTACCTCCCGTTTGGGAAGCTAAAGCTACTGCAATAGAAGAAGGGAGAAATCTGAAGGAGATGTCTGTTGATGAATTAATTGGATTGCTCATCATCTATGAGCTTGCAATAAATGAAAGGAAGAATGAGCAAATTAAAGCAAAGAAAGCTACAACACTTAAGGCATCATCTCACTGCTCCAATAA
Organism: Malania oleifera; assembly: GCF_029873635.1. Classification (NCBI taxonomy): domain Eukaryota; kingdom Viridiplantae; phylum Streptophyta; class Magnoliopsida; order Santalales; family Ximeniaceae; genus Malania; species Malania oleifera. The sequence continues at coordinate 67,206,921 of NC_080429.1, read as the reverse complement.
GAGAAGTGATTCAAAATCAAATGAAAACATGAAACTCATCATTAAGAAATTTGGAGAGTTCATGATAAAGAACAAGAAATACACAAAAAAAATTCAAGGGCTCAAAAATAGAAAAGGGAGAGTCAAGCAGAAGAAAGCCAAAGGTTGATCCTCCCATGTGTTATAACTGTAGAGAATTTGGAAATATCAAGCCAGATTGTCCCCAGCTGAAGAAAGTGTCTAAGAAGAAGAAGAAGAAGAAGAAGACTTTAAAGGTGGGTTGGGACACTCGCAGTACCAGTAGTTCAGAATCTGAATCCAGTGATGATGAGATTACAAATTTATGTCTGATGACTCACGATGACCATGAGGTACAATCTTTTTGTTCTGCTTCATCTTACTATTCAAGTGATTCAGAAAATGAAAATAGCATGCTTTCTTATGATGAATTGCATCAGGAATATCTGTATACCCTTAAAATGCTTGAGAAAATGAATAAGAAAAATTCTGGTTTGAAATTAAAATTGAAAGAATTTTTTAAGTTAGTTGAAAGTCAAAATGAATCTCATGCATCTCTCATGAAAGACAAGGATTTGAAAATTGAGGAGTTAGAAAAGAATTTAAAAGATAAATCTAAGATTATTTGTAAATTTACAGAAGGTCAAAATAATTTTGAAAAACTCTTAGGAGCTCAAAGAAATTCCTTAGAGAAGGAAGGTCTTGGTTTTAATGGGAAGGAGAATCTAAAACAGAGACATCTCTAGATGAGATATTTTGTAAGAGAGTCAAAATCGTATGTTCCAACTAAAGACTATCATAAAAATATTACATTCTTTAAATGTAAGAGGTTGGGTCACATAAAATTTTACTGTCCTTTTAAAAATAAAGATGTTAAAATTAAGAAAGTCTGGAAAGTAAAAGGAGAATCTAGTACTAACCCCCATGGACCCAAGAAAATCTAGGTACCAAAAGTAGTTATCTGATTATATCCTGCAAATGTGCTTGAGATTGTCCTCCTCGAAGGACAAGTGGTATATGAATAGCAGATGCTCGCGACATATGGCAGGAGATAAAGCTAAATTTGCATCTATCATATCCAAAGATGAAGGATTCGTTACATTTGGGGATAACTCTAAAGGTAAAATCATTGGAGTTGGTAAGGTTGGTGAGGAACTTTCACTTGGCATTGATAACGTGTTATTAGTTGATGGATTGAAACATAACTTATTAAGTATAAGTCAACTATATGATAAAGGTTATAAAGTCTCATTTGAACATGAAATGCACTATAGAGAATAAATCTGAAAATAAAATACTGTTTACTGCTGATCGTCATGAAAATGTCTACACTAGTAGCCTTGTCAATCTTGCTTCTCAACATGTTACTTGTTTCTACTATAAATGAGATTAGTTTGATTTGGCATAGGATACTAGGACATGCAAACATGGACTTAATATCTAAACTTGTTAAGGGAGAATTAGTTAAGGGATTGCCTAAGACTAAATTCGTGAAAGATAAAATCTGTGATGCATCCAACTAGGAAAACAAGTAAGATCTAGTTTTAAGAAGAAGAAAGTAATCTCTACTACTAGGCCACTTCAAATGCTACACTTAGATTTATTTGGTTCAAACCCAACTCATAGTTTATGAGGAAAATCATACGCATTCATCATAGTTGATGACTATTCAAGATATACATGGGTATTATTTTTAGGTCACAAAGATGAAGCATATGAACAATTCATAAAACTATGTAAGAAAATTCAAAATGAAAAAGGTTATACTGTCACTAAAATCCGAAGTGATAGTGGTAGAGAATTTAAAAATCAAGGCATGGAAGACTACTGCAATTCATTAGGAATAGCTCATAATTTTTCGGCTCCTAGAATACTACAGCAGAATGGTGTAGTTGAAAGAAAGAATAGGCCTATACAAGAAATGGCCAAAACTATGCTTAACAAACATAAACTACCTAAGTACTTCTGGGTTGAGGCAGTAAATATCGCTTGCTATATTCTAAATAGAGTTTTGATTAGACCATCTAAAAAAAAGACTCTTTACGAATTATGGAATGGCCATAGACCAAACATATCATATTTTCATATCTTTCGCTGTAAATGTTTTGTGCTTAAAGACAATGAACATTTAAGAAAGTTTGATGTGAAATCAGATGAAGGTATCTTTCTGGGGTATGCCTTAGATAGTAAAGCCCACAGAGTATATAATAAACGAACATGAATCGTTATAGAATCCATTGATGTAGTATTCGATGAGTCAAATCCCTTCTTTAAAAGGACTAATGAAGATGAAATTGAGATAAATAAGGAATTTGAAAAATTGTCCATTGAAAATGATTCAAAAAAGAGAAATGAAATTAAGGAACCATCTGCTGAAACTAATCAAATTGAAAATGATATTAATGAACTACCTAGAGAATGGAAGTACATAAAGAGTCATCCCATTGATCAAATAATAAGTGAACCATTACATGGAGTAGCCACACTATCCTCACTTAGGAATATGATTAGTCATTTTGCCTTTCTGTCTCAAGAGGAACCTAGGAATGTGTATGAAGCAATTGAGGATGAATCTTGGGTGATGTCCATGCAAGAAGAGTTAAACCAATTTGAGAGAAATAAAGTATGGACATTAGTTCCTAGACCTGAGGATATGACAATTATTGGAACAAAATGGATATATAAGAACAAGAAAGATGAACATGGGATAGTTGTTAGAAATAAGGCAAGACTAGTAGCTCAGGGATATAACCAGGAAGAAGGAATAGATTATGAAGAAACCTTTGCACCGGTAGCAAGAATGGAAGCCATTCGAATGCTTTTAGCCTATGCTGCTTTTAAGGATTTCAAGTTGTATCAAATGGATGTCAAAAGTGCATTTTTAAATGGCTACATAAGTGAAGAGGTATATGTAGAACAACCCCCAGGTTTTGAAAACCATATGTATCCAAAACATGTTTATGGACTAACTAAAGTCCTGTACGGTTTAAAGCAAGCTCCTAGAGCTTGGTATGAAAGGCTAAGCGGTTTTCTACTGGACAATGGATTTATCAGAGGAAGGATAGACACAACACTTTTTATAAAGTCTAAGAAAGATGACATGCTCCTAGTTCAAGTATACGTAGATGATATCGTATTTGGAGCAACAAATAAAGACTTATGCAATAAGTTTGCAAGCACTATGCAAAATGAATTTGAGATAAGCATGATGGGTGAACTAAATTTCTTCCTTGGACTTCAGATCAAATAAGCAAAACATGGAATTTTTATAAATCAATCAAAGTACATTAGAGATATGCTCAAAAAGTTTAATATGGAAGATGAAAAAATACTAGGGACACCTATGAGCTCTTCTTTGAAATTAGACAAAGATAAACAAGGTATACCAGTAGATGTCAAGTTCTATCGTGGAATGATCGGTAGCTTACTATATCTGACTGCCAGTAGACCTGACATAATGTTTAGTGTATGTTTGTGCGCAAGATTTTAGGCTGCACCAAAAGAGTCACATTTGTTAGCTGTCAAACGAATACTTAGATACCTAATAGGAACTACTGAACTGGGGTTATGGTATCCTAAGTATACATCCGTTGAGATTATCAGCTATTCAGATGCTGATTTTGCTGGTAGCAAAGTGGATAGGAAGAGCACAAGTGACACATGTCATTTCTTAGGACATTCTCTAGTCTCTTGGTTTTCTAAGAAGTAGAATTCAGTTGCTCTTTGCACAGCTGAGGCAGAATACATAGCGGCACGAAGTTGTTGTGCTCAAACGCTATACATGAAGCAACAATTGACGAATTTTGGAATAAGCTATGATACAGTTCCTATAAGGTGCAACAATACGAGTGCATCCTACATTACATTCACGAACTAAATATATAGAAATTAGACATCATTTTCTTCGTGATCATGTGCAAAAGGAGATGTGACACTTGAGTTTGTATGCACAAATGAACAACGGGCAGACATATTCACGAAACCACTTGCAGATGATAGGTTTATCCAAATTAGACATGAATTAGGACTGATGCATAGTCGTGAAGTTGCCTAGAATTATATTAGATGACATAATTCAGGGGGAGCAACATCACTTACTATTCACAATTGGTTAAAATTTTCAAATTCGGCTCATTTGTTCTCATTTGGTATCACATTTGTTCACATTTGGTATTAAACTCGTATCATGATGAGTGCATGTTAATTGACACATGTTAATCCTCACATAACCTTTGAACTTTAGTGACTATTTTTTTTGTTTATCCACGTCTATGAAATTTGATACACTGTTTATGTTCACATTGCAATTTAATTCAACAACACGGTTTTTTGTGTTAGCAAGGGGGAGAAGTAAATTGAATTAATAAAGGGAGACATATTTCACAGTACATTTTTTTTTTTTAAATCTGAAAGTTATTGAGATTTAATTATGCCCCAACATTTTTGTTATATATCTTTTTGTTGATGTCAAAAGGGGGAGAAGAATATAAGGTTATAGTAAAAATAGTTGGCAAAATTACATAAGTACATGAGTTATACGTGCAAAACTATTGCCTATTTTCAATTGTGTATGAGCATATTTCATATTACTGAATATTTGATTGTACATTATTTGAGGGGGAGCCTTGTTAGGCATAACCCATTTTATATTTTTGCTCGTGTACTTGTCATCATAAAAAAGGGCGAGATTATTGACTCTATGAGTCCAATCCTGTTTTAATAATGACAAATCACTTGGTATTTGATCTATGCATTGAGATTGTGAACAGGAACAATATTTAACATACACGGAAGGTGATGAAGTCATGGAAGCCACGAGGATTTAAGTATATATATATATACCCTAGCACAAGCTATGGAACTAAGAAGAGTAGAAGAACAAAGATGCAAGCATCTTAATGCAAGCATCAAGTTCAAAATCGTCATGGGAATGGGTATTTAGAATTGATGTATGTGCATATCTTATATGATATAATTAGAAGCTTAAAATATATACACATGCATCTCATGAAAACCTTCTAGGGTTAAATATGGATTTAGAGAACTTATTTTTAAACCCTAGAAAATGTTTTATAAGAGGTTAAAGCAAGAGAGCTCAAATGGTTTTTGAAAAAAAATAATAATAAAAAAAATTGAAGTTGGACTGCCCAGACGACTGAGGATTACCTTCAGACGTCTAAAGATGCAACTTCAGACAATTGAAGTTTTACTTCAAATATCTAAAGAATTTCCTCAGACGACTGAAGATTTAGTTCAGAAGTTTGAAGAATTAATTTTGAAACACAGAACAGGCAGAACACCTTTAGACGTCTGAACCTTAAGTTCAGTCGTATGAAGTAGGGACTTCAAAAGTTTGAACCTTAAGTTCAGTCATCTGACCCTGTGTCCAATTCAATTTTTCAAAGCTTTAACGAATATCAGACGTCTGACCTCGAATCTTTAGTCGTCTAAACCAGCGGGAAGTTTAAAAATCTGATCTTTAGCGAGAGAAAATGCGGGTTATACACTTGATCAAATTGATCCAACGGTTAGGACTTATCCTAAGGCCAAAATTACCAATATAATCAACCTCTAAACCCTAGTGCCTCACTTTTTTTGGATAATATTGGGAGACTTGAGCATATTGCAATATGATTGCCTACACTCCAACTTATATTCATCGAGTTTAGGCAAATCATCTCAGCTTTTTGAAGGGATTTTATTTACACATCTTGAAAGCAAGCTCTAGTGATTGAGGTTTGGTAAACAAGGGATTGGTTTGCGTTTTTAATATATAGATATCTTGAATATTGTTTATATCTCATACTCATACGTCTATTACTCTTATTGGAAAAAAAAAAAAAAAACCTTGTGTTGTTACATAAAAATTTATTTGTGAAAAGATTTTCTAAACATTGAATATTTGGTGATCTTCAAGTTCTTATTTTCATTCAAAGACTCAACGTTTTGTTATTGTGAAATCTACTTGATTGAAAAGTCTAATGGTTCTCAATATATATTTGTGAGAAATATTGTTGTGACAAGTAGTGTTTAAATCTTTGCAATATTCAAAGCCTTTTATTTATTCAAAGATTCAACTTTACAAATTATTTAATAGCAAGAATTTAGATCTTCATAATATTCAAGACCAATTTTTTTAATAAGATCACATTCGGTATTCTTGCATCTAGTAAGTTGAACTAAAACCCTAAGTTCTCCAAAGCATCTACTTATATAATTATTTTGGGAGAGTTGATCAAAGGGAAATTTTGTGAAGCATATCATTCATATAACGATTACGTCATTACATACAAACTGAGCTTCAAGTTTTATCATATGAATATGTGTTAGGTTTTCCATTGTACTCACTAGCTTTGTTAGAAGCAATATTGAGTTTTTTGCAGGTTTGAAATCTTATATTGTAATCACGGTTCAAGTTGTGAACCGCGTGAGGAGGAAGTTGTGCCTCTTGTAAGCAGTAGATTGTAAGGGAAGCTCCGTCCCAGTTAAAGGAGTAGGGATTTAGTGGAATCCTTGAGTGGGCTACTCAAAGTGAGGACGTAGGCTGGGTTAGCTGAACCTTGTAAAATCGTGTTTTCCTTCTCTCTTCCCTTATCTTTTTAATTTCCGTTTGCATTTCATTATCAGTTTTTGCATGGTTGTATGTTGATTTATATTATACACATTTGATAATTAATTGGGTAAAATAGAATTTATTGAGATAATAGTTTGAATTAATTTCAAGTCCCTATAATTAATTTGTTAAATATTGAAGTAGGGATTAAGTGTAAAAATAAACTTAAAGATTTTTAAAATACCCAATTCACCCCCTTTCTTGGGATTACACCTAAATTAACACTATCAAGGGATTTGGAGAACACCCTGTACATGAATTGTAGCCTAGTCCATATAAGTGACTGAATCCCTAGCTATGCTATCCTTTACCCTAAGGTCTCATCACAATCAAAGATGTAAACTTGCAAGGAAATTAAAGACAAGGTATTTAAATTACAGGTATTTAAATGAAAGGAGTAAAGAAAGCTTGTATTAAAATGGCTTCAATTGTAACTTAATAGCTTGTCACTCATAATCAAGAATACAATCAAAGGACCAGCTATCTATGCGGCAACACAAGGAACTCGAAGGTTGTCCCAGGCTTTCAAAGAATCCAAGCACAAAACTAGTACAAGGAATTGAAATCAAAGCAGTAAATCTACTATAAGTGGCACCCAAAGACTCTCTCGGTTTGTCACTAAACAAATAAGGGCCAAAGGGGAATCCTAAGCACATAGAGGAAGCTAGGTTTTATACCCAAAAGGGTTTACAAAGGTTTAAATTCAAAAAAGGAAACTTTGGCAGAAAATCTTGCGAAGCAGTTCATTGGGCTCGCGTCCGTCAACTAGGTCGCACCCATATCTTCCTCTAGTCACGCCTTGGTCAAGACTCGCGAGAATTTTGGGATTCAAACTTCAGGCATTCTCGACCTGGTCACACCTGTAGGTTCTCTTGGTCAAATTGATGGTCGAGACTTACAGAATCTCAACTTCAGTAAATCTCAGGTTTCTTGACCTAGTCACCCCTCAAGGTCTCCTAATCGAGTAGTTGGTCGATACTTGTAGCAACTTACTTTCAGTCTGAACCTTGGAGTCTTTTTTTTTATAACCTGGTCGCCCCCTGCATTAGCTGGTCACAGCACATGGTTGAACCAAGTCTTGTTTGCTTTGATGAGTTGAGACTTTAAGGGCTTGGTTGAGCATCTGATTGAGCCTTTTCCTTCCCAATTTTTCCCGTAGCTTCTCATATTTCTTAACTCCTCAGTTTTAACCTGATTTTCCTAAAACATGAACAAACCTTGCATAACTCTGAACTATGATAAGAAAGGGTAATTACAAGATAAATGAGAGCAAAATAATGGTAAATGGAGGCCTAAAATAGTGCATTTTAGGGACACATCACAACCCCCAAGTTACACTTTGCTAGTCTTCGAGCAAAGCAAAACTAAGAAAACTATAAAAGATAAACAAAATCTTTTCTACCTCCTCTTTCGTGGGAAACATGATTACATTTACCACAAACAACAAGGCTTTAAACACCTAGGTGACCCTAGTAGACGAGTTATAGTCTCGTGAGGGTTTCCAAGGCGATACCCACAAACACCAATCTCAGTGGACATTAAATAAGATCAGCATATAACACAATTATGTTATTTCACATACGAGAATATAACATAATTTCAAGCAGGCTCCTTGATGTGTTCCCAAAATTTACTATTTTAGGCCCCCATTTACCTATGTTTTGCTCTCATTTATCTTGTAATTGCCTTTTCTTATCATAGTTTGGAGTTATGTAAGGTTTGTTCATGTTTCAGGAAAAACAGGTTAAAACTGGGGAGTTAAGCAATGCAAAAAGCCAATGGAGTAATTGGGAAGCACAAAGCTCAAATAAGATGCTTAACCAAGCCCCTAAAGCCTCAAGTAATCAAGGAAACAAGACATGGTTTGACCATGTGGTGCAACCAGCCAACACAGGGTGCGACTAGGTCATAGAAGAATACTATAGGGTTAAGAATGAAAAATAAATGCTGCAAGGTTCAACCAAGGGACCCTGAGGGGCAACCAAGTCGAGAACCTAAGACTGACTGAGCAAAAAATACTAACAGTCTCGACCAATAGCTCGACCAGGAAACCTTGAGGGGCGACCAAATCGAGATCTTGAAGAATTACTAAAGCTGAGATCCTGCAAGTCTCGACCAACGGCGCGACCATGAAGATCTATAGGTGTGACTGAGTTGAGAATGCCTAATGTTTGAATCCCTAATTTCCTGCAAGCCTCGACTAGGGCTCTATCAGGGGAGAATAGGGGTGTGACCTTGTCACAAGACACAAACTGCTTTGCAAGATTTTCAGTAGAACTTTCCTGTTTTGAATTTTAAACCTTGTAAACCCTATTAGGTATAAAAGTTAGCTTCATCTATGCGTCTAGGGTTCCCCTTTGGCCACTCTTTGGTTAGTGACAGACCTAGAGAGTCTTTGGGTGCCACTTAGAGTAGTATTTACTACATTGCTTTCAATTCCTATACTAGTTCATGCATGGATTTTTCAGAGACCTGTGACAACCTTTGAGTTTCTAGGTGTTGTCGTGTAGATAGCTGGTCTTTTGATTTTATTCCTGATCGTTAGTGACTGACTTTCAAGTTGTAATTGAAACTGATTTTCAATACATGTTCTTTACTACTTTTATTTAAATACATGCACTTTAAATGCTTACACTTCACTTACCATGCAAGTTTACATCTTTGATCGTGATAAGACCCTAGGGTAAAGGATAGCCTAGCTAGGGATTCATTCACTTATACGGATTAGGCTATAGTCCATGTATTGGGTGTTCTCGTGATCGCTGGATGGAGTATACCTTAGTTCTAGATCGTGCTCCAGAGAATTGGTGCACTTTCTCTACTCTATGCCACTCAAATGGTTCACTTGACTGTTTAACATAATATGGATAGCTGACCAGACATAACTAGAGCGCACAACAGTATAGGCTTGATTCATAATATGAGACTTGCTTTCTAGGAGTAGTGTTAATATAGTTTCACATGCTTTCATAGTTGTTAGAAAAACCATTTCAAAATCTCTACTTTTTGCCCTTTTACACAAAGTGTAGTAAACTAGGTTGGAAGTGGTAAATAACTGCACTGCAGTCCTATGGATCAACACCTGAATTACTCATTGTTGTACTGAACTTGGGTTAGTTAGGTTTATAAATTTTATCTTTGGTAGTTAAGGACCCAAACATTGGCGACCCTACCACTCCTCCATACATAACTTCATTATACAAACAACTCTGAAGCAAATCACTCATACAAGTATCAACAGTGTATAGCCATCAAGAAAATCATAACTTTTAGGGAATCAACTAGAAATTACAATTCAAAGTTAATATCATCATATAAATCTAGTATAAACAGGCAACCTGTGGTGGAAGAGCAACCTCTTCGGCTTCTTAGAGACTACTTCACACCCAATGCATAGACCTCAACATCTTGCATCTGGTTTTCGAATGTCAAGGCGGCACAATTTGAAATTAAGACTTCCATCATCTTGATGCTTCCCAATTTCTTTGGGAATTCAACTGAAAATCCTTACAACCATCTAGATGAATTTCTTGAAATCTATTCTACCATCCGCATACCACACTTTGGTGATGATGCTCTCCGATTGAGGTTATTCCCGTTCTTTTTGAAGGACAAGACCAAATATTGGTTGAATTCCTTAGAGTCGAACTCGGTGACCAACTAGGCCACCATGCAACATGAGTTCTTGAAAAGGTACTTCCCCATTAGGAAGACTGACTAGTTGAGGAAGGCCATCACTAGTTTCCCCCAATTGGATGAGGAACAACTTTTCGAGACTTGGGAGCGCTTTAGGGACCTTTTGAGAAAATGCCCACACAACCAAGTCCCTAGATGGAAATTAGTTCAGACCTTCTATGAAGGATTAAGTGAGCGTGACAGAGCCATGGTAGATGCATCTTGTGGAGGTACTTTCTCATAAAGCATGAGAATGAGGCTTAGGCTCTCTTTGAGAACATTGCCAAGAATTCTCAATGGCATGTCGTTGCTGCTCGTAGACCGTCCCAACTTTCCTTTTCCCATCCTAAGGGAGTCTATGAGTTGGTTGTAGGCCATGACCTTGCGCCCACACTGTACACCATCGTGAAAAGGTTAGATCAGTTCTTGTCCCTAAGACAACAACCTTAGCCTATGGTGTGTGCAAAGGTGTGTGTCATATGCTAAGATCCTTCACACACTTGTTATAATTGCCCCCATGCACCTCCCCCGCTTGAGTTTGTGTAAAAGGAAATTAAGGCCACCCATAATTGATACGACATGTCATCGAATGACCCTTATTCGAACAAGTATAATCTTGGGTGGAGTAAACATTCTAACTTCTCCTAGAGGCCACAAGCTTCGGGTTTCCAATCTCAAAACCTCAGCAGCCACTCACTGCTCCACCTCTTTACCCATTCCAAAACTCTCAAAATCCTCCTATGTCTGGCCCTAGACCTTTAGCTTTTCAATAACCATCTCCTCCTCAGGCCCAATACGATAGATCTTTTCAGGAAACTGTGCTGAAAACCCTCAAGGGCATTAAGGTTAATCGCCAAATGGATTGGCAATTACTCTACTCTCACTCCCAGTCTATCGCCAAACTAGAAGCCACCATAGGGCAACTAGCTACCTATTTAAGTAGGAAAGATGAGGGTAAGTTGCCAAGTCAGCCTCTAGTGAACCCTAAGGACCTATATGGGGTAGATTGTGAGCCGAATGCTGGACCTTCGTCGTATCATGAGCAAGCCCAAGCTGTGACCTTTTTTTTGAGTGATAAGAAGGTAAATAATAGGTTTAAGGAGATGTTAGACCATGAAAAGGGTAGGGAGAAGATGAGGGAAGAACCCAATGATGAACCATGTAGTCCTCCTTCTCCTACTTCGGTAGCTGATATCGAGATGCCTACCCTCTCTAATGATGGAGCACTTCCCCATTATATTCCTATAGCACCATACCCTACAACTCTTCATGCACCCTCTAAATCTAAGAAGGAGACTAATATTGAGTCCATTATGGACACTTTTAGGTAAGTCAAGGTCAATATTCCTCTCTTAGATGATATCAAGAAAGTGTCTGTGTATGCCAAGTTCCTCAAGGACTTGTGCACACAAAAGCTAAAGTAGAGGGTGCACGTGAACAAACAAGTTAGGCGTACCGAACATATGAGCTCAATTATGTTAGGACACCTTCTTTCAAAACTAAAAGACCCCGACGCTCATACCATTTCATGTGTAATTGGCAATTACACCATTGATAGAGCTCTTTTAGATTTGGGATCAAGTGTGAACTAACTTCCATACTTAGTCTACCAAAAATCTAATTTAGGAGAGCTAAAGCCCACCTGGTCACTTTGAGTTTCACTAACCAATCAGTAAAACAACCTCGGGCTGTGATAGAAGACGTCTTGGTTAAGGTAGAAGAGTTCTATTATCTCGTTGGCTTTGTTGTCTGATAAGTCCCTAAAATCAATGATTTTAGACCCTTATTTACCTGTGTTTATCTTTGCTTTATCATGTAATTACTCAGAATTATCATTGTTTAGAGTTATACAAGGTTTGTTCGTTTTTTCAGGAAAAACAGGTTAAAAGCAAGGAATTAGGTGTACGAGAAGCTAAAGGAGAATTTGGGGACATGCAAAGCTCAAATCAGATGCTCATTCAAACTCCTGAAGCTCCAAATCATCAAAGGAAAAGAAGACTTTGATCAACCAAGGGGTGCAACTAGCAACCCAAAGGGCGACCAAGTCCTCGCTGGCAGAATCCAAGGTTCAACTAAGGAAGAATTGCTGCATGGGTCAACCAAGCCCTCGACCAAGTGACTCTCAAGGGTGACCAAGTCGAGATACTGATGTAGGACTAAGGTTATAAATACCGAGAGCTTTGATGATGTGCTCGACCAAAGAAGCCATGAGGTGCGAGTATATTGAATTCTTGAGATTCCTTGAAGTTCGAGATCCTACAAGCCTCAACCTTCAACTCGACTAACAAGACTTTTGGCTTTTTGAGTCCGATCTCTATTTTGATGTTGACAAGAACAAGTGTCTTATGTGTGTGCCTAGTATTTTGAACAGGTTCATAATTCAGAATACACACACAAAAGAGGAAGATGGAAGCCAAAAAGGACTTAAAGCTCACATCATCCTAGCTATTCCATGATAACTTGAAGAGCAAAAGAAGAAGAAGACATTTATTGTAATTGTATTGCATTTAATTTTTATATCTTTGGTCTGTGATAATGCATGCATCTGTAGGATATGGATTGATTGCTCAGATAACAATAGTTTGACCATAGGACTCCTAACATTTCACCAAAAATCTATTTCTAAAAAGACTAAAATTATACAAAGTTTTTGGAATAGATTCAGGGTCAAATTTGGGCTTGCAAAGACTATTGACCGACATTGGATTTTTTGGGCAAAATATTAATTGTTAATGCCCTCGGTCGACCAACCAGTTCCAACTTTAATCAGCTCAATCGACCGAACCAGCCTAGAGTCAAAAGTTTGACTTGCTCGGTTGACTGACCCACTTTTGAACTAAGCTTCCTCAGTCGACCGGTCTCCCAACATTTACTTTTCCAACCACTTGGTCGACCGACCTTTTAGTTCAAAATTGCCTTGGTCGATCAAACCTCATGAATGGTCAACCAAACTCTTGCCATGGTTGATCGAACCCACGAAGGGTTCTAAGTTGCCTTATGATGGTCGACCGTCCGGCTTCCCTGGTCAACCGACCCATTTTTAATTAAAACTCATGTTGAGTGCTCAACCGACCAGCCTTGTCCTTGGTCAACCGAGCTTGGATGGTCAGTTGACCAGCCCGTGCCTAAGTCGACCGAACCTCTCGGGTTCCAGCATTTTAAAATGTCAAAAACGCATTTAAAATTAATTAAACTTTTTTAAAAATACTAAGTGTGTCCCTAACATTCATAATTTTCCCAAACTCTATAAATACCCCCTTATTACCTCAGATTAACAACTTTGATTAGCAAATAATTTTCTTTCAAATATTTTTAATCTCTTGTTAATCAAAGTTCCACCAAACTATTTTTATTGCAAAATCCATTTCTTTGAGGTAAAATATTTTAATCTCTCCAACTCTCTTTTTTACTTTCTTTGAAATATTTTTAAAAGAGTATTTTATTTGGGCGTTTGTTTTTAATTGTGTTTATTGCACAAATACCTTTTGAGCTTAAATCCTGGCTTCTCCAAATAATCTGTTATTGCAAAAATCTTTATTGGAGAACATATATATATATATATATATATATATATATATATGTATGTATGTATGTATGTATGTATATTCATATATATTTTATTTGTGCAAAAACTATTTGAAGAAGAAACCCTAGGTTCTCCTATATTTTTATTGAAATATATTTTTGGGAGAAAATATTATTAGGGCCATATCTTTGAGCATTTTATCATACACATCATTTCTCAAAGATTGAAAATATTTTAAGATTTCGAATCTTATTTTGATGATAATAAATAAATGTTAATTTAACAAGTTATTGTTTAAGTGATGATATTTCAGGAAACCTTATATGACAAAGTTCCAAAGGATCAAAGAAATGAAGGTTCAAGATCACAAGTACCAAAAAGCCATACTCTATCAACAAAGTGATCAACAGAATGCTCAAAATGACCAAGATGTTCAAAACACGCGGAAACTTAAAGAATATTGAAGCTTAAGTCTAAGAGGATTCAAAGTAGAATATATATGAAGACATCAAGCTTAGAGTGTTTAATTTTTTAGAATGACTTATATAAGTACTTCATTATAAATATCATTTTGAAATACTTTGAAGCTCATTAGGGGTTGATATGGACTTAAAGACCTTATTTTGAAAACCTCATAAAATGTTGTTTAAAAGTAACAAAGCAAGATGGCTGAGTTTTCAAAACTAACTTGAAAATATAGTATTTATAACTGTTCAGGCGACTGAACTTTAGAGCTCAGGTGCATAAAGATTTTCCTGAACTATTTTTGAACAGGCAGTGTAGGTCCAGGAAACTGACCCCTGAATCCTTAGGTGTCTGACCCTATTTTAAACAAAAAATTTACACTGTGTTTAGAAGGATCAAGCAACTGACCCCGAAGCTTTAGGCGCTTGACCCTTGTTAATGGCTATTATTTTTAAAGTTTTTAAAATTCAAATTTGAGTTGCTTGTGCCCCAAATTTCGTATGAACTTGGGAAACACTCCATGTAACGTGGGCAACACGAATTAAACACTTTTTGAGCCAATAAATACATGGTTTCTCAAACCAAATTAGTACCAAGAAATTGAAAATCATTTTTCAAAGCTCCATTGTTCATACACTCTCAAAGCTCTCTTGCACTCATACTTTTACTGAGATTTTCTAAGATATACTGAGTCTTTAATCACTCTTCTCTTAGCTCAAACTTCTGAGTTACTGATTCATATCAAGAGAAGAATTTTGGTGATACATTCTTGAGTTTCAAATCTTATTCTCTTTAATATTTACTTTGAAGTATATTAGTGCTATATTTGTACTAAGCACTTCTATCTGAGAACATCTTTTATACAAAAGAAATCTTTCTTGTTTCCTTGGTTTTTTTTACGATTCAGGTTTATTGGATCGTTGTACCGAGCATAGGGTATCGCTTAGAGAGGGGGCTCCACCCTAAAGGAGGGATTGTAATAGTTTGTTCCATTTGCAAAGGAACGTTCTAGTGGAATCCTTAGGTGGTCTTGCCTAAGGTGAGGACATAGGATGGGTATAAGCCAAACCTTGTAAAAAACTTGGTCTCACTCTCTACCCTTACTCTTTAACTTTTCAGCATATATAAATTGTGTGATAGTGTTTCTAAGTGCAAGTAGCTGAAAGTTTGAGATTGAGAAAACTTTTAATTTAAGAAAGTTGTTGATTAATATTTTGCTAAAACCTTAAAGGGAGTACGTTGATTAATCGTTTGCAGAAATCTTAGTTAAAAGGAAGTGCACCAATATTCATATATACAGGCTTTATTTAAACTCTAAGCTGAGTTTTGCAAACGCTGAATCAAGGAAGTGCTGCAGCTCATATAATTGGTTAAGTATCTTGTGTTTGGTTGATTGGTTGTTATTGTTAAAGGTATTTGGCTTGTGTTGATATTGAGTTTGGATTTTGGTTGGTTTAATTGAGCGTTTAAAATCAAAACATTCTTGTGTGTTTTCTAAGTATACAAAAAGTTGTCAATTTGTAAAAAAACTTAAAAGAATTTTATAAACCCAATTCACCCCCCCCCCCCTTTTGGGAATACACCTTCCTTTTCAATTGGTATCAAAGTTAAGTTATAGGAAATCTTAATTAGAAGCTATATAAAGGTCTATATGGCACACCTAGGTGTATCCTTGCTGAAGGTCAATCCTCAACTAGACCGCCTATTTTCTGTGGTTAAATATATACATTTTGGAAACAAAGAATGAGAATCTATCTATAAACTATGGATTGAAAAGCATGGAAAGTTGTCACACATGGTGACTACATACCTACTAAATTAGTAGATGGTAAAGAAGTTCCTAAAGAAGAACAAGACTTGACTGATAATGACTATAAAACGATGCAAGTAAACTCAAGTGTCATGAATGCACTATATTGTACTTTAGATGTTAATGAATTCAATAGGGTCATGGCATGTAAGTCAGCTAAAGAAATATGGCATAAGCTAGAGGTAACCTGTTACCTTTACCGTGATCCCAAGAGGGGGGGAGAATTGGTATTTTTAAAATCTATCCCCTAGGTATTCCTCCTAACAGCAGTATGTACACAATCCTATGGTCAATCTAGTGCGAGTAATATTAGAAATTAAATAAAGAAATTTAATCAATTACACAAGCACCAGAAAGCATAAAAGAGAAGGGTGGCACACAGATATGTTATCGAGGTTCGGCCAACTGCCTACGTCCCCGCCTTGGCTAACCAGCACAAGAATTATCACAATAACTTGCTCACTTAAACAGATGGAGCGGCACCTATACAAACCAGGTCAATTAGCACAGGGCTGACCTCAACCTTTACACCAATCCTTACCGGGCTAGATTACCGCCCCCTCAGGTCACGCCTAGAATCTCTCAGATATACAATCAAAAGGTACAATATAAGGGTGCTTTCACGTAAAGCAGATTTGTACCCAAATGCGCACAATCACAAACACCACAGATGATTTAATAATTTAAGCTCAGTGTGGTCCAAATAGTTCAACTCTCAAATATATTTTCTATCAGTGTAATACGTATGTGAGAGTGTCAACGACAATCTATGTGTTTCAAGATATTCAATCAAATGTGCTCACACAGAATATCAAGCAAGCCTCAAGAGTATCGATCAGCAGAATATCTCAATCACATAAATATGTATATGCTTGGACTTGCAAAATATATATGATTTTTGTTTTTAGCAAAAAATATATGAGTGAATAAATATTGCAACAAAGATGTTTCACCTCAAAAACAAATATCTTCTCAAATGGTTTTCAAAATAAAGAGCAATAGATATTTGTAAATGATTTTGAAAATATTTCGCAACCAAAAGCAAATACGAGCTTCTCAAGATGTTGCAACGAATATGCAATCTCAGAAGATCTAGTAAAGCTTTCTTAGGATGAACTTATTAGCAAAGTCCCCTAAGAATCCTTTTGGTTTGGCTCTCAATAAAAATGGATCAATCTCACAACAAAGAGAGAGCAAACCTTCCTATCTAAACACTCAAGAACACTTACAGATGATTTAATGAGTTTTGAATATAAGTTAGAGTGTATTTGGAAGAGTATGAGCAATGAGCAATATTTTGTTTGAGAGAGAATTTGATTTTCTAATCTTCTATTTAATTTTACCAAATGAGAGGGTATATATAGACATACCACAAATTTTTACCGTTGGGGACCTATTAGGGATTGTTATAAAAGTTTAATGATGTTTAAAACATTTTAACCCTATTTAAAAAATATTTAATCGCGGTAAAAATCAGGGCAACCCGAGAAGTCTGGTCGACCAAAAATGTTTTGGTTGACCAAGGGGATTTTGAACTAAAGGCTCGGTCGACTAGGAGAAGGTGATTTTTCAAATCTCTGAGGTTCGGTCGACCAGGCCATTTTGAACTGACTGGTTCAGTCGACTAAACCGTTGGGATTTTTCTCGAGGACCCTCGGTCGACCAGGTAGTTGGAGTACAAAAGTGGCTCGGTCGACCAGATGGTCAAAATGTTGACCGAGGGAGGTTTCGGTCGACCGGGGCTATTTGAACTACCTAGTTCGGTCGACCAGAACCTTGGTCAACTGTTGACCCAGGTCCGGTTCGGTCGACCAAGCCAAAATGAGCTATGTTAGTCGGTCGACCGAAAGTGCACCAAGTGTGCATTTCGGTCCCATTTCAAAACATACAAACCCTATTCAAGTGCCTAACAAATATATGTGCAAATGTACTTGTCCTAAGGGTCATTTATGTCCAAAATTAAGACACCGAAAAAATCTGATGTTAGTCGACCGAAGGGTAAACCCTAAGGTCTTTCTACGGTCACTTTTTAGTTTGTATTTGGTTTGAACTTACAAAATAAACCATGCATGTGATGTGTGTGCTTATTGTAGACACCCCATTTTTACCCAGGCCCAATATATGTATTACTATTATTATTATTATTGTTATTTTATTATTATTATTATTATTATTATTATTATTATTATTATTATTATTATTATTTTATTTATTCTTATTATTATTATTATTATTATTATTATTATTATTTTTTTTTTTCACTAATCTTATTATTATTATTATTATTTTCTTTATTATTATTATTATTTTTCATTAGTATTATTATTATTACTTTTATTTTTATTTCTATTTATATTGTTTATTATTATTATTATTATTTATTATTTTCATTATTATTGACATTATTTTTAATTATTATTATTATTAGTATTTTTACCTTTATTTATTACTATTATTATTATTATTTTATTTATTTATTTATCTTTGTTATTACTATTACTATTATTATTATTATTATTATTATTATTATTATTATTATTATTATTATTATTATTATTATTTCCTTATTTCTATAATAGTAGTATATATTATTTCCAAAAAAAAGAAAAATACCATAAACCAAAAAAGGAAATGTTTTTAGGGTTTTTTCAACATTATTTTTATAAGAAGGGGGGGCGCTGCACAAGGCTGCGCACAGCCGGCAACCGGAGACCAAGAAAAAAACAAAAAAAACCCGGCCATCCATCCTCTCCGCTCTCCCCTGGTTCCTCACTGAACCAGTCATAGCCTCACGCCACCACAGTCGCCACTGTCGCCGCCTCAATCCTCCTTCGCTGCTCATCCTCCTCTTGGCCACGGCAACTCCTTCCACATCATCCTCGGCCACAAGATCCACGACCACCACCATCCTCCAAGCTCAGACGCAGGACCCCCTCTATCATTCTCCCTCTCCATCACTCTCCTTCTCCACTCACCTGACGAACCAGCAAGAAGTCGCCGCTGCTGCGGCCACCTGTCCCTAGCCGTGGTGGTCGCCAACACAGCCGCGGCTGTCTCCGGCCACTACAGCCGAGAACTCCATCAGCAGCCCTTTGCAACCTTCTCAAGCCACCCGCACAGCCCACGAACCAGAGTCCTTCGGCGACTCAGTGACGGCCACTATTACCCTCTGCTCCGGCTGGCCACTATCAAGCTCACCCAATAATACCAGCTCCGGCGTATTCCTGCTGCTGCTGCATGAACCGCCACTTCTCCGGCCACTCATAGTCGCCGCCGCTTTCCCACGAGTCTCCAGCCACCATCGCCGTCTCCGTCATCTTCTCAGTCCTGCGGTACCCCCCCCCCCCCCACTGTAAGCTTTCCTGTACACGCACACACACAATGAGCGCACACACACATACTTTCACATGCACACACACACTTTATATTTTAATGTTTAAATTTTTCTTTATTTTATACTTGTTATATATATTAAAATTGTTATTAGAGGTTTTTTTTTTATATGTTGATCATATTGTTATTATTATTTGTATATTATTATTAGTAATATTATTATTATTATTATTTATATATCATTATTAGTAAATTGCTTGAATATTATTATTGCCATTATATTAATTGTATTAACATTATTATATTGATTTTACTTGTATTAGTATTATTTTGTTTGTATTAGTATTACTTTGTTTGTATTATTATTAAGTAATATTATTATATTGTTGACTTATTATTATTAGTATTATTATTATATATATTGTTGGTATGTTCTTATTATTATTATTATTATTATATTAGTGGAGTACTATTATTATTGTTGTCATTTATTAGTTATTATCTAATGTGCATATATATTATTGTTATTGCCTTATATGTTTATTTGTATATTTATATTATTTTGAATGCACATTTTTTTTGTATAATTTGTATATTTGTATTATTATTGTGATTGTCTTATATTATTATTTGCATATTCATGCATATTCTATTGCATATGAGCTTACATATTTTCATATTATTATTGTAGTTCCATAATATTCAAATTGTATATCTAATTTGCATGTATATATATTTACGTAATATTATTGTCTATTATGTATTCCTGTGATATTATTGTTTATTATTGTTGTAATTATCATGTTAATATTTAGTTGATCTTATTATCTAGTTATTCTATGGTTTTCATCATTGTCATATTGATATTGTATATTTTGGGTGATCATTATTGTAATATTGATATTGTATATTAGGGCAGTCATATTGATTTAGGGTTTTTGATTATTATTATATATTATTTAGGTTTGATTTGTTGCCTTAATTTTATTAATTGTTTTAAATATATATTATTGTTTATTAACATGCTAATTTTAGGTCAATTTGTTTCCATAATTTCAGTTATTTCCATATTTATTATTGCATTTTGTACATTTATTCTAGGGTCCAAATTGTTTCCATAGGTATTAATTGTTTCCATATGTGTATATGTTGAATATTAACTTTAAGGTTTTGATTATTTCCGGGTTGTTATTATTGTATTTATAGGATGTCATTATCTTATTATATGGTAGTATATTATTGTCATTATTAATATTATCGTTATTATTATTACGTATAATATAGTATCGTTATTATTATTATCCTAAGTTTAGTATTATTATGATATGAGTTATATTGTTATTATTATGATGATATGTGTATTATTACTATCTATTAGGTTGGTTCATTATTAGGATAAGTTATTAGGTGCTATAATCAATTTATTACTATATAGTATATATAGCATATATGTATCCTTATTATTATTGCATATATTATAGTAATTTAATTTATTAGTTTATTATCTTGTTAATATATATTAAAACCTCCCATACTAAGTATTTTCCTATAAAAATTCTATATACAATTTCAAAATTTTGGGAGTATATTTTCTTACTCATAATCCCTATGATTTTATTGCGAGGGTATGAGCCTTCGGGCATCACGTACCTTTAAGCTCTGAGGGAATATATATGTATATATTATCTTTATTTATTTATTATTTTATTTATTTATTTTACATGTATTTATAAATTCATAAAAAGGAGTAATTTAAAGAATTGTTAGATTGATTTAGGGATAATTTCAAATTAATTAGGTACCGTTCGTAAGAACGGGTGCGTAGGGGGTGCTCGTACCTTCCCCTCGCGTAACCGAACTCCCGACCCCAACTCTGGTAATGTAGACCGATTTTACCCCTAATGGGGTAGTAATCATGTGTTCTAACCGCACTAAAGGTTAGTGGCGACTCTGACATTCCATATTTTTCCATGAAAATATTAAATTGATTTTTACTTCGCCGCTCGGGGCACACGCGCACCCGGTCCCACCTTATTGACCTATCATGGTCCTATTCTTATTAACCCATCGCAGTCCCATCTTATTGACCCATCGCAGTCCCACCTTATTGACCTATCACGGTCCCATTCTTATTGGCCCCTTCATGGTCCCACTTTTATTGACCTATCGCGGTCCACTCTTATTAACCCTTTTGCAGTCTCACTCATGTTGATCCTTCACTGGTCAGGTTTGAGAAGCCACACTTTGGTCACTTTTGATGCATTGGGCCCGATCCAAAATCAGCGTCTTTTATCTTTGCAGGTTTGTTGCTACAAATAACGTAGGAGAGTTCCTACTTTTGCTTTGAAGCAACGAAACCTACAAAGAGGGGCAGCTGTAGACACCCCATTTTTACCCAGGCCCAATATTATTATTTTTAATATTATTATTATTTTGCTATTATTATTATTATTTTTATTACTATTATTATTGTTATTATTATTATTATTATTATTATTATTATTATTTTCACTATTATAATCATTATTAATTATTTATCATTATTATTTTTAGTATTTTTTATTATTATTTACATTATTATTTTTATTATGATAATTATCATTATTTTAGATATTACTTTATTATTATAGTATTATTTTTATTATTATTACTTTACTATTATTTTGCTTATTTTTATTTTTCTTGATTATTATTATTATTATTATTATTATTATTATTATTATTATTATTATTATTATTTATTATTTTTATCATTAATATTATTTATTTATTATTATTATAGGTATTTTTATCTTTATTATTATTATTATTAGTATTATTACTATTTTGTTATTATTATTATTATTATTAGTATTTTGCTCATTATTATTACTATTTATTTATTATTATTATTATTATTATTTAGGGCTTGGTGTAGGGTTTTAGTCAGAAGCCTATATATAGGCTCTTATTCACACAGGAAAAAGGGGCGCTGCACAAGGGGCTGCGAACACAGCCAAGAGAGCACACAGCCGGCGACACAGAAAGAAAACAAAAAAAAAACCCTCAGTCCATCCCTCTCTCACCCTTGCAGCCCCCCATCCAGCCTCCTCATGGCAATACCCAGCCGCCTCACGGTAACACCCAGCCGTCTTCACCCACACCAGCAACCAAGAAACAGCGTCTCCAAGCAGAACCGAACAGAACCAGTCCCTAGCCGTCGCCAACACCCCTCGCCGCCGCCGTCGCTCACCATCCTTGCCGACGCCGTTGCCCATGCTGCTTGTCTCCTTTTCCGTCCCTGACTTCGCCCCAGTCCTCGGAGCACTCCACCCGAAGCCAGCAACTCCGACCATCCTTCCTTCCATTCTCCCTCTCTCCGTCTCCTCTGCTTTCTCCTTTGCCTCCTGCAAGGAAGGCTGGTACTGCCGCTGCACACGCACCAGCAGATCTCCGGCAACCGTCCCGCTGCTGCAACTCCATCCCCACTGCTCCAGCCACCGTTGACGTCGAAGCAACCTCCACACCCACGCACAGCGACACCAGCAGACCACCAGGCCTCTCCTCGGCTCCTGCCAGCAACTCCCCACCAGTTCCGGCGTTCCTCCGTCACGACCTTAGCCCCCACTGTAAGTACTTCTTTCTGCATGCCGGCCACAGCACACACATATGCACGGCCTGATCTCTTGTGTTTTTCTTTTCTTTCCTTTATTTTATTTTGTTGAAAATTTGTAAACAAGAATATACAGTTATGTTAGATAGGCCATGAGAGATGCAAGTTTCCAATTTTGTTTCTTTTAATAATAATAATAATGTTGGCAGTGAAGAGATAGGTAGTAATTGTTAACTGTAAATATTAATTGATTTATCATCACATATTTGGGTTTTGGTTGTTATTGGTAGTGTTTTAATATTTAAAATTTAGGTTTAAAGTTTCATTGTCTTTATTGTGTATATTACTTAATATTATTGTCGTAGGTTTTGGATTATATCATTTAATTTTTATTTTTTTATTTTTCATAGCTATTGTTGTATATTTGTTTAAAGTACTTATATTATCGTTGTATTTTTTTTTGTAATCATTGTAATATACTTATTTTTATTGTTACATATTATTTAGGATGTTTGTTTTATTGTGTAGACATTATTTAGGCTTTTTGATATATTTAGGATATTTATCATATTTATTGTTTATAGGATATTTAGGGATTTTATGTATTATTGTTTAGGATTGTAACATTTACGCATGTTCATGATTCTTGATTATTTACATTATTTTCATGATATTATCTTTTAAGGTTTTGGTTATTGTTTTAGTTTAGGGTTTTGACTATTTTACGTTATTAGGGTTTTGAGTAGTGTTTTATTTAATCTGTCTCTATATTGTTATTGTGTACTAATTTTAGGGATTTCATACCATTGAATATTGATCTTAAGGGTTTCCATAAAATGTATATTACTTCTTTGGCTTTTATATGGTTTGGAAGAATTTGATTTATTTTCCATATTTATGCACAGTATTTCCATATTAAGGTATATTAATATTTTAGAGTTTGTGTATATTTTATGATAGATTCATGATGTGAATTATTGTCCATAATCACATTCATTTTCCTTACATGTTTATAAAAGTACATAATTTCTAGGGTTTAATTTGTTTCCACATTATTATTGTATATTAATGGTAAGACTTCAATTGTTTCCATAACTATTATTGTATATATCCTATATTTATTCTAGGGATTAATTGTTTCCATAATGACTATTGTATATATCGTTATTTATCTTAGGAATTAATTGTTTCCATATGTGCATATATTGAGGGTTTTGATTATTCATAAGTGAGTATCATTATATTTATAGGATGTTAATATCTTACTATATGCTTGTGTATTATTATTATTATTATTACGTGTGATATATCATCATTAGTATTACTATTATTATTATTATTATTATTATTATTATTATTATTATTATTATTATTGTTATAAGTTTAGTATTACATTATATTATTATTATTATTATCATTATTGTTATAAGTTTAGTATTACATTATCATTCTTATTATTGTGTGTATATCATTACTATCTATTAGGTGGGTTTATTATTAGGATATGTCATTAGGTATTATAGCAATTTATTATTATATAGTATATATAGCATATATGTATCCCTATTATTATTACATGTATTATGGTAATTTAATTTCTTAGTTTTTTTATCTTATTAATTTATATTAAAACCTCCCATACTAAGTATTTTCCTATAAAAATTCTATATACAATTTCAAAATTTTGGGAGTATATTTTCTTACTCATTATCCCTATGATTTTATTACGGGGGTATGAGCCTTCGGGCATCACGTACCCTAAGCTCTGAGGGAATATATATGTATATATTATCTTCATTTATTTATTATTTTATTTATTTATTTATTTATTTATTTTTCACATGTGTTTATAAATTCATAAAAAGGAGTAATTTAAAGAATTATTAGATTAACTTAGGGATAATTTCAAATTAATTAGGTACTGTTCGTAAGAACGGGCGCGTAGGGGGTGCTCGTACCTTCCCCTCGCGTAACCGAACTCCCGACCCCAACTTTGGTAATGTAGACCGATTCTACCCCTAACGGGGTAGTAATCATGTGTTCTAACCGCACTAAAGGTTAGTGGCGACTCCGACATTCCTTATTTTTAATTGAAAATTAAAATTAATTTTTATTTCGCCGACCGGGGCACACATGCTCCCGGGACGTCGTGACACTTATTACGAACCAAATATCCTAATTACTATTACAGACAAAGTTCACTACTGAATATTACAATCAAAAACATGAATTTGTCTTCAAGCTTTAAGTTTTATGTGCCATAAATGTATCAGCTAATATAGACCTTCACATGGACTAGATATTCATTAAATACGTGGGTATTTTTCATTATCAAAACCGGGCGTGACCTATAAGGTCAACATTCTCCCCCTTTTTGATGATGACAAATACAATTATCAAAAATATAGGGTTAAGCCCAAGAAGGCTCCCCCTCACAATATGCATCCAATGTATTTTTAAGCAAACCCATTATATTTGCCCCCTTTCCATCTCCCCCTTTTGGCAACAACAAAAAGGGCTATTTGAATTAAAATCCTAGACAATGGGTGATTATTACATTTATGCATGATGAATTTTGGAAAGATTTTTGAAAAATTTCGGCAGTGTCGTTTGTAAATCGGACTTTCCAAAAGACATCCTGTATAAACGTAACCTGTTTGAGTTTAAAATTCCTTGCAATTTATCCACAACTACTAAATAGTTAAATATGGTCCAATACAGCAAATAAAATATCAATATGAACATGAATTGGACAAGTTGTGCAACACAAACGATAATCAATATAATCATGCAATAGGAGTACAGAGTATGCATACAATCAATAATCAACTTTCACAAATTTTAAGGCAAGAGGATTAGTGAATCATTAGTATCAGTTGCTAAGACTTGGAAAGTTTCCATGAGAGAGCTCCCCCTAAATTTATGCAAGTTATGAAACATTTAAGTTTAAGAAGCTTCTCTACTATGCATTAAGCCTAACTCACGTCTAATTTGTATGAACCTATCCTTAGGTAGTGGTTCAGTGAATATGTCGGCCCACAGTTCATTAGTGCATACAAACTCAAGAGCCACATCTCCTTTTTGCACATGATCATGAAGAAAATGATGTCTAATTTCAATGTGTTTAGTTCGTGAATGTGAGATAGGATTTTTAGAGATGTTGATTGCACAAGTATTATCACATTTAATCGGTATTGTTTCATAGTGCAATCCAAAATCCACAAGTTGTTGTTTTATGTAAAGAGTTTGGACACAATAACTTCCAGCTGCAATATATTTAGCTTCGGCTATGGATAAGGCAACTGAGTTTTGTTTCTTGGAGAACCAAGAAACAAGAGATTGTCCTAAGTAATGACAAGTGCCGTTAGTACTTTTTCTATCAACTTTACTACCGGCAAAGTCAGCATCAGTGTAACTAACAATCTCAAAGGTAGTACGCTTAGGGTACCACAATCCTAATTCAATAGTCCCAACTAGATATCTAAGGATTCGTTTAACAGCTTTTAGATGAGATTCCTTAGGAGCAGCCTGAAACCTAGCACACATACATACACTAAACATAATATCGGGCCTACTAGCAGTGAGATATAGGAGACTTCCAATCATGCCACGATATAATTTTACGTCAATAGGGATTCCTTGCTCATCTTTATCAAGCTTAATGAAAGAGTTCATAGGTGTGCTAAGAATTTTACAATCTTCTGTGTTAAATTCCTTTAGCAAGTCCTTAATGTATTTAGATTGGCATATGAAAGTTCCATAATTAGCTTGCTTAATTTGTAGACCTAAGAAGAAAATGAGTTCACCCATCATGCTCATTTCAAATTCACTTTGCATGCATTTGGCAAACTCATTACACAACTCATCATTAGTTGCTCCAAAAATGATATCGTCCACATAGATTTGAACGAGGAGCATATCATCATTTTTGGATTTAATGAAGAGTGTAGTGTCAATTTTGTCACGGGTAAACCCATTTTCTAGTAGAAAACCACTAAGCCTCTCATACCAAGCTCTAGGAGCTTGTTTCAATCCATACAAGGCTTTAGATAACTGGTAAACATGATCAGGATATTTATGATTTTCAAAACCGGGTGGTTGTTCTACGTATACCTCTTCATTTATGTAGCCATTTAGAAAAGTGCTTTTAACATCCATTTGAAACAATTTAAAATTTTTAAAAGTGGCAAAGGCAAGTAACATACGAATGGCTTCTAATCTAGCAACAGGAGCATATGTTTCATCAAAGTCAATCCCTTCTTGTTGATTATACCCTTGGGCAACTAGTCTAACTTTATTCCTAGTTATTACCCCATTCTCATCTTTCTTATTTCTATATACCCATTTAGTTCCAATGATGGTGTGCTCATTAGGCCTAGGAACTAAGGTCCACACTTTGCTTCTTTCAAATTGATTAAGTTCTTCTTGCATGGACATCACCCAAGACTCATTTTCTATGGCTTCTTTAACATTTTTAGGTTCTTCTTAGGATAAGAAAGCAGAATGATTCACTATATTTCTCAAGGAGGATCTTGTGGCTACTCCACGGGATGGTTCGCATATGATTTGATCTATAGGATGATTTCTAATGAATTTCCAATCTCTAGGCAACTCCTTATTTCCATTTTCATTATCTTCAAATGATTTTTCATTTGCTTCTTGATTTTCACTTGCATTGTTTTCAATACACATTTTCTCTAAGCATTTTCTAATGTCAATATCATCTTCATCATCTTTATTAAAAAATGGATTAGACTCATCAAACACAACATGAATAGATTCAACAATAGTTAAAGTTCTTTTATTGAAAACCCTATATGCTTTGCTATTTAATGCATATCCTAGGAAGATGCCTTCATCAGATTTAGAGTCAAATTTTCCTAGATGCTCCTTATCTTTAAGCACAAAGCATTTACAACCAAACACATGAAAATAGGAAATATTAGGCTTATGGTTGTTCCATAATTCATAAAGGGTTTTATTAATTGATGGTCTAATCAACACCCTATTCATAACATAGCATACAGTATTAATAGCCTCAGCCCAAAAATATTTAGGTAAGTTATGCTCATTCAACATAGTTCTACCCATTTCTTGCAGTGACCTATTCTTTCTTTCTACTACACCATTTTGTTGAGGTGTCCTAGGTGCAGAGAAGTTATATGATATGCCCTCTAAGTCACAATATTTTTCTATGTTTTCATTTTTTAATTTTGTGCCTCTATCACTTCTTATGTGAGTGATTTTGTATCCTTTTTCATTTTGAATTCTCCTACAAAGTTTGATAAATTGCTCACATCATTCATTTTTATGTGCAAGAAACAACACCCATGTGAATCTAGAAAAGTTATCCACAATTACAAAAGCATAAGATTTACCACCAAGACTTTGCACATAGTTAGGTCCAAATAAATCTAGGTGAAGCAACTCCAAGGGTCTAGTAGTAGATATGAATTTCTTTTTCTTAAAACTAGATTTTTTTTGCTTACCCATTTGACATGCATCACAAATTTTATCCTTTGCAAAAGACATCTTAAGCAAGCCTTTAACTAGCTCTTTTCTAACAAGTTTAAACAGTAAATTCATGCTAGCATGTCCTAAATGCCTATGCCATAACCAACTAGCTTCATTTATAGCAGAAAAACATGTTACTTGTTGTGAAACTAAATTATCAAGAGAGGTAGTATAAACATTTTCATGTCTATTAGCAATAAAAAGCACTTTGTGGTCTGTTTTATTTTCTACTATGCATTTGTCATTTTCAAAAGATACTTTATATCCTATGTCACACAACTGGCTTATGCTAGGTAGATTATGTTTCAATCTATCAACCAGTAAAACATTGTCAATACTAAGAGAGGAATCCTTACCAACCTTACCTACACCGACGATACGTCCTTTGGCATTGTCCCCAAAGGTTACGTAGCCTCCATCATTGGGAACAATTGTTGTGAATTTGCCCTTGTCACCGATCAAGTGCCATGAGCACCCACTATCTAAGTACCATCGGTCCTTGGAGGAGGACGATCTTAGGCATATCTGCAAAATAAGCTAAGTGACTAATGCTGGTCCCCAAATTTTGTTGGGTCCACGGGGGTTAGTAGCAGTATCTCCCTTAACTACCCATACCTTCCTAATTCTAGCATGCTTATTTCTAAGTGGACAATCAAATTGAATATGACCAATTTATTTACATTTAAAACATTTTAATCTACACTTAGGTTCTTTAGGAGGAATATGAGATTTTGACTTACGTGTAAAATGTCCTAGGTAAAGATTAGGTCATCTAACATTTTCAATACCATTAAAACCAAGACCCTCTTTACTTAAGGAGTTTCTTTGGGCACTAAGTAATTTTTCAAAATTTTCTTTGCCTTGGTGAATTTAAAAATAATTTTAAAGCTAGCCTCCAATTTTCTCTCAAGCTCAACAATAGTAGTATCCTTTTCTTTTAAAATAGACGCATGAGAGGTTTTTGTCATACTAAATAATTTTGACCAATTTTCACATTTCCTTTTCAAATCATTATTTTCTTTGGTCATTTTTCCTAACAATTTTGAAACACGAATATATTCAAATTGTAATTCTCTAAATGTAGGCATGCTGTCAGAATCACAATCATCAGATTAATAATAAGAAGATGATGAACAAGAAGACAACACCTCATCCTCATGTGCCCAATCTATTTACATTTAACATATTTTAATCTACACTTAGGCTCTTTAGGAGGAATATGAGATTTTGACTCACGTGTAAAATGTCCTAGGTAAAGATTAGGTCATCTAACATTTTCAATACCATTAAAACCAAGACCCTCTTTACTTAAGGAGTTTCTTTGGGCACCAAGTAATTTTTCAAAATTTTCTTTGCCCTTGGTGAATTTAAAAATAATTTTGGAGCTATCCTCCAATTTTCTCTCAAGCTCAACAATAGTAGTATCCTTTTCTTTTAAAATAGAGGCATGAGAGGTTTTTTCCATACTAAATAATTTTGGCCAATTTTCACATTTCCTTTTAAATCATTATTTTCTTTGGTCACTTTGCCTAGTAATTTTGAAACACAAATATATTCAAATTGTAATTCTCTAAATGTAGGTATGCTATCAAACTCACAATCATCAGATGAATAATAAGAATATGATGAACAAGAAGACAATACCTCGTCCTCGTGTACCATCAAGCACAGATTAGCAACCTCCATGTCACTATGATCCGAATCTGAGTCTCTGCTGCTGAATTGGTCCCATGGAATCCCAACCTTCATGGCTTTCTTCTTTTTCTTAGCCTCTTTTTTTAGCAGTGGGCAGTCAGGTTTGATGTGCCCCCACCTTGTTGCAGTTGTAGCATGTAGGAGCATTTGATTTTTATTTTCTTTTGCTAGACTCTCCCTTCTCATTAGTGGAGTCTCTGTATTTTCTAAATGGCTTCCTGTTCTTCCTGAAACTTTTTGGTTAGCATAGTCATTTCATCATCAGTGTCAGATTCACTATACTCACTAGATGTGTTATTAGATGCTTTTAATGCAGTCACTTTCTTAGCCCTGTTATGCTCATTAAATCTTTCATTTATGGACAGTTCATAAGTGATGAACCTATCAATTCATCTAAGCTCATGGCCTTAAGGTCTCTACCCTCAGCAATGGTTGTAGCCTTGGCTTCCCAAACAAGAGGTAAGCCTTTAAGGATCTTTCTGATCATCTCATATGTGGGATAGGTCTTTCCTAATGCATGCAATGAGTTTATGATGTGTGTGAATCTAGTGTACATGCTTTGAATGGACTCACCTACCTTCATCCTAAAGGCCTCATACTCACTAGTCAACATATCTATCCTACTGTCTTTCACATCTCTAGTACCCTCATATGTGACCTCTAACTTATCTCATATTTCCTTTGCAGTGGAACATGCCATGATCCTGTTAAATTCATTTACATCATGACTACAGTATAAAATATTCATGGCAGTGGCATTAAGACTAACCGCTTTCGTATCATCATCATCATATTCATCCTCAGTCTTAGGAACCCTAGCTACACCCTCAGTTTTCATAGGAACATAGTTTCCCTTAGAGACAATCTTCCACACATTCCAATCAGTATTCTGAAGGTAGATGTGCATCCTCTGTTTCCAGAAGGTGTAGTCAACACCACTGAAAACAGGAGGTCGTGTGGAAGATGGTCCCTCGGGGAAAAGGGTCATGAGCTATAAGTCATATGTGATCTTTTTGCAAAATAACGACTAGTCTATACTATGTGGCTCTGATACCAATTGTTAGCTTTACCGTGATCCCAAGAGTGGGGGTGAATTGGTATTTTTAAAATCTATCCCCTAGGTATTCCTCCTAATAGCATTATGTACACAATCCTATGGTCAATCTAGTGCAAGTAATATCAGAAATTAAATAAAGCAGTTTAATCAATTACATAAGCACCAGAAAGCAATAAAGAGAAGGGTGGCACACAGATATGTTATCGAGGTTCGGCCAACTGCCTACATCCCCTCCTTGGCTAACCAGCACAAGGATTATCACAATAACTTGCTCACTTAAACGGGTGGAGCAGCACCTATACAAACCAGGTCAATTAGCACAGGGTTGACCTCAACCTTTACACCAATCCTTACCGGGCTGGATTACTGCCCCCTCAGGTCATGCCTAGAATCTCTCAGATATACAATCAAAAGGTACAATATAAGGGTGCTTTCACGTAAAGCAGATTTGTACACAAATGCGCACAATCACAAACACCACAGATGATTTAATAATTTAAGCTCAGTGTGGTCTAAATAGTTCAACTCTCAAATATATTTTCTATCAGTGTAATACGTACGTGAGAGTGTCAATGACAATCTGTGTATTTCAAAATATTCAATCAAACGTGCTCACACAGAATATCAAGCAAGCCTCAAGAGTATCGATCAGCAAAATATCTTAATCACATAAATATGTATATGCTTGGACTTGCAAAATATATATGATCTTTGTTTTCAGCAAAAATATATGAGTGAATAAATATTGCAACAAAGATGTTTCACCTCAAAAACAAATATCTTCTCAAATGGTTTTCAAAATAAAGAGCAATAGATATTTGTAAATGATTTTGAAAATATTTCACAACCAAAAGCAAATACGAGCTTCTCAAGATGTTGCAACGAATATGCAATCTCAGAAGATCTAGTAAAGCTTTCTTAGGATGAACTTATTAGCAAAGTCCCCTAAGAATCCTTTTGGTTTGGCTCTCAATAAAAATGGATCAATCTCACAACAAAGAGAGAGCAAACCTTCCTATCTAAACACTCAAGAACACTTACAGATGATTTAATGAGTTTTGAATGTAAGCTAGAGTGTATTTGGAAGAGTATGAGCAATGAGCAATATTTTGTTTGAGAGAGAATTTGATTTTCTAATCTTCTATTTAATTTTCCCAAATAAGAGGGTATATATAGACATACCAGAAATTTTTACCGTTGGGGACCTATTAGGGATTGTTAGAAAAGTTTAATGACGTTTAAAACATTTTAACCCTATTTAAAAAATATTTAACCGCGTTAAAAATCAAGGCAACCCGAGAGGTCCGGTCAACCAGAAATGTTTCAATCGACCAGGTCTCATATGGTTCGATCGACCAGGGGGATTTTGAACTAAAGGCTCGGTCGACCAAGAGAAGGTGATTTCTTGAATCTCCAAGGTTCAATCGACCGGTCCATTTTGAACTGGCTGGTTTGGTCGACCAGACCATTGGGATTTCTCCCGAGGACCCTCGGTTGACCAGGTAGTTGGAGTAAAAAAGTGGCTCAGTCGACCAGATGGTCAAAATGTTGACCTAGGGAGGTTTCGGTCCACGGGGGCTTTTTGAACTACCTAGTTCGGTCGACCAGGACCTTGGTCAACTGTTGACCTAGGTCTGGTTCGGTCAACCAGGCCAAAATGAACTATGTTGGCCGGTCGACCGAAAGTGCACCAAGTGTGCATTTCGGTCCCGTTTCGAAACATACAAACCCTATTCAAGTGCCTAACAGACATATATGCAAATGTATGTGTCCTAGGGTCATTTATGTCCAAAATTAAGACACCAAAAAAGTCCGGTGTCAGTCGATCGAAGGGTAAACCCTAAGGTCTTTCTACGGTCACTTTTTAGTTCGTATCTAGTTTGAGCTTACAAAATAAACCATGCATGTGATGTGTGTGCTTATTGTAAACCAAATATCCTAATTACTATTACAGACGAAGTTCAATACTGAATATTACAATCAAAAACATGAATTTGTCTTCAAGCTTTAAGCTTTCACATGCCATAAATGTATCTGCTAATATAGACCTGCACATGGACTAGATATTCATTAAATACGTGAGTATTTGTCATTATCAAAACCGGGGGTGACCTATAAGGTCAACATAACCTATGAAAAAATGGTAGATGTTAGAGATAGTAGAATCGACATGCCCACTAGCAAGTATGACGCCTTTAAAATGAATACTAATGAAACTATCACTAGCATGTATACTAGATTTACTCACGTAATAAATTCCTTAAATGCTTTAGGGAAAAATTATTCAATATATGAAATGATTCAAAAAATCCTTAGAGGACTTCCTCCAATATGGGAACCCAAAGCCACAACTATAACCGAAGGAAGAAACCTTAAGAGTACCTTACTAGATGAACTAATTGGATCCTTTCTCACCTATGAGATGACAATTAACGAAAGAAGTGAAAAATCTAAAGCCCAGGAATCCATTACATTTAAAGCCTCAAACAAAAGATCTAGTGATGAAGATGAAGAAGAGATGGATGCATATGAAATAGCCTTCATAACCAAGAAACTTGCAAAAATCCTTAGAAGGAAGAATAAATTTACAAGAAAAATCCGAAACTCAAAATTAGATGAAGATGAAGAAAAGGAAATCAGTAAGAAGAAAACAAAGGCTGAACTTCCATCATGTTATAATTGTAAGAAAGTTGGACACATAAAATCAGATTGTCCACAACTTAAGAAAGATTCTAAGAAGAAAAATAAAAAGGCAATGAAGGCCACTACAAGGGATAATATTAGTACAAGTAGTTCAGATAGTGAATCAAGTGACCAAGAGGTTGCTTGCTTTATGGCATAGAATGATGATGAAGAACAGAGCTCCTTATCCAAATCATTTAATAATTCTTGTAATGATTCAATTGACGAATCCAATTATGAGAGTATGCCATCTTATGAAGAACTACAACGTGAACTATTCAAAGTTCATAAGATTCTAGTTAATATGACTAAATGATACACATCATTGAAAAATAAGAATGAAGCTATAATAAAAGAATTGGAATCTCAAAAACTTGCTGAAATAGAAAATGATTTAAAAATCAAAAAATTAGAAAGCAAGAATGAAAAGGTGATAAAAGAATTAGAAGGTCTAAGATCCCAAACTTCCATTGATAATGAGAAAGATCAATATATTTCTGAACTAGAGAACAAAATCAGCAAGATGTCTCAAAACCAAGTAAAGCTACAAGAAAAGAGTAATAAAACACAAGACTCAGAAATCTGTGATCTCAAAAGTAAAATTGAGGACCAAGCCAAAATCATATATAATTTTACTGGAGGAAAGGATAACTTTGATAAAATGATTGGCGCACAAAGAATGTCCTTGAATAAAGAAGGCATAGGATTTAAAGAAGTTAAGAAAACAAGGAAAAAGAACCTCTACATGGGATACTTTACAAAAGCCTCAAAATATTATGCAAGCACATCCTTAAATGCTTACACACATACCACATGTTTTCTATGTAAGAAGAAAGCACATATTAAGTTTGAATGCCCATTAAAGAGAAAGGGTGTGAAAACTAGACAAGTTTGGAGAATAAAAGAAACATCGCTTGCTAAACCATTTGGACCCAAGAAAGTATGGGTACCTAGATAAAAAGGACTTCGAAGATATTAGGATTAGCTATTCACTTTTTAGAAAATAAGAAAACCACTTAATCCAAATTAATACAAGAATATTGAACTAGTTGAAATGAAGAAAACTTAAAGAAGAGCTCATGAGCTTATTGACAAACTATAACATTAAAACAAATACAAAAATGGTATTATTGACCAAATCAAGAAAGCTTGGATTGTACAAGGCTTATCTTAAAAATCAAGGAAGCCATATTCCTCAAAATCCAAATTGAAAAGATATTTGAAGCTTGATAATATGATAAATCAAAAGAAGGAAGAGTTTATGTTAAGTGAAAATAAAATTTTTAAAAGATTAAGGGAGTCAGGCAACTGAGCTTGGAAGTTCAGATGACTGAGCAGTGTAATTTGGAGGATCAGGTGCCTGAGCCTTCAGACCTTAGGCGGCATATGTGCTAGTGCCTACTGAAAAATTAATTTTATAAATTGTCTAGCGATTGAGTTAAATCTTCAGGCGCTTGACCTCGCGGATCCTATATATTTTCAGTGAGAAAAACCCTTTTTAGATTCTAGGCTACTAGACCCTACTCCATCACTCACCTGAGGCTCCTACTCTTGATTTCCATTGATTCCTAGTTCCAAATCCCTCAAATCAAAGTCTCCCAATCTCTCTCTTACACTTTTTCCCACGGTTTCTAGGGTTTCACATTGGCTGTTCAGTTGTTTCCTCCACAATCAAAGATGCCTTGCACCAAAACTATTTCAAATCGAGGTTCTTATTTCGAAAGAGATGATAATAACATCGAACAATGGCTCGTCACTCCTCAATAGAAGCATCGATATCGAACTCATCTCCATTCTATGGAATCAATTTTTGGTAAGGTCATAGATACCACCTTCTTAGAATCATAATTTCTGGAAATCCTGCCAATGTTTTGGAATATTGGTTGGAAGAATTTTGTAGCTTATCAATCCAAAGGCCTGTATCCAAACCTAGTGAAGATCTTCTATGCAAATATGATACATGGAGAAAATGTGCTAACCACTAAGGTTAGGGGAACGAAGATAGTTTTATCTCCACAAATTTTAGCTCCTATTTTGCATATTGGCCCAAGAGAATTTGAGTGTCCAGCATTTGCCCAAACATGGATTCTAGAGCAAGGTTTCACTCCCGAGGAATTCTTCCCACTGATTATAGTATAGGAACCTGTTTACTTTGGTCATCCTCCTATGTACAAATAGCTGAATCTTGAAGCTCAAAAACTTCAGAAAATCATCACAGACAACATCCTACTAAAAGTTGGCTCATATAATCACCTCTCCTATGTAGATTTTTTGTGTTATAGTGTCTGCTGAAAGGGAAGAAATTAGATCTATCTAGCTTAATTTTGAAGTGGATGTAGGCAAAATTAGAAGCAAGTCGAGTCACTATTCCATATGGTGGTGTTCTTAACCTTCTCTTTGCTCACCTCAATGTTACTACGCCTACTGAGTTGTTCATAAAGCATACACAGTACGACCTTTTCAATTCCATAACCCTGAAACAAATGGGATATAAAAAGCATGAGTAGGGTTGGTTTTTGAAAGGAGGACGACCACAAAGGCTAGTAGTTGTACCTCCTCCACCTCAAGATCAGCAACAAGGACCTCTAGCTAACACTCCTTCTTGGTTTGTACCCTTTCATCATAAATTCACTACGTTTAGCAAAGATATGCATTCAGGTCTTCGGTCCCTTCAGGACAATGTATCCTCACTCCACACTACTTGCTCTTCACTTGATTAGTGTCTTACTTGCATAGAGCAGTATAGGGCTAGCTCATCTCGTAGTGTTGATCCCATGGATACCCGTTCTGCCTCTCGAAGTGAGCTTCATCTAATGAAGAATCTGAGGAAGGAAGTGAGGAGCATGATGAAGAGGAAGCTGAAGCTGAAGTTGAAGTTGATGGTGATAATGATGATGATGCTGCTGATGCTTGATCTATTTTTTGTTGTATTAAAGTCTTATCTATGTATTGGCTTAGTCTTTGTGTTGCTTTGTTTTCTTGTTCTTTTCTTTTAGTTTGGCTTGTAACTCCCTTGTTTATGTCTTTTTGTAATTTTTAATGACTACATTGTTGAAATTGGCGTATTCCCAAGAGGGGGGTGAATTGGGTATTTAAAATTTTCTTCCTAGGTCAATTAAAATTTCAGCAGCAATATTACACAAGCCTAGGGTCTTTCTATACAATCATAAACTTTATCAAGAATTAAACGCAAACATTCAAGTGTTGAAATTTAAAATGTAGAAATTATCGGGGTTCAGCCAATACTACCTACGTCCTCGGTTCAAGCTCACAAGCAAGATGATTCCACTAAGGCTCGCTTAAAGGGTAGAGCGGCACCTAATACAACACCTTAACATGATGGTGCACCTAACTTTCTTAATCGGGTCAAAGCCAATCCGAGACTTTTCACAAGGCAAGTCTCTCTCTTCTGACCACACGTTGGGAACACTATTGATAATCAAATTTGTGTACAAACAAATATGCTTCTTACACTAAGCATATATGTACCACTAAGTTTAATCAAATAATGCACTCACATATGATAGGATATTAAGTTCAAGTGAGATTTTGTTAACCAATGTGTTAAATCTCAACAATATGTATGTCAATGTGTATACGCAAAAGTGAGACTTTTGATATCAAGCTAATATGCTTGTAATGTGAATAGACAAATAGTCTCTACAACCCCAAACAAATATCACAATAATATTTCTCAAATGTAAAGCACAATAGATATTAGGGTTTAAGCTTACTAAAAATATTTTTGTCAAAGCATAAAGCAGGCTTATGAACCTTGCAATGAGGATGCAAGATCTTAAGCCAAGTAAGAGTTTTTCCCAATCAAATATTTATGAATGAAATATTATGGGAAAAACCTTAAGCTACTCTCCAAAAATCAGTACACAATCAAATTCAAGTGAGGGAGAGTTTGAGCTTGTAGGATATATATGAAAAACCAATCTCACTCAAAATAAATGGCTAGATGAGTATAGGAGATAGATTTGGGCAATATATTTGAAAATATATGGGAGTAATCATGTCTTAATTGTGACAAATGAGGAGGTATTTATAGAGTTGAGAAAAATTATAGTCATTGGGGACACACTAGGTATTTTGGGAAAAGATGAATTGAGTTTAATTAAAAATAACCCAGTTTAACCTTGGTAAAATTTGAGCAACCTGATTTGGGTAATATATTTGAAAAGATATGGGAGTAATCATGTCTTAATTGTGACAAATAAGGAGGTATTTATAGAGTTGCGAAAAATTATAGTAGTTGGGGACACACTAGGTATTTTGGAAAAAGATTAATTGAGTTTAATTAAAAATAACCCAATTTAACCTTGGTAAAATTTGAGCAACCTGAGAGTTTTGGTCAACCATGTTTAAGGTTCGATCGACCAGATTGCTCAGTTCGGTCGACCAGGGCATTTTTGAATTGAGGTTTTGGTTGACCAAATTTGAGGCGATTTTGGACCTCTAAGGTTTGGTCGACCAAGTCAAGTTCGGTTGACCAAATTTCATAGGTTCGATCAACCAGGTCATATTATAATTGGAGGTTCGGTCGACCAGAGCATTGGGATTTCCCACGTTCCAGTTCGGTCGACCAAAGCGTTGAAATTGATTTCAAACTTGGTCGACCAAATGGTCAATTGTTGACACTGGGGAGGTTTGACCGAAGGTCTATATGTGTTCTGGTTCGGTCGACCAAACACAAAAAGATTGTGCATTTAAGTTCTAATTCCCTTTTGAAGTCACCCATATTCACATGATTATTACGGGCGACCAAACACTTGACGGGTCAAAGTGCTGACTTTGGTTTCGGGTGACCGAACCTTAACTTTCACTTTTCCCACCAACTCGGCAACCTAAACTTATATCTTCAAAATAGCCTCGAGCAACCGAATATAAAGGCTCCATAGAACAAACTTAGGTTCAGGCACCTGAACTGCGGATAGTGTGGAAATCGCATATGTTCAGCCAACCAAACCTTGACTCGGTCACCCAAACTTTGAAAACCCGCTTTTTTCATTGAGTGTGTTTGGGCGACCAAATCATGGGTCGGCCACCCGAAACTCACGGGTTGTTTTATATTTTTACCATGGTTAAGATGGTTAAACAGGGTTATTTTTACTAAACCATTTTAAAAACAAATTTACGAATTACCTTGGTGTCCCCAATGGTCAAAATTTGACCCACTTCTATATATAGGGGTTCATTTGTGATAATTAGTAGGAGATTAGCAAGATCATTAGCGAAAAATCCTCTCATATTTAAAAAGCCTATTTTGCCTATACTACTTCAAATTACTCTTATACACTCATTTCCTTGATCATTCAAGCTTTGTGAGAGTTCCTAAATGTGCTAGTGCTTTATTTTACATTGCTTAAAACTCTCATCTTTGTGGTTGTTGATGGTTTGATTTTTGAGAGTTAAGCAAGAGTGCTTCCGACAGATTTAAATGATAAATCTTGTGTTGGGGAAAACTCATTTGCTTGAGGATCTTAGCATTGTTATTGCAAGATTCCTTTAAGTAATAATTTTTGAGTGCAAAGTATTTTACAAGCTATATTTTTCAAACAACTTTTGTGCTTATTTCATTGAGGAAAATATTTTTGAGTTTGTTTGAATATTGTTGCTAGCATCTTTGAAACCCTAATCTATTATTGATATTTGTTATATCTTGTTTCAAAGATTAGCTTGTTAGAACATTCTTGAGCATATTTGAGATTATACTTTGCCGAGTGCTACTTGCACAAAATCACATCATCGAGCTTACAATTCCTATATTGTTGATGTGTGGTTGATTGAGTATACTGTGCGTATTGTAGTACATTCCTGCTTAGTGCAAGAAGCATTTCCGTGTACGTAAATTTTCATACATTTGTTGTATTCTAGGTGTGGGCTTGAAGAGGGAGACTAGCCCTGTTGAATAGTCCTGGATTGACTTAGACCCGATTAGGACAGTTAGGTGCACCAGTCTGGTAATGTGCGGTTGTAGGTTGAGGTCAGCCTCGTTAATTGACTTGGTTGTAACCGGTGCCGCTCCACCCATTAAGTGAGCATTAGTAGAATCCTCACGTTTGTGAGCTAGAGGCGAGGACGTAGGCAGTATTGGCCAAACCCCAATAACATATCGTGCGTGTACTTTATATTTTCGCAACTTATTTTCTACACTTTAATTTTCAGCACAAGTATGTATTCTATTTAATTCATTATATGTTGTACATGTGTTAATTGGGTTTATGATTAAATAGAAAGACCCTAGGTTTGTGTAATACTGCTGCTGGTTAAATTAAACCTAGGAGAGAAATTTTAAATACCCAACTCACCCCCTCTCTTGGAAATACACCAAAGCTAACAATTGGTATCAGAGTCTCGTAGCATTGACTTAAACATTTTTGCAAAAGATCGAGATGGCTCATTTTGATCTATCCCCATTCGGTGAGGGACAGTCACCTTCCAGTCCTCCTGTATTTTGTGGTATCAATTACACCCATTAGAAAATTCGAATGATGGTATTTTTAAAATCTATGAATTGGAGGGCCTAACAGGTGATTGATAAGGGAATTTGTATGCCAGTAGAAAATGATATTAATTTGATGCATGCAATTCATATGCCATGGACATGTTATATCTTGCATTAGATTCTAATATTTTTGTTGAGTTTGTGGCATGTCATAGTGCATAGGAAATATGGGATGAACTTGAAAAGAAATATGGGGAATCCCAGGAAAATGAGATTGCCACTCCAAATGCTCCAAGTCTTAATGATCAGGTAGTGGCAGATCATGAGTATACTCCAATAACCAACTAGGAGGTATATGTTTCTCCTTCTAGTTTAATTAATATTGCATGTGATGATTCATCTGTTGATTGCTACAACACATTACTTGATGAATCATCTATTGAATATTGTGATATTGCTATTAACATAGCATGCAATGATTCATGTAATAATTGTGATATATCTTATGATGAATCATCAACTGTTTCTTATGATGGTACTGTATACATTGATTCATATGATAGTTATAGAGATAAATCTTCTATTGAATCATGCAATTAGTTTTATGACGAAAGCATGTCATTGAATAAACAACTAGAAAATGATTCATTTAAAATTCATATGTCTCTAGTTAGAATGTCGTATCATAAAACTTTTGTAAAAAATCAAAACAAATGGATAGCTATACAATTGAGAGAATTAAAAGATTATCATGTTATTCTTGAGAAGAGAAAAATTAAGAAGATATTAAAAATTATTGGCTTAGAAGAAGTAAATAATGAACCTTTAAGAATTAAAAGAAATAATTTTTTCAAAAAGGGTTCATGGGTAGTTCGTCAAACCCATAATCATGCCATGTTAAGTAAAAATGGAAGAGGCTTGGATAAAAGGATGATATGGTTGATCGGAAAAGCAAGCCTTGTAGAACCTAAGGAAAAATGGATCTAAAGTAATATTATATAACCATTTAATCCAGCCTTAGCTCCTAGGTTTAGCGATAGTGATGACCAAAAGGCTAAGAAGTGGTCTTTGCTTAATATGTCAAATCTTGGTATATGCATTCACTATATAATATTGTTTTACTAAGAACCTTTAGAGAATCAAGTCAGTGTGGAAATACATGTAATATATCCAATCTAAACTTAATGCATATATATCATAATGATTGGTGAAAATGTGAAAACATTGGCAGTTTGCTAAAATTAAATCCACTTCCAAATGGACAAGGCAACTAGGCCTAGTATATAATTATGATTTCTTAACTCACACGCAAATATGAAAATCTTTAGTTAAGCACACATTGTCCATTGCACAAGCTTGTGGTTAAGGGAATCCATCTCACACTATATATCATTTAATCCTAAACCCATCCTTGAACTTTATAGCCTTGAACAAGTAGAAGTCATCACTCTAGGTGTAAGCACTAGTTATGATAAATTCCTAATCCGATAAGTGCTTGTTATGTGGCATCCATTAATGGATTTAAGTCTTTCACTAAACCATAGCCAAAATAAATTCCTATGTACTTAATTTGTAAAATTGTCAAAGGTTGGTTCACCATATCCTCCATAGGAAATCTTTACCGTACCACGATCACATCAGGTAGAGATTTTGTCTATTCCTTGGTTCGTATCCTTTCATATCTAAAGGATACTTTCCATCCTCCAAAGAGCACTGTTCCATAAATAATAATATACTCCTAGTTGCTCTTGGTCTAACTGTTAGGACATATTAGCTAGCACGAATACATTTTGAACAATGTCCTACCTCTCCTAAATACTCTTATGAACTTAATAGAAATTTAACTATTAAGTGTATTTATTCTTTACTTCGTCTCATAAGCTCTCAAAACGTTAAGTCATATCCTTTAGAACTTCATATCCTTATAAATGAGTTGAATGGCTAAGTTGATCGCCTGGGTCTCAATCTAGAAGAAGAAACATATTTTAAAGGAAACCTATGCACAGTCACCAAAAGTTCAGAGTCATGCAAATTTGTGCCTCTCACACGTATTGAGATTCATAAGAAAAGAGGCAAGATAGGCATAGCTCACTAGAAAAGATAATAATTGTGACTTTTTGGTCCATTAAGCCTATAATTAAAATGCCAAGTTTATATCATTGAATACCCTTAAGTCACTTGGCCAAGAAACTTAAAGCATATGATGACATAAAATGAGTAGAGTACATAATTGAGGGGGAGCATTACTCTTTCATGGCTATAAAAATTAAATGCTCTCATTATATTATAATATCTATGCTCATATGCCTTTATGAATTACAACACTGCACTGAACTCATAACTATCCTCTGCTCTTTACTATGCAAATTCTTTGATGGATAGTTTATATTTTATTAATTGTTGATTATACTACTGGAATGCATGCTTAGTCTAGAATGCCTCCTGCATGGCGGATGCAGTTGACGTGAATTGCATGCTTAAGTTGAACTATATATTGCTTGGTTGAATCTAATAGGTACAAGTTTTATAGGAAAACGTCCAATTTACAAACGGCATGCTGCTGAAATTTCGACCGAATTTTTTCCCAAAGTAAAACCTTGTCCAAAGATTACTATAATAAAATTAAAGTTAAAATATTTTTGAAAGGATGAGTAAAAATCAATTAAATAATTAAACTTCATCCTAGCATAATCATCAGACATTTAGAGGAGCTCAACTCCATCCCTATAGAAAAGGCTTAAAGAACTCAGATGCATCAATTCGCTTATCAAAATATTGAGGCTCTTCTGATATCCTTGAACATTATATCCTGCAGTTGAAGTTCTATGATATTATATGGAATGTTCTTGGTTCATGAATATTATTTCATGCCTTAATATATACTCTCTGATGCATCTATGGTCTATATGGACAACTATACTAATCAAGTGACAAATGTAATTGAAAAATACTGAGTATAGTTGATTTAAAAGATTTAGATTGGTGACTTATACTACTAGGCATAATGAAATAATTCTTTATCTAGTATAAGCAGTTTATTGTATCTAAGCATGAATTCAAATTGATAGGGGGAGCATCTAAAATTAAATCTCATTCTGTTATGTTCTCCAATATCTTCAACTTAGATCTTGATTGAATCAAG
This sequence comes from Malania oleifera, assembly GCF_029873635.1. Taxonomy (NCBI): domain Eukaryota; kingdom Viridiplantae; phylum Streptophyta; class Magnoliopsida; order Santalales; family Ximeniaceae; genus Malania; species Malania oleifera. The sequence goes on along the minus strand of NC_080429.1, from coordinate 67,163,369 downwards.
TGTGACATGTGCTAAAATGTAGTGACTTTATTGAAAATCCTGACTTGAAATATGTTAATTTGCCATAGTCATTTGATTTGCCATATGATCTTGCATGCGATTGTTAAATTTTTAGGATCATTATGGTTGTGGTTTTTTGGTTATATTTTAGTATATACTTAATTGACAAACCAGAAAATTTGTGCTTGTTTATTGTAATTTAAAGCTTCTTTTTCAGCAAGCACCCCCAGTACTTTTTCGCAAATATCAAAAGGGGGATATATATATATATATATATATATATATATATATATATTAATTATAATACTTTATGGCAAGAACTAATATCAAAACTAAAATTTTTTTCTTACCTTATTATTATTATATACATATATGGTTTTAAAGACGCATAACTGGCTCAGTAACTACACATAAAAATGCATACGAACTAGTTAGACTGTGTTTATGCTCAAACCTATTTTTTATCTACCGCATGTCTTCAAATTCAAATTTTCTGTGGGTCTCGTGAAATGCTTAAATCACAATGGTTTGAGTATATTTCTAATTTAACTACGTTTTTCTTGTAATTTAAATCATTTTAATAACCAGTTATATAGTTGGTGTGCTTAATTGCTGAGATTATCTTTGTCATTCTTTTTGCATTGTATGGCTATTCTATCTCTTGAATGATTGAAAGTTATATCTCTATTTTATGTCTTGATCATACTAGATTGATTGAGTTGCTTATCATGGCAAAATTGTATTCTCATACTCAATCAGGTCATTGGAATACATATTGCTTTGGGAAATGTTCTATTTTCAAACGGCATGCTGCCAAAATTTTTAAAAATTTCCCAAAACCATATTTGTATTTGAATGATAATTATCTTTTATTTTCCTATATATACTTAAATGTTTATTTAGGCACTTTTTGCTATTGCCAAAAGGGGGAGAAGTAGGCAAGTATTTGTCATCATCAAAAGGGGAGAGAATGTTGACCTCATAGGTCACACTCGGTTTTGATAATATCAAATACTCAAGTATTTGATGGTTATCGAGTTTGTGTGCAGGTATATTTTAGAAAATCAATTGATGGCACATAATGACTCAAGGTATAAAGACCCTGAAGTTTTCTTTTTTTGTAATTTATATTATTGCTCAATTTGAGTCTATAATAGTAAATATAGGAAAAGGTCTGTAATAATCTCTGCATGTCATGCATGTAGGTAATTGTAAGCTCATAGACCTTAGAAAGGCCTTTAGGTACCCGCACAAACACATAAGATGTCCCCAAAACCAATTAACATATCAGGGGAATTAATTGAAGTCAACATGAACATAAAGGGCAAAAATGTAAGGTTTTGGGCGACTGAACCCCGGGTGTTCAAAACATTTCGGGCGACCGAACACTTGACGAGTCAAAGTGTTGACTATGCTTTCGGGCGACCGAACCATTTTGAACACATCGTTCATGGGTGACCAAACCTTGACTTTCACTTTTCCCACCAACTCGGCAGCCCAAACTTATACGTTCAAAATAGCATCGGGCTATCAAATACAAAGGTTTGTCAGACCGAACTTATGTTCAGTCACCTGAACCGCGGACAGTGTGGAAATTACATATGTTCAGCCAACTGAACCTTGACTCGAGCACCCAAACTTTGAAAAACCGCTTTTTCCATTGAGTCTGTTTGGGCAACCGAACCGTGGGTCAGCCACCCGAAACTCTTGGGTTGTCTTATATATTTACCACAGTTAAGATGCTTAAACAGGGTTATTTTTACTAAACCATTTTAATAAAAATTTAAGAATTACCTTGGTGTCCCCAACGGTCAAAATTTGACCCACTTCTATATATAGGGGTTCATTAGTGAAAACTAGTAGGATATTAGTAAGATCATTAGCGAAAAATCCTCTCATATTTAAAAGGCCTATTTTGCCTATACTACTTCCAAATACTCTCATACACTCATTTCCTTGATCATTGAAGCATTGTGAGAGTTCCTAAATGTGATAGTGCTTTATTTTACATTGCTTAAAACTCTCATTTTGTGGTTGTTGATTGTTTGATTTTTGAGAGTTAAACAAGAGTGTTTCCCACATATTTAACTTGATAAATCTAGTGTTGGGGAAAACTCATTAGCTTGAGGATCTTAGCATTGTTATTGCAAGATTCCTTTAAGCAATAATTTTTTAGTGCAAAGTATTTTACAAGCTATATTTTTCAAACAACTCTTGTGCTTATTTCATTGAGGAAAATATTTTTGAGTTTTTTTTAATATTGTTGCCAGCATCTTTGAAACCCTAATCTATTATTGAGATTTGTTATATCTTGTTTTAAAGATTAACTTGTTAGAACACTCTTAAGCATATTTGAGATTATACTTTGCTCAGTGCTTCTTGCACAAAATCACATCACCGAACTTACAATTCCTATATTGTTGATGTGTGGTTGATTGAGTATACTATGTGTATTGTAGTACATACCTGCTTAGTGTAAGAAGCATTTCCTTGTACGTAAATTTTCATACATTTGTTGTATTCTAGGTGTGGGCTTGAAGAGGGAGACTAGCCCTGTTGAATAGTCTTGGATTGGCTTAGACCCGATTAGCAAAGTTAGGTCCACCATCCTGGTAAGGTGCGGTTGTAGGTTGAGGTCAACCCCATTAATTGAAATGGTTGTAACCGATGCCACTCTACCCATTAAGTGAGCATTAGTGGAATCCTCAAGTTTGCGAGCTAAAGGCGGGGACGTAGGCAATATTAGCCGAACTCGATAACATATCGTGTGTGTACTTTATATTTTCACAGTTTATTTTTCGTACTTTCATTTTTAGTACATGTATGTATTCTATTTAATTCATTATATGGTGTACATGTGTTAATTGGGTTTATGATTAAATAGAAAGGCCCTATGTTTGTGTTATACTGTTGCTAGTTAAATTAAACCTAGGAGAGGAATTTTAAATACCCAATTCACCCCCCCTCCCTCTTGGGAATACACCAAAGCTAATAGACATCATTTCCTTATATAAACCTCTAGCACTCCTACATAAACGAAAACAAAACCGATGTGTCCTTTTATTTCACTAAATAAGCAGGCTTTACGTGCATACAAAAGTGTTTGCTCATTTATTCTATTTTGTTTAGAAGAGGCATTAGAGTTTTTATGATTGTGGGATTTTTGCATGGCAAGGTTTGATTGGGTTACTTCCATCCTCACAATTAACCTGTTTAAGATCCCCCCCTTAAGGCATGATGATCCTATGCCCAACAATCTTAGCCAGCAACCATCTCATCATCAAACTCAGCAGGTCAAGTTTCTTTCTAGTGAATGGACACCACATGATAAAGTAATCTAGAAAGGATACATGCACTCTAGACCCAGCCTTAGGCAGATTATTATATGCAATCAGATGATGAACTATTTTGGCTTCTAAGGTGAAGGACCTATAGTCTGGAGAGTGATTGGGGTTTGCAAGTGGGTCAGTCATAACTAGGTTTGCAAATGTCCCAATAGAAAACTCATGTTCGTTTTTCTAGGAGGTCATAAAATCAGGGAACTCAAAACCTCCCCACCCAATATCAAGGACGTCAAACCAATACTCAACATCAAATCTGATGTCGGTCTCTAAAACTCGGGAGTAACATCCATCCTCATCATTTCCCAAATTCACATAAAATAGTCTAACAAAGGTGGGAAAGTGCCCACTAGGCTGATATGTCATGAGTGACTCCCAACCTTGATATCTAAACATATTCATAACATTACTGAAATACTGCTCCATAAAAGTGAGATAAAGGACCTTACTGAGTATGACCTCCTTGGGATGAAATTCCCTTATGTATCTGATTTTGGCCTGTTCTGAGATGAACCAGTTGTCTTGTGCGTAGGCCACCTCTTGAGCATCCATGCATTCGTCTAGCATGGCCATGGAGAATGGTGGAATGGTGGAAGAATATTGGGGCCGGAGTAAGGATTTGGGAGAAAGGATGAAGAAACAAAGGAAAAGCTCTCAATTTTGAGGTGAAAATGAGCTTCTTGCACGGCCAATATATATAGGCCCATGAGGTTCAGCCGACCAAAGGGAATTTTGGTCAATCGATACTTTAAATTCTTCACAATCTGTGTATATTCGGTCAACCGAAGCATAAGGTGGTCGACCAAAACTATACGTGATGTTTCAGTTTCTAGGGATTAGTCGACCGAAAGGATTTTGTTCTGAAGTGGTTGGTCGACCGAAATGCATTCGATTTTGAGTTTGGTTGACCAGGGGGTAGACCAAAGTGTGTTCAATCGACCAAAAATCGTTAGTTCAAATTGGATGGTCGACCAAAGGGTCAAAGTTAACCATACGGTCAACCAAATGTGTTAGGTCATTTAATTATGGTCGACCGAACTCAGTAAACTCTTCAATTTTCATCGGATTCTGACCTAATTATTGCTTTAAAGGATTAAAAAATGGCTTTTCAATTAAGGTGGGATCTATTTGTAGGATTTCTATGCTTAACCACTTCCCAAGCCATCGGTCATCACTACTCCACTATGGCTAATCCTATGGTCCGAGGAATAGTGATTATTCAGATTAACTTGAGCTTTTCCTCCCTATTGTCTTGGGGAATTAGCCACCATAGTTACCCACATCATTTCCTTATCTAAACCTTTGGCACTCCTACACAAACAAGTAAAACCGATGTGTCCTTTCTATTTATTAAATAATCAAGCTTTACATGCATACGAAGGTATTTGCTTATTTGTTCTATTTTGTTCAGAAGAGGCATTAGAGTTTTTATGACTGTGGGATTTTAGAGATAGACTTCTTTTGTAGAATTTATTTCTATTGACTCCTAAGGGTTTATCAATTTTTATTTGTTCTTCTTCTATGCAGATGATCCTCAAGATTTTATTAATTTTCTTCTTCTCTAGGATAGCATGATATCCTTTTAATCTACTTAATTTCTTTGCCACTTTCTTATTCTCATTTTTCAATATAGCTTTCATTTTATCCATTCTAACTAGAAGCTTATGTATTTTTGATAAAGTTCTCTCTAGTTTTTCATTCAGAAGCATGCTCCCTTCAATCAATTCAGCACAAGATTCATCGCAATATTTACTACAAGGAATGTTGCCAGAATCAGTGCATATTAAAATTAGCCATTATATCACAAGATTCAGCAAAAGATTCATCACCGGTTATATCACTAAACTCTCTACAAGAATCATCGCATGCATTAACAACCGAGTTATCATTACACTCAATAGATGATTCAGCATAAAGCTTAACACAGAATTTCACACATGAATCATCACAACATGCATCATATGAATTATTGCACGAACCAGTAAAAGCGGCAGAGTTAGAATCATATACCTTATCATCTACTAATACAGTCTGCTCATGATAAGCCACCACATGATCATTTAGGCTTAGTGTTGACTTTATGAGTCCAATCATGTTTTGATAATTACAAATCACTTGGTAATTGATTTGTGCATTGAGAGTGTGAACAAGAACATTATTTAGCATTCACGAAAGTTGAGGAAGTCATGGAAGTCATGAGGATTAAAGAATATACAACCAGGCACAATCCATGGAACTAAAAGAGTAAAAGAATGGAGATGCAAGCGTCAAGTTCAAGATAGTCATGGGAATGGGTATTTAGAGTTCATTGTGTTTACATAATTTATATGATATAGCTAGAAGCTTAAAATCATACCTTAGACTAACCTTAGAACACATGCATATGATGAAGAATTTATTTAAAAGAGTCTAAATCAAACTGAATTTTGGAGGCAAATTTTTAGAGGCCTCATCAACGAACCCAATGGCCTTGTCGACGAACTCATGAAGGCCACTCGACGAAAAACACCTTGTTCTCGTCGACGAGAAAATATCGAGAGCACAAAAGTTTTAGACAGGTCTCTCATCAACAAACTCACGTTCACGTCGACGAACAAGTGTTGAACACTCATTGATGAGGGTGTCCTCTCATCGACGAATGTCGGGTGCAGAACTGTGATTCAGCGAGGATACGCGTGGAATTTCATCCATTTAAATTGATCCAATGGCTGAAATTAAACCTAGGGTCAAAAACATATATAAAATTAACCTAAGAACCCTAATGCCTCACTTTTGGCCAAATATTGAGAGTCTTAAATGTTTAGCACAACTTGGGAGAGCATTTAACACACTGTTGAACTCTTGCTTGGGATTTCAAAGCATATACGTCAAATCTGAGCTAAGGCTACATTGATTTTAAAAAAAGGGCATTCTATCAATTGTTGTGCATTCAACTTAGTATTGAGGTTTGGTAAATCGATCTATTTGTTATTACTTATTCTCAAGAGTTTTTCATCTCAAAAATTTAACACTGAATATTATTTGACAGATTGATCTTGAGTGTACTTATATATATATATATATATATATATATATATATATATATATATATATATATATTGTTTGAAAAATCACTTCTTGAGAAAAGTTTTGCCAAAGGTTGGATACTTTTGATTCAAGTGTTTATTCATTTAAAGACTTGATATTTTTGATATTACAAAATCACTTGATTAAATACCCAGGAGGTCATAAATATATATTATTGAGGAATATTTTTAAAAAAATATTATATTAGGTTTTTGATCTTTGGAACACATATTAGACATACATATTCATATACAATGATCATATTGGGTTTTGGATATTTGGAACAAAACTAATTGATCTAGATTTTTGGAGCAAAACTAAATTTCATATTTGTATTGAGATCATTTAGTTGGATTTAATTTTTGAAGCAGAATAATCATATTCTCTTAAACCAAAGATTATTCAATGACTTCATTGACCACATTACATACACTCATTGAGCTTCAAGTTTTATCATATGAATATGTGTTAGGGATTTATATTGTACTCATCAGCTTGTATAGAAGCATTGTTGAGTTTTTTGCATAATAGTTATATTGTAATCACGGTTCAGGTTGTGAACCAGGTTTGAGGAGAGAACTGTATCTCTTGTAAGCAGAAAATTAATAGGAAGTTGTACCTCTTGTAAACATTGGATGTGAGGGAAGCTTCGTCCCGGTTAAAGGAGCAGGGATTTAGTGGAATCCTTGAGTGGGTTGCCCAAGGCGAGGATGTAGGCTGGGTTGGCTGAACTTCGTAAAAAATGTGTTTTCCTTCTCTCTTCCCTCACTCTTTTAATTTCCACAACGCGTTTTATTACCTATCTTGCATGTGTGTATGTTGAATAACCTTACAAGAACTTGGTAATTAATTGGGTATAAATGAACATTAAATTATCGGATTGAATTAATTTCAAACCCTGGTGATTGTCTGTGTTAAATCTTAAAATAGGGACTGATTGATTAAGTAAAATTAAATATTGTCAAAATACCCAATTCACCCCCCGCCCTTTTTGGGATTACACCTGAATTCACATTTGGTATCAGGGCAAGGTTTACATAGACTTAATTGTTATTTTTTTCAAATGATCATATGGCACACATCGGTGTAACTCCATTCGGTGAGGGACACTCGTCCACTAGACCACCAATTTTCTGTGGTGTAAGTTACAGTTATTTGAAACATAAGATGAGTATATACGTGTTAAATGTAGATTGGAAAGTATGGAAAGTAGTTTCTAAGGGAAACCATGTTCCCATGAAAGTAGTTGATAGGGTAAATGTTCCTAAGACTGAAGATGAATATACAGAGGAAGATTGGAAATCTACGCAAATAAATACTACTGCAATGAACTTGCTATTCTGTGCACTGGATGTAAATGAGTTTAATAGGGTGATAGCATGTAACACTGCTAAAGAGATTTGGGAAAATTTAGAAGTCACATATGAAAGTACTAAGGAAGTAAAAGATAGTAGGATAGACATGCTTACTAGTGAATATGAGGCATTTAAAATGACTGTTAATGAATCTATTCAATCCATGTACACTAGATTCACACACATCATGAATTCTTTAAATGCTCTTAGTAAATCTTACCCTACTTATGAGTTGATCAGAAAGATACTTAGGGGACGACCACCAGTTTGGGAAGCTAAGGCCACTACAATAGCAGAAGGAAGGAATCTAAAGGTGATGTCGATTGATGAATTGATCAGTTTGTTTATTACTTATGAACTAGCAATAAATGAAAGGAAGAATGAGCAAAACAAAACTAAGAAAACTACAACACTTAAGGCATCATCCAACAGCTCCAGTGAGGGAAGTGATTTAGAATCGGATGATAACATGGCGCTTATCACTAAGAAATTCGTAGAGTTCATGAGAAAGAACAAGAAATACACCAGGAAATTCAAGGGCTCAAAAACAGAAAAGGGAGAGTCAAGCAGAAGGAAGCAAAAGGATGATCTTCCAAGTTGGACATATCAAGCCAGATTGTCCCCAGCTTAAGAAAGTGTCTAAGAAGAAGAAGAAGAAGAAGGCACTAAAGGTTGGCTGGGATACTAACAGTACTAGTAGTTCAGAATCTGAATCCAGTGATGATGAGATTGCAAATCTATGTCTGATGGCTCATGAAGATGACGAGGTACAATCTTTTTGTTCTGCTTCATCTTATTATTCCAGTGTTTCAGAAAATGAAAATAGCATGCTTTCTTATGATGAATTGCATCAGGAATATCTGTATACCCTTAAAATGCTTGAGAAAACGAATAAGAAAAATGTTGGATTGAAATTAAAATTGAATGAATTTTCGAAGTTAGTAGAAAGCCAAAATAAATCTTATGCATCCCTCATGAAAGACAAGGATTTGAAAATTGAAGAGTTAGAAAGGAATTTAAAAGATAAATCTAAGATTATCTGTAAATTTACAGAAGGACAAGCTAATTTTGAAAAACTCCTTGGAATTCAAAGAAACTCCCTAGAAAAGGAAGGTCTTGGTTATAATGGAAAGGATAACCTAAAACAAAGACATCTTTATATGGGATATTTCATTAGAGAGTCAAAATCTTATGTTCCAACTAAAGACTATTATAAAAATATTACATGTTTTAAATGTAAGAAGTTGGGTCACATAAAATTTGACTGTCCTTTTAAAAATAAAGATGTCAAAATTAAGAAAGTCTGGAAATCAAAGGAGAATCTAGTACTAACCCACATGTACCCAAGAAAATCTAGGTACCAAAAGTAGTTATCTGATTATGTCTTGCAAATATGCTTAAGATTGTCCTCCTCGAAGGAGAAGTGGTATATGGATAGCGGATGCTCGCGACATATGACAGGAGATAAAGCTAAATTCACATCCATTATATCAAAATATGGAGGATTCATTTCATTTGGGGATAACTCGAAAGGTAAAATCATTGGCGTTGGTAAGGTTAGTAAGGAACCATCACTTGTCATTGATAACGTGTTATTTTTTGATGGATTGAAACACAAATTATTGAGTAGAAGTCAATTATGTGATAAAGGTTATAAAATCTCATTTAAACATGATAAATGCATTGTAAAGAACAAATCTAAAAACAAAGTATTGTTTACTGCAAATCGTAATGAAAATGTCTACACCACTAGCTTTGACAATCTTGCCTCTCAACTTGTTACTTATTTTTCTGCGATGAATGAAATTAGTTGGATTTGGCATAGGAGACTAGGATACGCAAATATAGACTTGATATGTAAACTAGTTAAGGGAGACTTAGTTAAAGGATTGCCTGAGGCTAAATTCGTGAAAGATAAAATCTATGATGCATGCCAACTAGGAAAACAAGCAAGATCTAATTTTAAGAAGAAGAAAGTTATCTCTACTACAAGGCCACTTCAAATGCTGCACTTAAACTTATTTGGTCCAAACCCAACTCAGAGTTTAGGAAGGAAATCATGCGCCTTCGTCATAGTTGATGATTATTCAAGATATACATGGGTACTATTTTTAGATCGTAAAGATGAAGCGTGCGAACAAGTCATAAATCTATGGAAGAAAATTCAAAATAAAAGGGGACATACAATCACTAAAATTCGAAGTGGTGGGGGTAGAGAATTTAAATATCAAGACATGAAAGATTATTTCAATTCATTAGAAATAGCTCATAACTTTTCGGCTCCTAAAACACCGCAACAGAATGGTGTAGTTGAAAGAAAGAATAGGTCTATACAAGAAATGGCCAGGACTATGCTTAACGAACATAAACTACCTAAGTACTTCTGGGCTGAGATAGTAAATACCGTCTGCTATGTTCTAAATAGAGTTTTGATTAAACCATCTCTAAATAAGACTCCTTACGAATTATGGAATGACCATAGACCAAACATATCGTATTTTCATGTCTTTGGCTGTAAATGTTTTGTGCTTAGAGACAATGAACACTTAGGAAAGTTTGATGTGAAATCAGATAAGGTATCTTTCTAGGGCATGCCTTAGATAGTAAAGCCTACAGGGTATATAATAAACGAACATTAATGTTTGCAGAATCTATCCATGTAGTATTTGATAAGTCAAATCCCTTCTCCAAAAAGAATGATGAGGATGAAATTGAAATAAATAAGGAATTTGAAGAACTGTCTATTGAAAATGATTCAAATTAGAGAAATGAAACTAAGGAACCATCTGCTGAAAATAATCCAACTGAAAATGAGGTTAATGAACTACCTAGGGAATGGAAGTACATAAAGAATCACCTCATTGATCATAATAGGTGAACCATCACATGGAGTAGCCACACAACCCTCACTTAGAAATATGATTAATCATTGTGCATTCCTATCTCAAGAAGAACCTAGGAATGTAAGTGAAGCAATTGAGGATGAATCTTGGGTGATGTCCATGCAAGAAGAGCTAAACCAATTTGATAGAAATAAAGAATGGACATTAGTTCCTAGACCTAAACATAAGACAATTATTAGAAAAAAAAATAGATATATAAGAACAAGAAAGATGAACATGGGATAGTTGTTAGAAACAAGGCAAAACTAGTAGCTCATGGATATAACCAGGAAGATGGAATAGATTTTGAGGAAACCTTTGCATCTGCAGCTAGAATGGAAGCCATTCGAATGCTTTTAGCCTATGCTGGTTTTAAGGATTTCAAGTTGTATCAAATGGATTTTAAAGCACTTTTTTAAATAGCTACATAAGTGAATAAGTTTATGTAGAACAACCCCCGGGTTTTGAAAACCATAAGTATCCAAATCACGTTTATAGACTAACAAAAGCCTTGTATGATATAAAGAAAGCTCCTAGAGCTTGGTATAAAAAACTAAGCGGTTTCTACTAGATAATGGATTTATCAGAGGGAAGATAGACACAACACTTTTCATAAAGTCTAAGAATAATAACATGCTCCTAGTTCAAGTATACGTAGATGATATCATATTTTGGGCAACAAATGAAGAGTTGTGCAATGAGTTTGCAAGTACTATGTGAAATGAATTTGAGATGAGCATGATGGGTGAACTAAATTTCTTCCTAGGACTTCAAATAAAACAAGCAAAACATAGAATTTTTATAAATCAATCGAAGTATAATAGAGATCTACTCAAAAGGTTTAATATGGAAGATGGAAAAATACTAGGGACACCTATGAGCTCTTCTTTGAGATTAGACAAAGACGAACAAGGTATACCAGTAGATGTCAAGTTATATCATGGGATGATTGGAAGCTTACTATATTTTATTGCCAGCAGACTTGACATAATGTTCAGTGTATGTTTGTGTGCATGATTTCAAGATGCACCAAAAGAGTCGCCTTTATTAGCTGTCAAACGAATACTTAGATACTTGATAGGAACCATTGAACTAGGATTATGGTATCCTAAATATACATCCTTTTAGATTATTGGCTATTTAGATGCTAATTTTTTCGATAGTAAAGTGGATAGAAAGAGCACAAGTGGCACATGTCATTTCCTAGGACATTCTTTAGTATCTTGGTTTTCAAAGAAGCAGAATTCAGTTGCTTTTTCCACAGTGGAGGCAGAATACATAGCGGCAGGAAGTTGTTGTACTCAAACGCACTATACATGAAGCAACAACTAATGGATTTTGGATTAAGGTATGACACAATTCCTATAAAATGCCACAATACGAGTGCAATAAACATCTCAAAGAATCCTATATTACATTCATGGACTAAACATATAGAAATTAGATATCATTTTCTTCGTGATCATGTACAAAAATGAGATGTTACACTTGAGTTTGCATGTACAGATGAACAATGGGAAAACATATTCATGAAACCACTTCCATAGGATAGGTTTATCCAGATTAGATGTGAATTAGGTCTTATGCATAGTCAAGAAGTTTTCTAGAATTATATTAGACTACATAATTACGGGGGATTAAAATTAACAATTGAACTCAAGACATGGTCATCGCATGGTTAAGTGCTAGGATTTTAATGACTGATTTTCTTATACATGCCTATGTAAATTGAAATACTGTGTTTGTACACATTGACATTTGATTCCACAACACAAATATACATTAGAAAGGCTGAGAAGTAAATTGAATAACATAGGGAGAGAAGTTAAGCTTTGTTTTGAAAAAATGAGATATTTAAGTCAGAACGTTTGAATACCTACCTTTTTGTTGATGTTAGAAGGGGGAGGAGAATATAAGTTTTATGAATATAAGTTTTATAGCAAAAATAGTGTTTGCAAAAAGGGGGAGAAGCATATAAGTTTTTTTTTAAGCAAGGAGAGAAAAGCACATAAGTATATGACTTATACAAGAAAAACTATTGCCTGTTTTTACATTGTATAAGAGCACATTTCATATTGCTGAATTTTATATGGTGCATTATTTGAGGGGGAGCCTTGTTAGGCGTAACCCATTTTCTATTTTTACTCGTGTATTTGTCATCATCAAAAAGGCAGAGATTGTCGGCTCTATAAGTCCAATCCTGTTTTGATAATGACAAATCACTTGGTATTTGATCTGTGCTTTGAGAGTGTGTATAGGAACATTATTTAGCATGAACGGAAGTTGAGGAAGTCATGAGGATTAAAGAATATACAACCAAGCACAATCCATGGAACTAAAAGGGTAGAAGAATGGAGATGCAAGCGTCAAGTTCAAGATAGTCATAGGAATGGGTATTTAGAGTTCATTATATTTACATAATTTATATGATATAGCTAGAAGCTCAAAATCATACCTTATACTGACCTTAGGACACATGCATATCATGAAAAATTTATTTAAAAGAGTCTAAGTCAAACTGAATTTTGGAGGCAAATTTTTAGTGGCCTCGTCGATGAACCCAATGGCCTCGTCGACGAACTCATTAAGGGCACTTGGTGATAAACACCTTGTTCTCGTTGACGAGAAAATACCGAGAGCACGAAAATTTCAAACAGGTCTATCATCGAAGAACTCACATTTAGCGGGGATACGTGTGGAATTTCATTCATTTAAATTGATCCAACGGTTGAGATTAAACCTAGGGTCAAAAACTCATATAAAATTAACCTAAGAACCCTTGTGCTCACTTTTGGCAAAATATTGAGAGTCTTGAATGTTTAGCACAACTTGGGAGAGCATTAAACACATTGCTAAACTCTTGCTTGGGATTTCAAAGCATATACGTCAAATCTGAGTTAAGGCTACATTGATTTTATAAAAGGGCATTCTAGCGATTGTCATTAATTCAACTTGGTATTGAGGTTTGGTAAATCAATCTATTTGTTATTACTTATTCTCAAAGAGTTTTTCATCTCAAAAATTTAACATTGAATATTATTTGAGAGATTTATCTTGAGTGTACTTATGTATATTGTTTGAAAAATCACTTCTTGAGAAAAGTTCTGCCAAAGGTTGGATATTTTTTATTCAAGTGTTTATTTATTCAAAAACTTGATATTTTCTATATTACAAAACCACTTGATTAAATATCCCAAGAGGTCATAAATATATATTATTGAAGAATATTTTCTGAAAAATATTATATTAGGTTTTTGATCTTTGGAACACATATTATACATACATATTCATATACAAAGATCATATTGGGTTTTTTATATTTGAAACAAAACTGATCGATCTAGATTTTTGGAGCAAAACCGAATTTCATATTTGTATTGAGATCATTTAGTTGGATTTAATACTTGAAGCGAAATAGTCATATTCACTTAAACCAAAGATTATTTAGAGATTTCATTGACCACATTACATACACTTATTGAGCTTTAAATTTTATCATATGAATATGTGTTAGGGATTTATATTGTACTCACCAGCTTGTGTAGAAGCATTATTGAGTTTTTGCAGAATAGTTATATTGTCATCACGGTTCGGGTTGTGAATCGAGTTTAAGGAGAGAGAGTTGTATCTTTTGTAAGCGGCGGATTAGGAGGAAGTTGTACCTCTTGTAAGCAGTGGATGTGAGGGAAGCTTCGTCCCCATTAAAGGAGCAGGGATTTAGTGGAATCCTTGAGTGGGTTGCTCAAGGCAAGGACGTAGGTCTAGTTGGCTGAATCTCGTAAAGATTGTGTTTGCCTTCTCTCTTCCCTTACTCTTTTAATTTTCGCAATGCGTTTCATTACCTATCTTGCATGTGTGTATGTTGAATAACCTTACAAACACTTGGTAATTAATTGGGTATAATTGAACAAAAAATTATTGGATTGAATTAATTTCAAGCCCTGGTGATTGTCTGTGTTAAATCTTAAAATAGGGACTGATTGATTAATTAAAATTAAATATTTTCAAAATACACAATTCACCCTCCCTCTTGGGATTACACCTGAATTCACACTTGGAGCATTTTGAATGGCAATCTCCTTTTCCTGCGTCACACCATACTTCTTTTCAAGTTCAACCTAGATCTCTTGTGCACTCTTACATGCCACAAATTCAAGCAAAATTTTAGAATCTAAAGCACAATACAGTAAGTCCATGGCATGTGAATTTGCATGCATCAAACCATTATCATTTTCTACTTGCATACAAATTCCTTTATCAATCGCCTGTCAGACCCTCCAGTTCATAGATTTTATAAAAATGCTCATTCTAATTTTCTAGTGGGTGTAGTTAACACCACAAAACGATGGAGAACTACAAAGTGATCGTCCCTCTCCGAATGGGGATACACCAATGTGAGTCATCTCCATCTTTAGCAGAAACGTTTAAGTCAATGCTACGAGGCACTGATATCAATTATTGGAATTGGTGTATTCCCAAGAGGGGGGTGAATTGGGTATTTAAAATTATCTTCCTAGGTCAACTCAACATCCAGTAGCAGTATTACACAAGCCTAGGGTCTTTCTATATAATCATAAACTTAATCAAGAATTAAACGCAAACATTCAAGTGCTGAAATTTAAATTGGAGATATTAAAGGTAGGCACAAGAAATGTTATCGGGTTTCGGCTAATACTGCCTACGTTCCTGCCTCAAGCTCACAAGCAAAAGGATTCCACTAAGGCTCGCTTAACCGGTGGAGCGGCACCTAATACAAGACCTTAATAGGATGGTGCACCTAACTTTCCTAACCGGGTCAAAGTCAATCTAAAACTTTTCACAGGGCAAGTCTCCCTCTTCCGACAACACGTCGGGAACGCAACAGATAATCAAATTTGTGTATAAACAAATACGCTTCTTACACTAAGCATATATATACCACTATGCTCAATCAATTAATGCACTCACATATGATAGGATATTAAACTCAATTGAGATTTTGTTAACCAATGTGTTAAATCTCAACAATATGTATGTTATTGTGTATACGTAAGAGTGAGACTTTTGATATCAAGCTAATATGCTTGTAATGTTAATAGTCAAACAGTCTCTACAACCCCAAACAAATATCACAATAATATTTTCCAAATGTAAAGCACAATAGATATTAGGGTTTAATCTTGATAAAAATATTTTTGTCAAAGCATAAAGCAAGCTTATGAACCTTGCAATGAGGATGCATGATCTTAAGCCAAGTAAGAGTTTTTCCCAATCAAATATTATAAATGAAATATTATGGGAAAAACCTTAAGCTACTCTCCAAAAATCAATACATAGTCAAATACATGTGAGAGAGAGTTTGAGCTTGTAGGATGAATATGAAAAACCAATCTCACTCAAAATAAATGGCTAGATGAGTATAGGAAGTAGATTCGAGCAATATATTTGAAAAGATATGGGAGTATGAATGATTTTGGCTACTAAAATTTTCAGAGAAATTTGGCTAATCTAAAACCCTAATCATGTCTTAATTGTGACAAATGAGGAGGTATTTATAGAATTGGGAAAAATTATAGTCGTTGGGGACACACTGGGTATTTTGGAAAAAAGATTAATTGAGTTTAATTAAAAATAACCCAGTTTAACCTTAGTAAAAATTGAGCAACCCGAGAGTTTCGGTCGACCATATTTAAGGTTCGATTGACCAGATTGCTCAGTTCGGTCGACTAGTGCATTTTTGAACTGAGGTTTTGGTCGACCAGATTTGAGGCGATTTTGGAGCTCCGAGGTTGGATCGACTAGGTCAAGTTCAGTTGACCAAATTTCATAGGTTTGGTCGATCATATTATATTATAACTAGAGGTTCGGTCGACCAAAACGTTGGGAATTCCCACGTGCCAGTTCCATCTACCAAAGCGTTGAAGTTTATTTCAAACTTGGTTGACCAAATGGTCAACTGTTAACCCTAGGGAGGTTCAATCGACTGAAGGTCTATGTGTGTTCTAGTTCGGTCGACCGAACACACAAAGATTGTGCATTTAATTTCTAACTCCCTTTTGAAGTCACCCTTATTCACATGACTATTACTTCTAAAACATAGGGAACTTTTTCATGCAATATTTTGGGACCTATGGTTATTCTAAGGTCTTTGAGTGTATACCCTATCATGCATGACATGCAAATAATACCGTCCATTATTACAGACCCAAAAACTAAATGCAATTACAATAAAAACTAAAATGTATTCAGTCTTTATGCTCTTCACTCAATGAGGTACGTCAGGTGAATGTGTATTATCCGTCTTGGCCTTTATGCTCCATGTCCCTTATGTGTGATCTCAATCATAGACCTATGCACATGCTACGTACACACATGAGTTGATAGTGTTTCGTCAGCATCAAAACAGAGATCGGACTCACAAAGCCAACATATATTGTAACGACCTGCTATTTAACTGGTTTTTTTTTTATATACAATGATATTCTACATGCTCTGATACCATACTGAATTAAACCCAATCATCAACCTAAGCAGCGAGAAGCAGAAATCAAATAAACATATCCATATATAATTATATACAATACTAGAGTGCTAACAGGTTTCCCAAAATTTACATATATCACTGTTCCCAAAATATCCTCAACTGGTGAGGGCTATATAAAAACACTCCTAAAAATATACTCACTCTCTACTAACAGGGCAGTATTGTGGCCTCTCTATCTGCGAGTCTGGTCTGCTCGCCTACCTGGATCACCTAAAAAATGATTCAACACTAGGATGAGCCAACGCTCAATAAGACAAAATATGCTATTACTAGTGTGTGGAAAATAAGCTACAATATTATGAAAATTTGTTTACCTATTATCATGTATAACTGAATATGTAAATACAGTACAAGTGATAAAATTCACCACCCTTTCCATGTTGCTTAACATAACAGTATTGTAGGTTACTATTCAAAATACTTCTAGTGTACATAAGTATGTTCCCTGTTTCTGTAAATCTGTATATACGTAATAGTAACTGAAAACTTTCCCTGTGGATAACTGTGTGTCATGATTTAATCCCTCACGACAGGGTTGTGCGGCCCGTAGGTGGGATCTACACTAGCTGGCCGACCAGGGTAAATCACTATACTCCCTCATTCTGACCTGCCCACCTCAACGCATATCTGATAGGGAGTATGTCCACGTCAAGGGCACTATATGATCGACCTACTACCACGTATTATCTAAATAGGTGGTTGCACTCATAACTGAAATATCTATAGCAACAGTACCAACAGGGTCTGATACTATATAATAGAGTTCTATATAAAACTAGTTGTTTACCATGATTCTGTAGTAACTGTATAAATCATGACAATGAAATAAACTGTAACTATATTATATATATCTCTGAACTGAACTGTAAATTGTAAGTCATGGTACTAAAAAATGTATAATCATGGTACTGAAATTCATATAATCATGGTATTGAAATTCGTATAATCATGGTACTGAAATTCGTATAATCATGGTACTGAAATTCGTATAATCATGGTATTCTATAATTACTATAAAATATATCCAGTGGCTGTATATTCTGTAAAACATACCCTGAAAATACTGTAAAATAAGTTTATGTACTATATTTACGTTCTCAAGCCGCACAGTAATTTTATACATAATATTCATAATTAATAAACTGTATAAAGTCCTGCTGTGAAAATAAACTGGTAAAAATATATATTTCATACTGGAAATCATTTTGAACTACCTAACATAGCATATTTCTCATACCTAATTACTGAAAAGCCCCTATGGTATACAAGCCTAACACCCGCAGGGCCTCCTACATAACATCCTGAAAACAATATTTTCCAAAAAAAAATATCAATATTTCTTTGCCTATATCATTTCCTATAACTGTCAGAAGACCAAAAATGGACTAAAATGTCTTACCTTGAATTTGGGATGAAATCCAACTTCATTTCACCAACGATCTGCTCTGGTAGACTTGTAGAGAACTTGGCCAAAAGCATCGTGGTGGCTTCGGATCATCGATCCGACGACTGGTGGGGCCGAAATTGAAGAGAGAAGTAGGAGGGGCCGTATGAGAGAGATAAGGGGAAGTATTTGCGCTGAAATGTGATAAAAATCCGAGTTTGCACTATTTATAAGGCCAGATTCGTCGACAAGACACATCACCTCATCGATGAGCCCTTCAGTAAATTCGTCGACTAACCTTACCCTTCGTCGATGAAATTTAGAGTAGCCCAAATCCTTCACTCGGTATTTTCTCATTGACGAGACGAGACCTCGTCGACAAGATCCTAAAGACCTTCGTTGACGAAATTCTGTATTCGTCGATGAAGCCTGGTAATTTCCTGAAATTATTCTCCTTCTGTTTCCATTTCTCTTCCTCTTAATATTAAAATACTATTATTTTTCGGGTCACTACATATATGACTATGCTCTTTATGTGCCACCCTAAGACTCTTTGTGACTATGCTCCTCATTTGATTGATGTCAAAAGGGGAGAAGTATTTTAGAGAGCAAACATGAGAAGGGAGTATCTTAGAGTACAACCATGAGAACATGAGAACATGGCAAATATGTAAAGCACGTAATCTTGGCATGAGATATAGAATAGGGGAGTAAAAGCAAAAATGAGCATAATGAGAAAAATGAGAACATAAGAAGAATGAGACCATAAGCATATATGTTGACATGAGCTATAATGCATTAAATGAGACCATAAGCATATATTTTGACATGAGCTATAATGCATTAAAACATAATATACTTGATTGTGACTTTTTGAGTTTTGAACTTATATTTGAAATCATCATTTTTCATAATTGTTAAATGGCATGCATATTGTAAAGGGGAGCTTTATCAAGGTTCTCTCATCTTTGCTCCTTATTTTTTTTCATAAAATAGGGGGAGATTATGGGCCTAACATGACTTTTGAATCTTATTTTGATGATAACAAATAAAGGTTAATTTAACAAGTTGTTGTTTAAGTGATGATATTTCAAGAAACCTTGTATGACAAAGTTCAAAATGATCAAAGAAATGAAAGTTCAAGATCACAAGTACCATAAAGCCATACTCCATCAAAAAATTGATCAAAAGAAAGCTCAAAAGGACCAAGATGTTCAAAACATGTGGAAGCTTAAAGAATATTGAAGCTTAAGTTTAAGAGGATGCAAAGCAAAGATATATATGAAGACTTCAAGCTTAGAGTGTTTAAGTATTTAGGATGACTTATGTAAGTACTTCATTATAAATATCATTTTGAAATACTTTGAATCTCATTACGGGTTGATATGGACTTAGAGACCTTATTTTGAAAATCCCGAAAAATATTTTTTAAAAATAACAAAGCAAGATGGCTAAGAGTTTTGAAAGTAACCTGAAAAAACAGTATTTATAAATGTTCAGGCGATTGAACTTTAGACCTCAGGCGCCTGAAGATTTTCTTGAACTAATTTTGAATAGGCAGTATAGATCCAAGAGACTGACCCCTAAATCCTCAAGCGCCTAACCCTATTTTAAATAGAAAATTTACATTGGGTTAAGAAGGATCATACGACTGACCCCGAAGCTTTAGGCGCCTGACCCTCATTACGACTATTATTTTTAAAATTTTTGAAATTCAAATTTGAATTGCTTGTGCCCCTAATTTTATAAACTTGGGAAACACTCCAAGTAACTTGGGCAACATGAATTAAACACTTTTTGAGCCTATAAATACATGGTTTCTCAAATCAAATCAGTACCAAGAAATTGAAAATCAGTTTTCAAAGCTTCATTGCTCAAGCTCTCTCAAAGCTCTCTTGCACTCCTACTTTTACTACGATTTTCTGAGATATACTGAGTATTTGATCACTCTTTTCTAAGCTCAAACTTCTAAGTTACTGATTCATGTCAAGAGAAGAATTCCAGTGATACATTCTTGAGCTTCAAATCTC
This sequence comes from Malania oleifera, assembly GCF_029873635.1. Taxonomy (NCBI): domain Eukaryota; kingdom Viridiplantae; phylum Streptophyta; class Magnoliopsida; order Santalales; family Ximeniaceae; genus Malania; species Malania oleifera. The sequence goes on along the minus strand of NC_080429.1, from coordinate 67,142,788 downwards.
CTTCTCTTTGATATTTACTTAGAAGTATATTAGTGCTATATTTGTACTAACTAGCTCTATCTAAGAGCATCTCTTGAGTTAATTCAGGTGTAATCCCAAGAGGTGGGTGAATTGGGTATTTTAAAAATCTTAAATTTTATTTTACCACTTAATCCCTATTTCAATATTTAACAAATTAATTGCAGGAGTTTGAAATTAATTCAAGTTATTATCTCAATAAATTCTATTTTACCCAATTCATTATCAAGTGCGTATAATATATATCAACATACAACCATGCAAAAACTGATAATGAAATGCAAGCAGAAATTAAAAAGATAAGAGAAGAGAGAAGGCAAACACGATTTTACGAGGTTCAGCCAACCCAGCCTATGTCCTCGCCTTGAGCAACCCACTCAAGGATTCCACTAAATCCCTGCTCCTTTAATCGGGATGGAGCTTCCCCTACAATCTGCTGCTTATAAGAGGCACAGCTTCCTCCTCACCCAGTTCACAACCCGAACCGTGATTACAATATAAAATTTCAAATCTGCAAAAACTCAATATTGCTTCTAACAAAGTTAGTGAATACAATGAAAAACCTAACACATATTCATATGATAAAACTTGAAGCTCAGTATGTAACGAAGTAATCGTTATATGAATGATATGCTTCACAAAATTTCCCTTTGATCAAATCTCCAAAATAATTATATAAGTAGACGTTTTGGAGAACTTAGGGTTTTAGCTTAACTTACTAGATGCAAGAATACCGAATGTGATCTTATTAAAAAAATTGGTCTTGAATATTATGAAGATCTAAATTCTTGCTATCAAATAATTTGTAAAGTTGAATCTTTTAATAAATAAAAGACTTTGAATATTGAAAATATTTAAACACTACTTGTCACAACAATGTTTCTCACAAATATATATTGAGAACCTTTATACTTTTCAATCAAGTAGATTTTGCAATAACAAAATATTGAGTCTTTGAATGAAAACAAAAACTTGAAGATCACCAAACATTCAATCTTTAGAAAATCCTTTCACAAATAAATTTTTATGTAAAAACATAAGGTTTTTTCTTTTTCAATAAGAGTAATAGATGTATAAGTAAAAGATATGAAAAACCTTCAAGATATCTATATATTGAAAACGCAAACCAATCCCTTGTTTAGAAAACCTCAATCACCAGAGCTTGCTTTCAAGATGTGTAAATGAAATCCCTTCGAAAAGTTGAGATGATTTGCCTAAACTTGATGAGTATAAGTTGGAGTGCAGGCAATCGTATTGCAATATTTTCAAGACTCTCAATATTATCCAAAAAGTGAGGCACTAGGGTTTAGAGGTTCATTTTATAAGTGTTCTCGACCCTCGGTTAAGTCTTGACCGTTGGATCAACTTGATTAAGTAAATTACCCACGTGTTCTCTTGCTAAAGATCATATTTTTCAAGTTTTCGTAAGTTCAGACGACTGAGGTCTTGGGTTTAGACGACTAAAGTTCCTTAAAGTTTTGAAAAATTGAACTAGACACAGGGTCAGATGACTGAACTTAACGATTCATACTTCTGAAGTCCCTGCTTCAAATGACTGAACTCAGGGTTCAATCTTCTGAAGTCATTCTGCCTATTCTGTGTTTCATCAATTAAATCTTCAGGTGACTAAACTAAATCTTCAGTCTTCTGAGAAAATTCTTCAAACTTTTGAAGTGAAACTTTAGTCATCTGAAGTTGCCTCTTCAGACGTCTGAGGATAATCCTCAGTCAATTGGGCAGTTCAACTTCAATTTTTTTATTTTGTTTTCAAAAACCATTTTTGCTTTCTTACTTTGCTTCATCATAAAACATTTTCTAGGATTTTAAATAGAGTCTCTAAATCCATATTTAACCCTACAAGGTGTTCATGAGATGCATGTGTATATATTTTGAGCTTCTAGCTATATCATATAAAATATGCACATACATCAATTCTAAATACTCATTCCCATGACGATCTTGAACTTGACACTTGCATAAGATGCTTGTATCTTCATTCTTCTACTCTTCTTAGTTCCATAGCTTGTGTCAGGTTATATATATATACTTTAATCCTCATGGCTTCCATGACTTCATCACCTTCCGTGCATGCTTAGTAATGTTCCTGCTCACATTCTCAATGCACAGATCAAATACCAAGTGATTTGTCATTATCAAAATAGGATTGGACTCATAGAGTCAACAATCTTCCCTTTTTTGATAATGACAAAAACACAAGCAAAAATATAAAATGGGTTACTCCTAACAAGGCTCCCCCTCAAGTAATGCACAATCAAATATTCAGCAATATGAAATATACTCATACACAATTGAAAATAGGCAATAGTTTTGCACGTATAACTCATGTACGCTATAACCTTATATTCTTCTCCCCTTTTTGACATCAATAAAAAGGTATATAACAAAAATGTTCAAACATAATTAAATCTCAATTTACTTCTCCCCCTTGCTAATGCAAAAAACTGTGTTGTTGAATTAAATTGCAATGTGAGCATGCACATTGTGTCAAATTTCATAGACATGGATAAACAAAAAATGGTCACTAAAGTTCAATGGTTATGTGAGGATTACATGTGTTAGTTAACATGCACTAATCATGATACGAGTTTAATGCCAAATGTGAACAAATGTGATACCAAATGGGAATAAATGAGCCGAATTTGAAATTTTTAACCAATTGTGAATATTATGTGATGTTGCTTCCCCTGAATTATGTCATCTAATATAATTCTAGGCAACTTCACGATTATGCATCAAGCCTAATTCACGTCTAATTTGGATATAACCTATCCTCCACAAGTGGTTTCGTGAATATGTCTGCCCATTGTTCATTTGTGCATACAAACTCAAGTGTCACATCTCTTTTTTGCACATGATCACGAAGAAAATGATGTCTAATTTCTATATGTTTAGTTCATGAATGTAATATAGGATTCTTTCATATGTTTATTGCACTCATATTGTTGCATCTTATAGGAATTGTGTCATAGCTTAATCCAAAATCCATCAGTTGTTGCTTCATGTATAGTGTTTAAGCACAACAACTTCCTGCTGTTATGTATTTTGCCTCAATTGTAGAAAGAGCAACTGAATTCTACTTCTTGGAAAACCAAGAGACTAAAGAATGTCCTAAGAAATTATATGCATCACTCGTGCTCTTCCTATCCACTTTTCTACCAACAAAATTAGCATTAGAATAGCTGATAATCTCAAAGGATGTATACTTAGGATACCATAACTACAGTTCAATAGTTCCTATCAGGTATCTAAGTATTCTTTTGTCAGCTAACAAATGTGACTCTTTTGGTGCAACTTGAAATCTTGCACACAAACATATGCTGAACATTATGTCAGGTCTGCTTGCAGTCAGATATAGTAAGCTACCGATCATTCCACGATAGATCTTGACATCTACTGGTATACCTTGTTCATCTTTGTCTAATTTTAAAGAAGAGCTCATAGGTGTCCCTAGTATTTTTTCATCTTCCATATTAAAATTTTTTAGGGGATCCCTAATGTACTTCGATTGATTTATAAAAATTTCATGTTTCGCTTGTCTGATCTAAAGTCTTAGGAAGAAATTTAATTCACCCATTATGCTCATCTCAAATTCATTTTGCATAGTGCTTGCAAACTCATTGCACAAGTATTTATTTGTTACTCCAAATATGATATCATCTACGTATACTTGAACTAGGAGCATGTCATCTTTCTTAGACTTGATGAAAAGTGTTGTGTCTATCTGTTGATTTAGGTGTAATCCCAAGAGGGAGGGTGAATTGGGTATTTTAAAAAATTCTTTCAAACTTATTTACCAATTAATCCCTCTTCCTATATTTAAAAAATTACTTATCAAGTTTGTGTGAGATTATTCAGCATTCATACAAGTAATGTAAATAATGAAGTGCGTTGCGGAAATAAAAAGATAAGGGAAAAGAGAAGACAAATGCAATTTTACGAGGTTCAGCCAACTTAGCCTACGTCCTCGCCTTGAGTAACACACTCAAGGATTCCACTATAATCCCTACTCCTTAAATTGGGACAAAGCTTTCCTTACAATTCGCTACTTACAAGAGGTACAGCTTCCTCCTACTCCGCTGCTTACAAGAGATACAGTTCTTTCCTTAAACTCGGTTCACAACCCAAGCCGTGAATACAATGAAATCTATATAACACTCAATGTTGCTTCCAATAAAGCTCGTGAGTACAATTCAAATTCCTAATACATAAACATATGATGAAACTTGAAGCTCAGAATGTATGAAACGATAAAATCGTTTATGAATGAATATGCTTCAATACACAATTTCCCTTCTTACCAAAACTCCTAAGTAATGATATATTTAAATGCTTTGGAGAATATTAGGGTTCTAGTTCAAAATGCACAAATATATCTCATGTGAACTTATTCAAAAACTTTGTCTTGAATATTAGATCAATCAAACTCAACAACTTTCTTTCAAATATTCAATCACAACCCGATTTTGTAATATGCAAATATATATACAATATGTATTCCAAAGATCAAACACTAATGTAATATATTTATGAAAATATCCCTCAATAATATATCATTATGAACACTAAGGATATTCAAATAAGTAGATTTGTTATATTAAAAAATATCAAGTCTTTGAATGAAAACTCGCTTGAACCTAAATTATTTAATCAATAACTAAAGCTCTTCTCAAGTGGTAATCTCTCAAAAATGATTTACGATATGCACACACAAGATCAACCTCTTATCAAATATTCAAAAATAGATTTTGCAATGACAAGCTCTTTAAAAAATGAATATCAACAAGTAGATCAGTTTGTATATGAAGAACTCTATGCAACTAACTCTTAACAAGAAGTATGATTTACCAAACCTCAATATCAAATAAGCTTGTATAACGATCACAAGAAAACCTTTTGAGGATCAAGGTAGGTTTAGCTCAGATGTGTAGCGTAAGATTTAATATCCTAATCACAACCTTAGTAGTGTGATCTCCCAAGCTGTGCTAGTATGCTCAATCGTATTGCCAAGCTTTGATTTTCTTCTTCTTGTGGTTGAGTTTTATCGTTGTTCTTATTCTTGTTAATCTTAGCTTTTGCACTAAGGTTTAGATGATGTATATATAGGTGCTTTACCCTTAGAATAGATCTCAATCGTTGGATTAAAGAAATATCTCGCGAGTTCTCTTATTAAAAATTAAATTTTTAAGTTTTCCCGCAAGTTTAGGCAACTGAGGTTAAGGCCCAGGCGACTGAAATTCTTTAGTGCTTCGAAAAAATCAACCTGGATACAGGGTCAGGCGACTGAAGTAGGGTTCAGACTCCTAAAGTGACAACTTCAAGCGACGTAAGTCTCAGGTTTAGGCGACCGAAGTTCCTCGATTAGATTCCGTGTTTCACCATTAATTCTTCAGACGAATGAACTTAATCTTCAAACTTCTGAAGAAATTCTTCAGGCGACTGAGGTTGAGTTCGGGCTACCGAAGTGGCCATTTCCTGAATTTTTTCTTTCTAATTCAAAATTCTGCTTTGCTCTCTTTCTTGGGTCTTTTATAAAAATACTTTCCAAGGTTTTAAAAAATATTTTTAAGTCCATGAAAGTCCCCTAATGATGTTCATGAAATGCATGAGTCCTAATGTCATTCTAGGGTATATGTTGAGTGTCAAATTAAATCATATGAAAATGTAAATACATAAGCTCTAAGTACCCATTCCCATGACATTCTTGAACTTGTTGCTTACATCTTCATTCTTGTACTCTTTGAGTTCGATGGATCTTGCCAAGTTGTTTAAGCTTTACTCTTCATGGCTTCCATGACTTGTTATCCTTCCATGCATGCTATATAGTTCCTGCTCACACTCTCAATGCACAGATCAAATACTAAGTGATTTGTCATTATCAAAACTGGATTGAACTTGTAGAGTCAACAATCTCCCCATTTTTTATGAAGACAAATACATGAGCAAAAATATCGAATAAAAATAGGTTACACCTAACAAGACTCCCCCTCAATTAATGCATCAAAACTTCAGTAAGTAAAATATGCTCATGCCAAATGAAATATGCTCATGTTCATACACACATTGTTTAACTTGATTCCAAATAAAGTATTCTCATTAAAATATGATTTTTCTAATAACCTGATTCTTCTTCCCCTTTTACACAATTAGTGTAAACAGTTATTTTTACCCACTTTTGCCTAAAGCCATATTCTTATTTTTTTTCCTAAAGCCAGATTCTTCTCCCTCTTTTGACACCAACAAAAAGGTATATAATAAGAATACATAAGTGGACATAACCTTTTGTTCTTCCCCCCTTGGAAATCTTAAAGTTTTAAACTTGTTCAACCATTAGATTTAAAAAAAAATTTCTTCTCCCCCTTTTGACAGCAACCATCTCCCTTGCTAATGCCCAAATCTGTGTTGTGGAATTTAAATTGCATTGTGAACATACACAGTGTACCAAATTTCAAAGACTTTGTGAGGATACCAAATGTTAGTTAATGTGATACCAAAAGTTTACATCTTAAAAATGTGATACCGAATGTTGATACCAAATGTTTACTAATATGATACCGAGTGGGAACAAGTGAGTTGAATTGAGAAAATTAAGTAATGTTGCTCCCCCTGAATTACGTCATCTAATATAATTCTAGGCATCCAAATCTATTTTACCTCAGAAAAGCTCTCCCCTGTTTTACTTATTTAAGCTCATAGACATTGTAGATTTTACAATAAAGAATATCTCTCCCCTTTTCGATCTTCTAAACACATTGTGCTCTAGATTTGTGCTTTAAGTACATTTTAAAAAGAATTATAACCAGAAGGACTAACTATACCGATCCTAGTTATATCAATGCATTTCAAAACAAGATCATATGATTATTTCAAGGAATTTTTGGCAAAGCAATATATTTTTCATTTAAAATATTCCATAGAATCATCATAATTTGAGTGCATGTCACCGAAGAGTTCACTACACATCTAAGAAAAAAAAAAAACATTGTTAAGCCTAATATGATAAGAAATAATTTCCAAGTGCTCCCCCTATGAATTTGAATACTTGCATAGATGAAATGAAATGCTTATACTTATCAAGGATTAATTCCACTACTAGTTCAAAGTCATATAAGCAATCATTGTAAAATATTTTAGACCAACTATAGCTATACTATGATGCACATGGGTTCTTTATGCTCTTTCTTTAGAAATTTGAGCTCAGCTCCCCTAAATATTTTCAAGCATCCAACAAGCTTAGTTCAGTATATAAAAGAAAATCATGTGGTTAACATGTTGCATCAACTATGCACAAAAGATTTTAGACATACCATTCATGATTTGATACCAGATATACATACAAGGTATGATACTAAATGTGATTATGCTTATGTTTCAGAGTCAGTATTTTCAAGTTAATTTGCTCCCCTTCAGTTATGCCCTAATCATATTCTTATGTCTTTTCCTTGTAATCATTCTTCACCAGTGTAGCCGAGTGTTCTAAGATTTTGAATGATTTATACTTGACTTTACCTGCTTTAGCTTAGAGAACCAAACAATCATAAACAATTTTGCTTCAGGGTCATAAGCCTACATTGTTTCTTTTCTTCTGGATCTCAACGCATAGGTTTCCTAGTCATTTGCATTATCATATAGATTGTAGCCTATGGCATATAACTTAACCATTTGACATGTACACGATCTTCTAATAGATTTGACTTGAAGTTTAAGAGCTTGTGAAGTGAGATTTTGCAAATACTCTTAACAATTTTAATTATCATTAAGTTGGGAAGAATATTCATTGTGTGTGGACAATATTCAAAAATATTTTCGTGGAAGTGAATATATCCAACTGCATAGGCCAAAGAGCAATTTGGGAGAATATTAATTTTTGAATACTACTATTTGGGTATTTCTAATTATCCATTCATTGGATGGTACCTTATAAGTATGTCATCAATTTTAAGCAAGGATACAAACCTATAATAGATGAACCTTTACCGGATATGATCGTGGTATGGTAAAGATTTCTTGTGGAGGATGTTGCTTAATCACATATCAAAATTAAGGATTTTTACATTTTAAGCACAAAAGAGAATATTTATTAAAAATTTGATCCCTTAGAGAATGTCCCAGATTTGATTATAACAGGTTATCTGTTAATAAGCACTTGATAGATATGGAATTTATAAATATTAGTGCTTGTGGCTAGAATGATGACTGATTTTAACCATTTGAGGCTCCAAGAATGAGTTTAGGATTAGATGATGTTTAATATATGATTTATTCCTAAAGGCTCAGTCTTATGCAATGGACATGATCTGCTTAACTTACGTTTTTAATATTTAAGCATGGGTTAAGCAATAAGAATCATTCGTTAAATAGCAGTGCTTTAATCCATTTGGAGGTGGATTTATTCTTCAATGTTATGACTTATGTTACTTATTGCAAGGATATAAGGATCCTAATATTTTAGCTAGTTAAGTCGTCAATCTTTTACTTTGAACAAATCGAAGTTAGCATGTTTTAACTAATATTTTACATCTTACCCAATCATTATGATATATATATATATATATATATATATATATATATTAAGTAGTCGGATTAGATATATTGCTTAAAGGAATCATATTATCTCAACTTTCTTGGAGGATTCTTAGTATAATAATAGTGTAGTAAATACTCATACTAAGATTTTACATTTTAAGCATACACTATTCCCCAAGTCTATTAGTCATCATGACCCCCTTTTGTATATGTGGCTGACTTCACTAAATTCTCAATCCTAAAGTCTAAAAAGAGTTTTTAGGTTTGTTTGGTACACATTTTTATTTAACTCGCCAAACCTATTTGAGCTTCACACCTTTCCTTTTAAATGGACAATCAAATTTAATGTGTCCTTTATTTTTACATAATACGCAAGTGGTGTGAGCATACAGACCGGAGGAGTTACTAGCATAGAATTTTGACGCTTTAAGAAAATACCCCATGTATAGGTTTTTTCTTCTCCTATTTTCAATTCCATTGTAACCTATACCTTCTTTGTCTAAGGTCATCTTCTGAGAACCTAAAAGCTTGTCAAAACTTTCTTTTCCCTTAGTAAATGTGTGGATGATCTTAGCCTGATCCTCTATCTTTCTTTCTAGGTCTTGAATTTTTAAATTCTTTAAGCCTTTGCAAACAGCTTGTAATTTTACCAATTCGTCAGTCATTTTGTTTGCTTTACATTCAAGTTCAGAAATTTTAAGATCTTTTGCATTATCACTCGAAATCATGGATCTTAACTCTTTCAGCTCTTCTATCATCATATCATTCTTGTTTTCTAATTTCATATTTTTCAAATCCTTTTCTTTTTCAACACTGATTTTTTATTATAAATCTTTCAGTGATGCCTCATTCTTGGTTACTAATCTCTTAATTTCTAATTCCTTTTCAATCTTTTCTTTTTCCCAAGAAGTATGAGACTCTCGAAACTCTTCTAGCTGTTTTGCTAAGTCTTTATTCTCACTTTTCAACATTATTTTCTTTTTGGTCATTTTGTTAACATTTTATAAGCCTTAGCAAATTCCTTTTGTAATTCCTCATAAGATGTCATGTTATCATTATCAGATTCATCATAATATTCACTACTAGAATTATCACAAGATGTATCATAGTCATTGCATGAATCATTTTGAAAAGTTGAAAGAGAAGTAGAATGAGTAAAATGTACCTCTTCATCAGCTAATGCAATTAGACCATAGTTTTCTACTACCTAATCATTTGAACATGAGTTTTCCCAAGCAGTGGACTTCTTTCCTTTGGTCTCCCTTAATCTCCTATCAAGTTCTTCCCATATCTCCTTAGCATTTTGACATGACTTGATTTCATGAAAAACATTAGTATCTAAACCAAGCAATAGAATGTTCATAGCACCGAAATTTATTTGCATTAATTTCATGTCATTCTCATTTAGCTCATATTCAAATTTAGGGATTTCAACATTGTCAATAATTTTCATAGGAACTAAGTTTCCTTGTGCAATTACTCTCTAGGTCCTCCAATCCATTGATTTGATAAAAATAGTCATTCTTATTTTCCACTCGGTGAAATTTTCACCATAAAACATTGGAGGTCTTGCAGAGATTTGTTCCATACCAAATGGGTATACACCACAATAATCCATCGTGATCTTTTTACAAATAAACTATTAAGTCTATGTAAACACGCTCTGATACCAAATGTTGATTTAAGTGTAATCCCAAGAGGGGGGTAAATTGGGTATTTTAAAAAATTCTTTCAAACTTATTTACCAATTAATCCCGCTTCCTATATTTAACAAATTACTTATCAAGTTTGTGTGAGATTATTCAACATACATACATGCAATGTAAATAATGAAGTGCGTTGCAGAAATAAAAAGATAAGGGAAGAGAGAAAACAAACGCAATTTTACGAGGTTCGGCCAACTCGGTCTACGTCCTCACCTTGAGCAACCCACTTAAGGATTCCACTATAATCTTTGCTCCTTAAATTGGGACGGAGCTTCCCTTACAATCTACTACTCACAAGAGGTACAGCTTCCTTTTTTTTACTCCGCTGCTTACAAGAGATACAACTCTCTCCTCAAACCCAGTTCACAACCTAAGTCGTGAATACAATTAAATCTATAAAACACTCAAAGTTGGCTCCAACAAAGCTCGTGAGTACAATTCAAATTCCTAATACATAAACATATGATGAAACTTGAAGCTCAGAATGTATGAAATGATACAATCGTTTATGAATGAATATGCTTCAATACACAATTTCCCTTCTTACCAAAACTCCCAAGTAATGATATATTTAAACACTTTGGAGAATATTAGGGTTCTAGTTCACTTGGTGAAAATGCACAAATATATCTTATATGAACTTATTCAAAAACTTTGTCTTGAATATCCGATCAATCAAACTCAACAACTTTCTTTCAAATATTCAATCACAACCCGATCTTTGTAATATGCAAATATATATATACGATATGTATTCCAAAGATCAAACACTAATGTAATATATTTATGAAAATATCCCTCAATAATATATCATTATGATCACTAAGGATATTCAAATAAGTAGATTTTTCATATTAAAAAATATCAAGTCTTTGAATGAAAACTCACTTGAACCTAAAGTATTTAATCAATAACTAAAGCTCTTCTCAAGTGGTAATCTTCTCAAAAATGATTTACTATATGCACACACAAGATCAACCTCTTATCAAATATTCAAAAACAGATTTTGCAATGACAAGCTCTTTAAAAAATGAATATCAACAAGTAGATCAATTTGTATATGAAGAACTCTATGATACTAACTCTTAACAAGAAGTATGATTTACCAAACCTCAATATCGAATAAGCTTGTATAACGATCACAAGAAAACATTTTGAGGATCAAGGTAGGCTTAGCTCAGATGTGTAGCATAAGATTTAATATCCTAATCACAACCTCAGTAGTGTGATCTCCCAAGCTGTGCTAGTATGCTCAATCGTATTGCCAAGCTTTGATTTTCTTCTTCTTATGGTTGAGTTTTATCATTGTTCTTGTTCTTGTTGATCTTAGGTTTTGCACTAGGGTTTAGATGATGTATATATAGGTGTTTTACCCTTAAAATAGATCTCAATTGTTGGATCAAAGAAATATCTCGCGAGTTCTCTTATTAAAAATTAAACTTTTAAGTTTTCCCACAAGTTTAGGTGACTGAAGTTCCTTAGTGCTTCGAAAAAATCAACCTAGATACAGGGTCAGGCGACTAAAGTAGAGTTCAGACTCCTGAAGTGACAACTTCAGGCGACGTAAGTCTTAGGTTCAGGCGACCGAAGTTCCTCGGTTAGATTCTGTGTTGCACCAATAATTCTTCAGGTGACTGAACTTAATCTTCAGGCTTTTGAAGAAATTCTTCAGGCGACTGAGGTTGAGTTCAGGCTACCGAAGTGGCCATTTCCTGAATTTTTTCTTTCTAATTTAAAATTCTGCTTTGCTCTCTTTCTTGGGTCTTTATAAAAATACTTTCCAAGGTTTTAAAAAATATTTTTAAGTCCATGAAAGTCCCCTAATGATGTTCATGAAATGCATGAGTCCTAAGGTCATTCTAGGGTATATGTTGAGCCTCAAATTAAATCATATGAAAATGTCAATACATAAGCTCTAAGTACCCATTCCCATGACGTTCTTGAACTTGTTGCTTGCATCTTCATTCTTGTACTCTTTAAGTTCGATGGATCTTGCCAAGTTGTGTAAGCTTTACTCTTCATGGCTTTCGTGACTTGTTATCCTTTCGTGCATGCTATATAGTTCATGTTCACACTCTCAATGCACAGATCAAATGCCAAGTGATTTGTCATTATCAAAACCAGATTGGACTCGTAGAGTCAACACTATCCTTCCTCTGATAAATCCATTATCCAATAGAAAGCCGCTTAGCCTTTCATACCAAGCTCTATGAGCTTTCTTTAAATCGTACAAGGCTTTTGTTAGTCTATAAACGTGATCTGGATTCTTATGGTTTTCAAAACCTGGGGTTTGTTCTACATAAACTTCTTCACCTATGTAGCCATTTAAAAAATGCACTTTTGACATCCATTTGATATAGCTTGAAATCCTTAAAAACAGCATAGGCTAAAAGCATTCGAATGGCTTCCATTCTAGCTATAGGTGCAAAGGTTTCTTCAAAATCTATTCCTTCTTCTTGGTTATATTCCTGAGCTACTAGTCTTGCTTTATTTCTAACAACTATCCCATGTTCATCTTTCTTATTCTTATATATTCATTTTGTTCCAATAATTGTCTTATCCTCAGGTCTAGGAACTAATTTCTATACTTTATTTCTCTCAAACTAGTTTAACTCTTCTTACGTAGACATCACCCTAGATTCATCCTCAATTGTTTCACTCACATTCCTAGGTTCTTCTTGAGATAGAAAGGCAAAATGACTAATCATATTCCTAAGTGAGGATCGTGTGGCTACTCCACATAATGGTTCACCTATTATTTGATCAATGGGATGACTCTTCATGTACTTCCATTCTCTAGGTAGTTCATTAACCTCATTTTCAATTTGATTAGTGTCAACAGATTGTTCCTTAATTTCATTTCTCTTTTATAAATCATTTTCAATAGACAGTTTTTCAAATTCCTTATTTATCTCAATTTCATCTTCATCGGTCCTTTTAAAGAAGGGATTTGACTTATCAAATACTACATGAATAGATTCTATAACGGCTAATGTTCGTTTATTATATACTCTGTAGGATTTACTATCTAAGACCTACCCCAAAAAGATACCTTCATCTGATTTCACATCAAACTTTCCTAAATATTTATTGTCTCTAAGCATAAAACATTTACAGCCAAAGACATGAAAATATGATATGTTTGGTCTATGGCCATTCCATAATTTGTAAGAAGTCTTATTTAGAGATGATCTAATCAAAACTCTATTCTAAACATAGCAAGGGGTATTTACTGCCTCAGCCCAGAAGTACTTAGGTAATTTATGTTCATTAAGCATAGTTCTGGCCATTTCTTGTATAGACCTATTCTTTCTTTCAGCTACACCATTCTACTGTGGTGTTCTAGGAGTCGAAAAATTATGAGCTATTCCTAATGAATTGCAGTAGTGTTCCATGCCTTGATTATTAAATTCTCTACCCCTATCACTTCGGATTTTAGTGACAGTATAACCCTTTTCATTCTGAATTTTCTTACACAGTTTTATGAATTGTTCACATGCTTCATCTTTATGACCTAAAAATAATACCCATGTGTATCTTGAATAATCATCAACTATGACGAATGCGTATGATTTTCCTCTTAAACTCTGAGTTGGGTTTAGACCAAATAAATCTAAGTGTAGCATTTGAAGTGGCCTAGTAGTAGAGATTACTTTCTTCTTCTTAAAACTAGATCTTGCTTGTTTTCCTAGTTGGCATGCATCACAGATTTTATCTTTCACGAATTTAGTCTTAGGCAATCCCTTAACTAATTCTCCCTTAACAAGTTTAAATATTAAGTCCATGTTTGCATGTCCTAGTCTCCTATGTCAAATCCAACTAATCTCATTTATAGTAGAAAAATAAGTAACATGTTGAGAAGCAAGATTGTCAAGGCTAGTGGTGTAGACATTTTCATGACGATCACTGGTAAACAATATTTTGTTTTCAAATTTGTTCTCTAAAGTGCATTTGTCATGTTCAAATGAGACTTCATAACCTTTATCACATAGTTGACTTATACTCAATAAGTTATGTTTCAATCCATAAACTAATAACACATTATCAATGACAAGTTTAGGTTCACCAACCTTACCAACTCCAACGATTTTACCTTTAGAGTTATCCCCAAATGTAACGAATCCTTCATCTTTGGATATGATAGATGTGAATTTAGCTTTATCTCTTGTCATATGTCGTGAGCATCCGTTATCCATATACCACTTGTCCTTTGAGGAGGACAATCTCAAGCACATCTGCAGGACATAATCAGCTAACTACTTTTGGTATCCAGATTTTCTTGGGTCCATAGGGAATAGTACTAGATTCTCCTTTGACTTTCTAGACTTTCTTAATTTTGACATCTTTATTTTTGAAAGGGCATTCAAATTTTATACGACCCAATCTCTTACATTTAAAATATGTAATATTTCTATGATAGTCTTTAGTTGGAACATACGATTTTGACTCTCTTACAAAATATCCCATGTAGAGATGTCTCTGTTTTAGATTATCCTTTCCATTAAAACCAAGACCTTCCTTCTCTAGGGAATTTCTTTGAGCTCTTAGGAGTTTTTCAAAATTATTTTGACCTTCTGTAAATTTACAATAATCTTAGATTTATCTTTCAAACTCTTTTCTAACTTCTCAATTTTCAAATCCTTATCTTTCATGAGAGATGCATGAGATTCATTTTAACTTTCAACTAACTTCAAAAATTCTTTCAATTTTAATTTCATTCCATAATTTTTCTTATTCATTTTATCAAGTATTTTAAGGGTATACAGATATTTCTAATGCGATTCATCATAGGAAAGCCATGCTATTTTAATTTTATGAATCACTTGAATAGTAAGATGAAGCGGAACAAAAAGATTGTACCTCATGGTCTTCGTGAGCCATCAAACATAGATTTGCAATTTCGTCATCACTGGATTCAGATTCTAAACTACTGGTACTATGAGTGTCTCAGCCCACCTTTAAAGCCTTCTTCTTCTTCTTCTTAGACACATTCTTCAGTTGGGGACAATCTGGCTTGATATGTCCAAATTCTCTACAGTTATAACACATGGGAGGATCATCCTTTTGCTTCCTTCTGCTTGACTCTCCTTTTTCTGTTTTTGAACCCTTGAATTTTCTGGTGTATTTCTTGTTCTTTCTCATGAACTCTCCAAATTTCTTAGTGATGAGTGCCATGTTTTCATTCGATTCTAAATCACTTCTTTCATTGGAGCAGTGAGATGATGCCTTAAGTGTTGTACCTTTCTTTGCTTTAATTTGCTCATTCTTCTTCTCATTTATTGCAAGCTCATAGGTGATGAGCGATCCAATTAGTTTATCAACAGACATCTCCTTCAGATTTCTCCCTTCTACTATTGCAGTAGTTTTAGCTTCCCAAACTGGAGGTAGTCCCCTAAGTATTTTCCTGATCAACTCATAAGTAGGGTAAGATTTACTAAGAGCATTTAAAGAATTTGTGATGTGTGTGTATCTAGTGTACATTGATTAAATAGATTCATCAACAGTCATTTTAAATGTCTCATATTCACTAGTAAGCATGTCTATCCTACTATCTTTTACTTCCTTAGTACCTTCATCTGTAACTTCTAATTTTTTCAAAATCTCTTTAGTAGTGTTATAGGCCATCACCCTATTAAATTCATTTACATCTAGTGCACAGAATAACACATTCATTGCAGTAGCATTTATTTGCACAGATTTCCAATCTTCTTTAGTATACTCATCTTCGGTTTTGGGTACATTTACCTTATCAACTACTTCCATAGGGATATGGTTTCCCTTGGAAACAATTTTCCACACTTTTCAGTTGACATTTAAAAGATATATACTCATTCTTCTTTTCCAATAGGTGTAATTTACACTGCAGAAAATAGGTGATCTAGTGGACGAGTGTCCCTCAGTGAATGGGGTTACACCGATGTGTGCCATGTGATCTTTTTACAAAATGAACAGTTAAGTCTGTGTAAACCCTCTTTGATACCAAATGTTAATTCAAGTGTAATCCCAAGAAGGGGGTGAATTGGGTATTTTAAAAATCTTTAAGTTTATTTTACCACTTAATCCCTATTTCAATATTTAACAAATTAATTGTAGGGATTTGAAATTAATTCAAATTATTATCTCAATAAATTCTATTTTACCCAATTAATTATCAAGTGTGTATAATATAAATCAACATACAACCATGCAAAAGTTGATAATGAAATGCAAGCGGAAATTAAAAAGATAGAGGAAAAGAGACGGCAAACACGATTTTACGAGGTTCAGCCAACCCAGCCTACGTCCTCGCCTTGAGTAACCCACTCAAGGATTCCACTAAATCCCTGCTCCTTTAACCAGGACGAAGCTTTCTTTACAATCCGCTGCTTACAAGAGACACAACTTCCTCTTCACCCAGTTCACAACCCGAACCGTGATTACAATATAAAATTTCAAACCTACAAAAACTCAATATTGCTTCTAGCAAAGCTAGTGAGTATAATGGAAAACCTAACACATATTCATATGATAAAACTTGAAGCTTAGTATGTGTGTAACGATGTAATCATTATATGAATGATATGCTTCACAAAATTTCCCTTTTATCAAATCTCCCAAAATAATTATATAAGTAGATGCTTTGGAGAACTTAGGGTTTTAGTTCAACTTACTAGATGCAAGAATACAGAATGTGATCTTATTAAAAAAATTGGTCTTGAATATTATGAAGATCTAAATTCTTGCTATCAAATAATTTGTAAAATTGAATCTTTGAATAAATAAAATACTTTGAATATTGCAAAGATTTAAACACTACTTGTCACAACAATATTTCTCACAAATATATATTGAGAATCTTTAGACTTTTCAATCAAGTAGATTTTTCAATAACAAAATATTTAGTCTTTGAATGAAAATAAGAACTTGAAGATCACCAAATATTCGATGTTTAGAAAATCCTTTCACAAATAAATTTTTATGTAACAACACAAGGTTTTTTATTTTTCAATAAGAATAATAGATGTATGAGTAAGAGATATGAAAAAATCTTCAAGATATCTATATATGGAAAACGCAAACCAATCCTTTGTTTACCAAACCTCAATCACTAGAGCTTGCTTTCAAGATGTGTAAATGAAATCCATTCGAAAAGTTGAGATAATTTGCCTAAACTTGATGAGTATAAGTTAGAGTGCAGGCAATCATATTGCAATATGTTCAAGTCTCTCAATATTATCCAAAAAGTGAGGCACTAGGGTTTAGAGGTTTATTTTATAAGTGTTCTCTGCCCTCAGTTAAGTCTTGACTTTTGGATCAACTTGATTAAGTAAATAGCTCGTGTGTTCCCTTGCTAAAGATAAGACGACTGAGGTCTCGGGTTCAGACGACTGAAGTTCCTTAAAGTTTTGAAAAATTGAACTCGACATAGGGTCAAACGACTGAACTTAAGGTTTAGACTTCTGAAGTCCCTACTTCAGATGACTAAACTCAGGGTTCAGTCTTCTGAAGTCATTCTGCCTGTTCTATGTTTCATCAATTAAATCTTCAGGTGACTGAACTAAATCTTCAGTCTTCTGAGGAAATTCTTCAGACGTCTGAAGTTGCCTCTTTAGACGTCTGAGGATAATCCTCAGTCGACTGGGCAGCTTAACTTCAATTTTTTTATTTTGTTTTCAAAAACCATTTTTGCTTTCTTGCTTTGCTTCGTCATAAAACATTTTTCAGGATTTTAAATAGAGTCTCTAAATCCATATTTAACCCTAAAGGTGTTCATAAGATGCATGTGTATATATTTTGAGCTTCTAGCTATATCATATAAAATATGCACATACATCAATTCTAAATACTCATTCTCATGGCGATCTTGAACTTTACACTTGCATAAGATACTTGCATCTTCATTCTTCTACTTTTCTTAATTCCATAGCTTGTGCCAGGTTATATATATATACTTTAATCCTCATGGCTTCCATGACTTCATCACCTTCTGTGCATGCTAAGTAATGTTCCTGCTCACATTCTCAATGCACAGATCAAATATCAAGTAATTTGTCATTATCAAAACATGATTGGACTGATAGAGTCAACATCTTGCACAAAAGAAATCTTTCTTGTTTCCATGTTTTCTTTAACGGTTCAGGTTTATTGGATCGTTGTACCAAGCATAGGGTATCGCTTGGAGAGGGAGCTCCACCCTAAAGGAGGGATTGTAATGGTTTGTTTTGCTCGCAAAGGAATGTTCTAATGGAATCCTTAGGTGGTCTTGCCTAAGGCGATGACGTATGCTAGGTATAAGTCAAACCTCGTAAAAAACTCGGTCTCACTCTCTACCCTTACTCTTTAATTTTTCAACATATATAAATTGTGTGATTGTGTTTCTAAGTGCAGGTAGCTGAAAGTTTGAGATTGAGAAAACTTTTAATTTAAGAAAGTTGTTGATTAATCTTTTGTGGAAACCTTAAAGGGAGTACGTTGATTAATCGTTTTCAGAAATCTTGGTTAAAAGGAAGTGCACCAATATATTCATATATCCAGGGCTTTATTTAAAATCTAAGCCGAGTTTTGCAAACGCTGAATCAAGGAAGTGTTGCAGCTCATTTAATTGGTTAAGTATCGCGCGTTTGGTTGATTGGTTGATTGATTGTTATTGTTAAAGGTATTTGACTTGTGTTGATATTGAGTGTGGATTGTGGTTGGTTTAATTAAGCATTTAAAATCAAAGCATTCTTGTGTATTTTCTAAGTATACAAAAGGTTATGAATTTGTAAAAAGACTTAAAATAATTTTATAAACCCAATTCAACCTCCCTCTTGGGAATACACCTTCGTTTTCAATTGTTTTGAGGACACCATTTCTTTACTAAGCATATTACATATCATATTAAAGTGTGCATTTTATAAGCTTAAATGTGTACATCTCAGCTTATTGTTTGAAGCATGTATTATGGCAAAAATGTTTTATTAGATTGGTTGGGTTCAGCCTGAAATTGGGGAGTCTTCGCCCCGTAAGGGAGATTGGTTCGGTTCAACCCAGAAATTGAACTGGGGTGTCTTTGCCTCGTAAGGGAGACCAATTCGGCTCAGCCTGGTAATTGAGCTAAGGCTTACCTTACCCCATAAGGAATGGTTGTAATGACTTCTGCTTCACCTGTTTAAGTGAGTAGGGATAGTCTAATCCTTGGGCGGTATGCCCAAGGCGGGGACATAGGCTGGTTTGGCCAAACCTCGATAACAAATATTGTGTTTCTCTCTCTCTCTCTCTCTCTCTCTCTCTCTCTCTCTCTCTCTCTCTCTCTCTCTCTCTCTCTCTCTCTCTATCTATCTATCTCATTTAAATTTGTGCACTTTAATTTTCGCACATGTATGCTTGTTTCTTTATCGTTGTCATTACTTTTGCATACAAGCCCTTGATTTAAATGAGATATGCATCTTACGTGTATGTTTACTTACATTGCTTAATCATTTTCACATACACGCTTTGAAGATTAAATGGGATATGACGTGGTGATTGTGTGCAAGTATTTAATTTACTGAGAATGTCTTGTTTGACTTAGATATTTGCATACTTGATTAATTAGGAATGCTTAAACAGACCCTATGTAACGACCCAAACCCATAATCATGGGTCTGGTGCGTTATACCTGATAAAATCCTAATATTCCATAATTCATAACATACGCAGCGGAAAACATAAACATAATCTCTATATAACATACCATAATACTGTAATACCAAAGTTTACTATTTCTAACTATAATCTATAAAATTCATCCATCACCTACATTTCCATAGATACATACATCTCCAACACATTTCAGTATATTCACAACCATTTCTCTCACAACATCCTTAAAACATAACGACATAAAACATAAATATTTACATCCAAAATGTCATCAACATATACCCTATTTCTTTATATTCCTCAAAAGACTAAATACCCTCGAGCTCCTTAAGCTCGACCTGGAGGATGTCCTGAAAAAGAAATAATACTATTTGGGTGAGACACATCTCAGTAAGGGAAGAAACATACATATTAAAACAGCTTATAGTTAACAAGGGGTAAATAGATATCATTTTAACTACATTTGCAAATCATCACGTAACATTGAAAACATTCTCTGAACCTAATCAAACACATGCAAAGGATTTAACCTACGAGATTACTCAAGAATAGGGGTGATTACCTGCCCATACAAGTAGCACCCCTCTGCTCTGATACTTAGGCAATTCTGAGGTCACAACTAAAGCATACCAATGCACTCACCTTACTCAGTAAGCCGTCAAGTGTTAACTTGATCTCGTACTCACACATTCAACAATAGTTTACTGGCAAAGGCCCTAAGGATAGGGAAATCTACCCACCCATACAAATAAGTTCTCTCTGCCTTAGTATGTTATGCAGCTACTGCCACATCTGAAGCTACTAGTGCACTCGCCTTTCTCAGCAAGCCCTCAGGCGAAGAGTTTGCCTCACCCAATCGTAACATGTTCTACATTCATAGATACTTCTAATATCATAATACTTTATTCCTTTCTATCATTATTCATTCATACACATCTGTTCATATTCATAGCTTAAACTTTACATTTCGTTTCACTTTAAATAACTTTTACCCATTTACTTCATTCACATTTGTCATTTCATTTCATGGTCATTCCATTGTCATTTCATTGCATAATATTTTCATTTCATTCCTTTGTACTACAACTGGTTTTTAGCCATCATCAGTTAGTCCACATAGAAATGTGCTAGAATCTACTATAGTTAGTCCACATAGAAATGTGCTAGAATCTACTAACATGGCTGTCTTTTAGCTATCTTACATTTACATGGTTGCATTTAACATACACAAGTAACATTATCCGTATCATATTTTATTCTCAATACTTTACTTACTTAGCCTGCATCTCATACATTTAACATATATTTGCACAAAATCTCATGCCACACAGTTTAACAATAAAATTCATATACATTATTACAAAATAAGTTAACCCATAATTAACATTATATGCTAAAAATACATTTCATTTCTTACTTAATGCCTACGAAAATTCATTTCACTTTCATCCATTTACTTTCAAATATACATAGCTATATAAGCAATCTTAGGCTCAGAAAACATCAATTTCATGGTTGGCATTTTAAATCCACATAAAAACATATATATATAACACATGATCTATTTTAATTCATGAAAAACCCGATTTAATATGTAAATTTTCCCCTTACCTGACTTTCAAACTACGCTGGCAGGATCCCCGAACCGATACACGCAGCGTTCACTTGGACCCTAAATCCAAAAATCCTAACTTAATTAATATAAATTTCAATTAACTTAAATCTTAAGAAAAATACTTATTTACTATTTCCTAGGCTCCATATAACATTATTCATTAAGGAAATCCAAAAATAACTTACTTACCCTAATTTTGGGATGTTTCCCAAACCTCACAATCCAACGATCAGCTCCTACAACCTTGCAGAGAATGATCCTACGAACCTCCTGGTGGTTCTGGATCGACAAATCGGGTCAAATCCGGCTCGAAATCGAAGAGAGAAGGCTGGGATACCGTTTAGAGAGAGATTTTCTCGAATTCTCGCTGACAAATGAAGAATTCTCTATTTATAGGCAGGGCTTCATCGACAAGACACGCGAATTCGTCGACGAGGCACTATAGAGACTTCGTTGAAGAGAAAATACCTTCGTCGATGAAATTCAGAGTTCCAAATATACTCTCTCAGGATTCCTTCATCGACGAGAAATCGAGTTCATCGACAAGCTTAGAAAGACACTCATCGACAAATACAGGACATTCGTCAACGAGGCCAGCTTTTCTTTTAAAAATCCTTCATTTTCCCTTATTATCCATTAATCCATTCCATTTATTATATTTTCTAATTATTTTAATTTTCGGATCATTACATTCTCCCTTCCTTAAGAAATTTCGTCCTCAAAATTTTTTTACTAACTTATCATATTTTCGTATTACTTAAATCCATTTGCTAACCACCATCATAAGAACTCAACATGCATATCTTCATATAAATCATTCAATCATTTCTCATTAAATAAAATTATCATACCTGCTTCTCTAATGGCATCCTCCTCAGCTCGAAGTGTATACAACCGAGGTGGACCACCTCTTCCAAGTGGTATCTACTGCTTTCCTCTGTCCTGATTCTGAGCAGCTACCATAGGCAAGGGTTCTCAGCAATCTTTCCTGTGGTGCCTTAACTTACTGCACCTGTAGCAATTCAGAGTGCCATACCAGCATTCGCCCTTATGCCTCTTATCACAGTTCGGGCATACAAAGCCCATTGCTTCTTTTCCTTTATTCGCTGGTCCCTGACTGGCCTCAGACTAAAAACTAGATGGTGTAGGTCTCTTCTTCTGTTCTAAAGGATCGGTGCTGCCCTGGATACTCTTCTCCAACACCGAGGCCTTATCAACTAATTCTGAAAAACTCTGGACCTGAAATCCGACCACCAGCTCGTAGATCCTGCGCCTTAGCCCTTTCTCAAATTTCTTGGCCTTCCTTACTTCATTTGGGACCAGAAATGGAGTGAAACGCGACAATTCCACAAATTTAGCCGCATATTCTGCAACTGTCATATCCCCCTGGGTAAGATTGGTGAACTATTCAATCTTTTCCTCTCTGACAGATGAAGGAAAGTATCATCAAAGAACAGCTCTTTGAATCTCTCCTGGGTAAGATCTATCTTTACGACCCTCTGATCCTCTAGCAGTTTCGCAGAAAGCCACTAGCGCTTCGCCTCTCCTATCATCTTGAAAGCGACATAGCGGACCTTCTGTTCGTCCGTGTGGTCAAGTACAGCCATAATCTTCTCTATCTCCTGTACCCAATTCTCTGCTGCCACTGGATCAGGTCCTCCCGTAAAGGCTGGAGGGTTCATCCTCATAAACTCTTTTATGCTGCAGCCCTGTCCTGCAGGTGGATAGTTCTGCTCCTTTGGATCCTTCTTCATCTCTGCTTTAACTTGACGGACAATACCTTGTAGCACCTTAGAGGTATCTATTTCTTCCTCACTAGAGGTCACTGAATCCTCTCTTCCTTCAGCCTCTATATTCTCATCTCCAGAGTCCATCCTAAAAATAGGACAAAGAAAAGATAAGATTTCCATATCATAATTCCAAATATCATAATCATATAAAAACCAGTCTCACAATTCAGAAACAAAAACATCCAAGGTTTACCGTGACTTTTCTGAGGCCGTCGACTGCTTCAGAAAAATCACAGGAAATCGTTGACGTATTTTCACCTCTAAATTACAAAAGACAATCCTATACTTCCCTATATCAAACCTATTTCCCAATACCTGAACTATTCATCTCCTATTTTCATCCTAACTTATTCCTATACTCTGGTATAGATCATTTCCTAAATTCTCAACATCCCAAAATCATCGCTCTGATACCATAATGTAATGACCCGAACCAATAATCCCGGGCGAGCTCCCTAAGCTTGACCTCGAGGATGTCCTGAAAAAGAAATAATCATATTCGGATGAGACACATCTCAGTAAGGGAAGAAACATACATATTAAAACAGCATGTGATCAACATGAGGTAAATAGATATCATTTTAATTACATTTTCAAATCATTGCGTAACATTGAAAACATTCTCTAAACCTAATCAAACACATGCAAAGGATTTAACCCATGAGATTACTCAAGAATAGGGGTGATTACCCGCCCATACAAGTAGCACCCCTCTGCTTTGATACTTAGGCAACCCTGAGGTCACAACTAAAGCATACCAGTGCACTCACCTTACTCAATAAGCCCTCAAGTATTAACTTGATCTCGTACTCACGCATTCACCAATAGTTTACCGGAAAAGGCCCTAAGGATAGGGAAATCTACCCGCCTATACAAATATGTTCCTCTGCCCTAGTACGTTAGGCAGCTATTGTCACATCTAAAGCTACTAGTGCACTCGCATTTCTCAGCAAGCCCTCAGGCGAAGAGTTTGTCTCGCTCAATCGTAACATGTTCTACATTCATAAATACTTATAATATCATAATACTTTATTCCTTTCTGTCGTTATTCATTCATACACATCTGTTCATGTTTATAGCTTAAACTTTACATTTTGTTTCACTTTAAGTGACTCTTTCCCATTTACTTCGTTCACATTTGTCATTTCATTTCATGGTCATTCCATTGTCATTCCATTGTATAACATTTTCATTTCATTCCTTCGTACTACAGTTGGTCTTTAACCATCATCAGTTAGTCCATATAGAAATGCACTAGAATCTGCTAACATGGTTGTCTTTCAGCTGTCTTACATTTACATGGTTGCATTTAACATACACAAGCAACATTGTCTGTATCATATTTTATTCTCAATACTTTACTTACTTAGCCTGCATCTCATACATTTAACATATATTTGCACAGAATCTTATGTCACACAGTTTAATAATAAAATTCATATACATTCCTTACAAAATAAGTCAACCCATCATTAACATTTATATGCTAAAAATACATTTCATTTCTTACTTAATTCCTCATAAAATTCCTTTCACTTTCATCCATTCACTTTCACATATACATAACTATATAAACAATCCTAGGCTCAGAAAACATCAATTTCATGGTTGGCATTTTAAATCCACATAAAAACATATATACATATATATAACACATGATCCATTTTAATTCATGAAAAACCTTATTTAATATATAAATTTCCCCCTTACCTGACTTTCAAACTACGCTAGTAGGATCCCCAAACCGATACCCGCAGTGTTCACTTGGACCCTGAATCCAAAAATCCTAGCTTAATTAAAATAAATTCCAATTAACTTAAATCTTCAGAAAAATACTTATTTACTATTTCCTAAGCTCCATATAACATTATTCATTAAGAAAATCTCAAAATAACTTACTTCCCCTAATTTTGGGATGTTTGCCAAACCTCACAATCCAACAATCAACTCCTACAGCCTTGCAGAAAATGATCCTACGAACCTCCTGGTATTTCCGGATCATCAAACCGGGTCAAATCCAACTTGAAATCAAAAAGAGAAGGCTGGGATACCGTTTAGAGAGAGAGAGGAAAAAGAGTTTCTCGAATTCTCGCTGAAAAATGAAGAATTATCTATTTATAAGCAGGGCTTCATCAACGAGACACATGGATTCGTTGACGAGGTGCTATAGAGACTTCGTCGATGAGAAGATACCTTCATCAACGAAATTCAGAGTTCCAAATATATTCTCTCGGGTTTCCTTCTTCGATGAGAAACCGAGTTCGTCGATGAGCTTAGAAGGACACTCGTCGATGAATACAGGACATTCGTCGACGAGGCCTGCTTTTCTTTTAAAAATCCTTCCTTTTCCCTTATTATCCATTAATCCATTCCATTTATTATATTTTCTAATTATTTTAATTTTCGGGTCATTACACCCTAGGTCGTGAAATACTAGCTGCGAATTGAGTTCAACCTAGGAGAAATTTTTAATACCCAATTCACCCCCACTTAGGAATGCACCAATTCCAACAAAGACCCCATGGTACGACTGAGTCGACAATGCTGAAGATTCAACTCCCTGCTTTCACGGGAGAATTGATTAGGGCGCGCACAAGGAAGACATGGGAGCGACTTGGTCGACAGTGACGATCTTCTACGCGAGATATGCTGTGGACTTTCCTAAACTATGAAACAAACTTCTTAAACCCTAAAGCCTATAAGTAATCGTTGCGAACATGAGCTTTAGGTTCCCTTTTGGCCTCTTGTTGGCCTTACAAGGCTTAAAAATCTTATTTTGATGATAACAAATAAGATGAACTTAACATATTTGGTGAATAATTATATTTCAGGATTCAAGTATGTAAACACAAGGTCATATGTTCACAAGGATCATTCAAAACTTATGTACCAAAGAAAGATGATCAAATGAAGCTTAAAGGGTCAAGGCATGAATTTAAAGATGATCTTATAAAGCTTGAAGATTATGAGAGCATGGATGATAAAGAAGACTTGCCAAAAATCTTAAAGAATATTAAAGCTTGAAGTCAAGACAGAGCCAAAGAAAGACAAGGGTGAAGACTTAAGAGTTTAGAATGTCAAAAAGTCATAAGAAGTCTTTATGTAAGTACTTCATATTTTAAATATCTTGTGGAATCTTTTTGAACTCTTCTAGGGTTAATTATGGACTTAGAGACCTTATTTTAAAACCTTGAAAAATGTTATATATATTCTCAAAGCAAGAGAGCAAAAAAACTTTTGAAAACTAAAGTGGAAAACTGGATTTTGTTCTGCCCAGTCGTGTGAGGTGTACCCTCAAAAGACTGAAGATGCAAATTTAGAATCCTAAAGTTTTACTTCAGATGTCTGAAGCATTTCCTCAGAAGACTAAAGATTTAGTTCAGTCATCTAAAGATTAATCTGTTGAAAAACAGAACAGGCATAACACCCTCAGAAGACTCAACCTTCAGTTCGGTCATCTGAGCTGGGACTTCAGAAGACTGAACCTGAAGTTCAGTCGTCTGACCCTGTGTCCAAACTATATTTTTTAGTGCTTTAAGGAATATCAGAATACTGAACCCAATAGTTCAGTCATCTGAATGATGTTAATGGTAAAAATTTTTAAATGTTTTAAATTCCGATTAAAGGTTTCTTGTGCCTCAAAATTAATGAAATCTTGGGAAATACTCCAAGTAAACTTGGGTATCACGAAAAAACATTTAGAAGCCTATAAATACATGGTTTTGAAAATCAAAATATATAAAGAACAAAAGAATTGAAAAATCTATTTTTGTTGAAAGCTATCTTGCTACTCTCTCTCTTGCTCACTAATTGCAAAATCTGAATTGCTGAATTTCTGAGTTGTTGATCCATCCTACTCTTAGTTCCTACTGCTGATATTCATCTAGAGAAGGAATTAGTGAATTCTAACTTGAGCTTCAATTGCATTTCATATTGATATTTGAATATTGAAGTGCATAGTGTTTGAATTTGTACTAATATGCTCTATATGAGAGTGTTCTTGTACTCAGCTAAAGTTTTTTGTTTCTTGACGATTCCAGGTTGTTGGATCATTGACCAAGCATGGGGTATTGCTTGGAAAGGTGTAGCTCTAGCCTATTGAAGGAGTTCCCAAGCGTGGGGTATCGCTTGGAGAGGCATTACTTTAGCCTAGTGAAGGAGTGTTTGAGCATGGGGTCTCGCTTGTAAAGGTTTTGTTCTACTCGGAAAGGAACAAGTATAGTGGAATCCTTAGGTGGTTTGCCTAAGGTGAGGACGTAGGCTGGGGATAAGCCAAACCTTATAAAAACTTTGGTCTCCTTCTCTTTCTCTTACTCTCTTTATTTTTTAGCATACCTATAAACTGCTTGGATGATATAATTTCTTGATCATAAATACTATGAAGTTTGAAAATTAAATAAACTGAAGTTTAATTTGTTTTTAGGATTGTGGAAATCAAAAGGGAGTACATTGGTTGATCAATAATTTGCAAAAACCATAAAGGAAGTACGTTGATTGGTTAACACCCAAAGACTCTTTAACTAAAAGTTTATTTAAAGTCTAAGCTTTTGAAAAGAGTGTTGAAGTTTAAATTGTGCATCATATTGAGAAAGCAATTTCATTATCTACAGGGCTTGAATCAAATCCATTAATACAAGAATTGAATCAAATTTATATGCACAAGGCTACAAACAAACAAATACTTTGAATTCTTGTAAAAGCTGAGAATTGCTATAGAGTTGCATATTATATCTTGAGTTGGTATCTTTGTTTGAGCTTTGGTTTACTTATGTCAAGTACTGGTTTGTGGATTGAATAAGTAAATAAAACTTTGTTGTGTAATTGTTAAATCAACAAGGGGTTAAGAATTCTTGTAAAGAATTAAAAGAAAATTTTAAAACCCAATTCACCCCCCTCTTGGGACTACACCTCAACTTTCACTTGGTAACAGAGAGGGGTTATAAAAAATCCTAACAAGTAGTTATATAAAGATCTAAATGGCACACCTAGGAGTAGCTCCCTTTGGAGAGAGTCAATCCTCAACTAGACCACCCATCTTTTGTGGTTTAAACTATACATTTTGAAAACAAAGAATGAGGCTCTACCTTCAAACAATGGATTGGAAAGCATGGAGGGTTGTCACACATGGTGATCTTACCCCTACCAAACTTGTAGATGGTAAAGAAGTACCTAAAGAAGAAAAAGAATGGACCGACAATGACCATAAGATGTTACAAGTAAATTTAAGTGCTATGAATGCTTTATATTGTGCCATTGATATAAATGAATTCAATAGGGTCATGACATGTAAACCAGCCAAAGAAATATAGGATAAATTAGAAGTAACTTATGAAGGCATTATTGATGTAAGAGATAATAGGATCGATATGCTCACTAGTGAATATGAAGCCTTTAGGATGAACCAGGATGAAACAATAACTAGTATGTACACTAGGTTCACCCACATAATAAACTCCCTCAACACATTAGGAAAAACCTACACCACTTATGAAATGATTCGAAAAAACCTTAGAGGACTTCCACCGATTTGGGAACCTAAGGCCACTGCAATAACTAAAGGAAGAAATTTGAAAAAACGCCTCCTTAAATGAACTCATTGGTTCTCTCCTCACATATGAGATGGCAATAGACGAAAGAAGTGGAAAATCTAAAACCCAAAAATCTGTTGCATTTAAAGCCTCAAACAAAAACTCTAGTGATGAAGATGAAGATGAAATGGATGAAGATTAACTAGCCTTCATATCCAAGAAACTTGCAAGCATACTAAGAAAAAAAAATAAATTCAAAAGAAAAATCCAAAATTCAAGTTCAGATGAGGAAGAAACTAAGAAGAAAGAAACAAAGAAAGAACTACCTACATGCTATAATTGCAAAAAAGTTGGACACCTAAAACCAGATTGTCCAAAACTTAAGAAAGATTCTAAAAAGAAAATGAAAAAAGGCATTGAAGGCCACTACATGGGATAATCTAAGTTCTAATAGTTCAAAAAGTGAATCAAGTGGCAAAGAGGTTGCTTATACTTACTATATGGCTTGGGACGACGAGAAAAGTTCCTCATCCAAATCCTTTAATAGTTCTTGTGATGATTCAGCGGAAGAATCCAATGATGAGAGTATGCCCTCTTATGAAAAACTTCAAAATGATCTATTCAAGTTGCATAAAATTCTAGTTAATGTGACTAAAAGATACACATCACTAAAAACAAGAATGAAGGAGTTGTGAAAGAGTTAGAATCTTTAAAACTTGATAAAAATGAAAAAGATTTAAAAATCCATAGACTAGAAAGCAAGAATGAGAAGGTAATAAAAGAACTAAAGGATTTTAAGTCCAAAACTTCCATGGATAATGTAAAAGACTTATATATATTTTTTAATTAGAAAATAAAATTACTAAGATGTCTCAAAACCAAAGAAAAGGGTAAAAATATAGAAAATTCAGAAATTAGTGATCTTAAAGAAAAATTTGAAGATCAAGCTAAAATAATCTACAATTTCATAAGAGGAAAAGAAAACTTTGATAGAATGGTAGATGCACAAAGATTATCTTTGAATAAAGAAGACAGAGGGTTCAATGGAATTGAAAATAAAAGGAAAAAGAATTTTTATATGTGATATGTTACAAAAGCATCTAAAAATTATGCTAGCACCTCTTCTAATGCTTATGCTCACACTATATGCTACCTATGTAAAAAGAAGGGACATATAAAATTTGACTGTCCATTAAAGAGGAAAGATGTGAAAACTAAACAAGTTTGGAAAATTAAAGAAACATCTTTTGTTAAACCATCTAAACCCAAGAAAGTATAGGTACCTAGATGAAAAACCAAGTTCATAAACTAAGGATCCAAAGATATTTGGATTAGTCATACCTCTTTGAAATTAAGAAAGTCACTCAATTCAATTTTCAATAAACTAGTTGAAATGAAAAGATTTTTTTTTTTAAACTAATGAAATTGTTGGCCTCCATCAATGAATGAATCATATAAGGCTTAAGATTTGAAAAGAAAATTTTGGACTTAATATGAAATCAAAAGAAATAAAATCTGAAGCATTATGAAAAATATTTGAGCAAAAAGAGAAGTAGTTGAACTGAATGAGAAATACTTGAAACATGAGAACAATTTGAGCAAAATTGTAGCACAATGCACAAATGATTATAATATGCTCCATGCTTATATATGCTGATATGCTACATGCTAAATGCTGAAATTCTGATATAAATATATGGTGAAATATATACATGATGATATTTTGATATACATATGTGGTGAGATACTAATGACATGATAATATGAACTATATACTGATATCTATGTCTATGCCAAAGAAATGATATTGACTTAAATATATGCTAAGTTATGCTATGCTAAAATGTTGATATATATAATATCATTGACGTATATTTATGGCTCACTATACGTTGAAAATTAGAGCATAACAACATAATTTTATCTATGAGCATGCTATGATAATGACATGATATTGGTATTATTTTTTAGTATCTATGAACATATACATGATATAAATCAGTATTTGAAGCATGGTATTTTCATGAATATATAGTTCATTTCACGAATGAAAACTGAATGTATTAAATTCAAGGGGAGTGTTATGACTTATTACTTATGTTTTTTTTAATTTTTCAATTGGTATCATGATTTAATGTCAAAGAAGGAGAGATTGTTGTAAGCAAAGATAAATTAATATGCATAATGAAAATAAGAAACAAAAGGGCAATGAACACAGTTCAGATTCGGGTTTTCTGGATTGTTTGAGATTTCTTTTGATAAATTAAATGAACATGCAATTTAAATCCTAATTCCTAACACGCACTGAATTTAATAACGAGAAACAGAAATCCTACAACCGAACAAGAATTGAAACACGCGTTGAACTTCGGAATAAAAACTAAAGACGATATATTTCCTACTTAATTTAAACACAAAATTAACAAATAAACTCATTCAAACACAAATTCGACAATAACTAAATTTCTAACACATTTGAAACTCAAACTAAAATCTGAACTTTAACAACTAAATGATAAACTTAAACACGAAAAAAAAATCAAATTTTAATTAAACCGACTTTAAATTAAATAAAATACAAAAAGATTTAAATCCTAAAAGAAATAACTTAATCAAATACCAACTCAAGTAACAATATTAATTAAGAAGTGAAAGAAAAAAAAACACAAATAAACCTTAATAATAACTCCCAAACACAATTTAAAAACTAAAAATTTAATTAAAATTTTACTAGAAAACATACAATTATTCAATTAATTAAAAGCAATAACAAAATAAAAATAAAACTAAAGGAAGAGAGAAGAGAAAAAGGAAGAGAGAGAGAGAGAGAGAGAGAGAGAGAGAGAGAGAGAAATAAAGCTGAAAATAAGATTGAGATCCGATGCAAAGCAAATTACATGAGCACAAAAAAACACCAAATAAAAAACATAAATCCAAAGAGAGAGAGAGAGAGAGAGAGAGAGAGATAGCAGCCCGTGTGGCTCAGCTATGGCAACAGCAAATCTACTGCTGGCCGTGAGGTTGAACTGCAGACAACAGGGGAAACTGGTCGTAGGGGAGGCTGGAGCAGCAACTACAGTGGCCTCGACTGGGTTAGTCTTGAGTGGCAGGTTGCAATAGGTGTCTTTGAGTGGCTGGACGTGTGCTTCCAGAAGTAGCAGCAAGGAATAGCAGAAATGGCTTTAGTAGTAGCCGGAAACAGAGGACGACAGTGGCTGATTGCAGCAGGAGTCTTCGGGTTGATGGGTTACAACACACAACCGGGAAGAAAAGAGAAGGAAAAGAGGGAGAGAGACAAAGGAAGATGGAGGAGAGAGGGAGAGATAGCGAGAGAGGAGGGAGGCCGAAAGGGAGAGAGAAGAGAAAGACAGCTGGGGCTCAGGTGTAGCAATAGAAGAAAGAGGGAGAAGAGAAGGGAAAGGAAAGAAAAGGGAAGGAAGAGAGGGGGTCGGGTCTAGCTGAAAGGAGAAGGAAAAAGGATTATAAAGGGGGAGGGGAAGGAAGCCCTATAGCACACGAATGGAGGATTCAGACCTGGCGCATGGCCGTGTCACATCAGGTAAGGTTTAATTTTTTTTATTTTTTTTCTATTTCTCATTTTTGCTTCTCTATTTTTTTTTCTTTTTGCTTCTTAGCGAACAATACCAGTTTTGACCCTCCTGGAGCTCGTATCTCCCAAAGCTTAAAACACGAAAGTCTTAGAACATTTCTCGACTTTTCACAAAATTTTGAATCGTCTCGATCAGAACTCGAAAGAGAAAATTACAAATGGATTACGAAGTGGCCTCAATTTTAGCTTCCAATGATTGCCCTGCAATAAAAATACCAAAAATTCATAATTTACTCAATAAAATCCAAATATTATAAATAAGACACGATGTTGAAATATTGAGAATAATTAGGTATTTAATTAAAAATATAAGCCTCAATGCATGAATTAAAGGACCTAATTACACAGTTTAAGCTCGTAATTACACCCCCCCAACTAACGTTTTTCTAGTCTGTAGCGAATAACGTGAATGAATTCCAAGGCGGCACCCACAAATACTAACTCCAACAAAAATGAATGCACATGCGATACAACCATACTGTTTCACATATAGGAATATAACCAAATTTCACACTAGCTCATTCATATTTAATGCACGCAACTCCGATGCACGTCACTCATGCAAGTTTCATCATTATATAGCAATTAAGAATGGTATACTCACATGAAGTTAACCAGCAGTACAATTTAGAGTTAATGTGGTCATATAAATTCGAGTATAAACAGGTGAAATATCGAGGAATGTGTGATGTGTGTGATTCGTTACACCTAGGATACTAGTGGACACCTACGGAACGATTATTTTGACTCGGCCTAACTAGTATACTCTCAAAAACACTCAAAAAGGATAGGTTCACTCATCATATGCGAGGAAGAGTGTCGCAATCAAACATCCCATATATAGTAAGGAACAAGCGCTAAATGTATGGAGTGGACTAGTCTGAATAGGATCTTGCCTATTTGTGAGGTGTCGGGTCCTTCAGCCTAGCATCTTCTCACCTATTCGCCATGTCCAACTAAGACCACCCTAGATCAACTTATTCACAAACCAGCCATGAATACATCTGAGACATTAAGCTATTGAAGAGTCTTCATATGTGGAGAACATGTGTCATGTCCATGAATTTTTATGCATTTCTATGGAGCATGTATTAATCTTTCATTTCATGTGCATTTCTAATTTTCTTATTCTTTCTTCTGCTCATTCTTCAATTTATATCTTTTCCTGGTTAATTAGTACAATCATTACACTACCTTCGTTGTCTTCATATAACAAATGGGAATTAATCTCGAACAATAGTCCATGTTCAGCCTTCACATCTTGAGTAAGCTACAAGACCAAGGTTTCTATCTCCCCACTATATGTCACCTCTAGGCTAGCAAGTCAAAAACATAGATTAGTGTACAAAGAATATTTAGAAGAAAAAAAAAAAAGGAAAGTTGAGTTTTATGAACTCTAAGTTGATGTCAAAAACTCAAAAGAATGATAAATGGCTCAACAATACCTCACAAGGTGTCATAGTCGCTACATGCGCTCTCGCAGTGCTCACAAGGAACCCTAAGTTCTACAAGTCACGTGAACGTGTATTTTCAGCCTCATGAGATACCATGTAAATACAAGAGTTTATATAGCCAAATTAACATGAATGAACTACCAATCAATTCTTCATGGAGTTATAAAATCATATAATAAGAAACTACACATAAATGACTCAAGTGTGTAATTCTTAGGTTATATGCAAGTATGTGAAGGGTATATGTCAGTGTTAATCATGGCATAATCGTTTATCCTCAATACTCTTAGTTTCTTTCTTTCTTGTTTTTTTTTCTTTTTTTTTTTATTAATTAATACAAAACCCAACAAGTAGATATGCACAGTGTCACATGCAAATTTTCACCCCTCCCAACTAAAGTGGAACATTGTCCTCAATGTGAAAGCATAGGGGAAATAGAAAAATTGTGCACAGGTGAACAAACTAATAGAAAATCACTACCAACTAATGCAATATAAAAAGAAAAGAGAAAAATTGTGCATGGGTGAACAAACTAATAGAAAATTACTACCAACTAATGCAACAAAAAAAAAAAAAAGAGAAATGCAAATAAAAGCAAATAAAAAAAATGAAAAAGAAAAGCAGTAAAATAGAAAGGTCAGAGGACTCCCCTAGGGTCTTGTAGAAGCAAGACCTCTTTATTTGGATTGAAGGGGGTCGTGAGAGGCTTGAGATGTTGTTCATTGACTATGAAGTTGTTATCATTCATTGGATCCACAAGTTCTACTACGCCGTGGGAATGAATGTGTTCAACGATGTACGAGACACCCCTTCGGGACCACAGTTTCCAGGGGAACAAATGTAATCTAGAGTTGTAGAAAAGATCTTGCTGATTCGGGAAAAGTTGTTTATCCTTGATTTTATGTAGTAGCTTAATCCACTTCTTCGCTAAGCAGTCCTCATCATAAACTTTCCTCTTGGATTCTTTAAGGTCACACACCTACAACTTTCTCAAGCCTATGGCATCATCAAGTGAAAATTTAAATTGTTTTATAAGTCATAATGCATAATGTTGAATCTTAACAGGTACATAACATGCCTTAAAGTAAATCAACCTGTAGGGAGTCATCCTTGAACTTTTCTTGAATGCAGTTAGGTAGTCCCAGAGTGCATCAACCAATTTCTTGAACCCAGCTTTTCGATTAGGACAACCCATCTTCTCAAGTATGATCTTGATCTCTACATAGAACTGACGCTTATCCTGTGTTATCCCATGTTTTGGCGTTTGATTGGTGGCAAGGTAGTTCACTATATCATCAAACCAAGGGCCGCATGACATGTCGGTAGTAGGATAGATGATGTCTAACATCTTCAGCACTTCTTTCTTCATGACATCTGTCATGGTTGGGTTCAGTCCCCATCACGTATCATGGACTGGTATTGCATCTATCTCTGTGGATTGCCCCACTAATTCTAGTAATGCTCTAATCAAGGAAATTTTTTCATCAAATACCTCAGGTAGCTCAGGAGATTCATTCTCAAATGTACCATCAAAACCAAATTCTGAAAATAGCTCTAACATATCCAAGTCATCTACCATATCTAATGTATGTACCTCTGAATCATCACACCTAATTGGCGTCTTATTAAACACGTTCATCTCCAATGTCATGTTTCTGAACGTGAGCTTAAATACTCCACTTCGATAGTTAATCAAGGCATTTGAAGTAGCAGGGAATGGTCGCCCAAGAATAATAGGGGCCTGGTAAATGTTGGAGACAGGCTACTAAATATCCAAAACCACAAAGTCCATTGGATAATAAAATTTGTCAACTTTTACTAACACATCTTCAATAACACCTCGTGGAGCTTTTAGTGATCTATCAGCCAACTGTAGCATTATAGGTGTTTTCTTCAGCTCACCTAAACCCAACTGCTCGTATATTGGAAATGGGAGCAAGTTCACACTACTCCCCAAATCAAGTAAGGCTCTCCCAATACGAGATTTACCAATCATAATAGAAATGGTGGGGGAACCAGGATCTCTAAGCTTCTGAGGAGTCTGACTCAATATCAATGCACTAACTTGCTTGATCAAGAAAGCTTTCTTCTTTACATTCAATTTCCTTTTCACTGTGCATAGATCCTTCAGAAATTTTGTATACGCAGGAACTTGTTGTATGGCATGCAGAAGTGGAATGTTGATTTTCACCTGTTTGAAGATTTCTTGAATCTCAGTGTGATACTTATTTTTCTGACCAGATGTCAACTGCTGAGGATAGGGTACCACAGGTTGATACTCCTTAACAGTCTTATCCTCCTTATTATCTGACTTCTTTGAATTTGAGCTCGCTTCATCTGATTTTTTTTCCCTCATCTGTCTCAGGTGTCAATTCAGATGTTGGAGTAGCTGCTTGTTGATCAATGGGCATTTTAGGACAAGCAACTTCTTTTTCATTCCTCAAGGTAATAACTGTCTTTGTCGTTTCAATAGAATCCCCTAAAGCAGTATGCACTGGTTGCTATTGCTGTCGATATACCTGGGGATTAGGATGAGGTTGTGCTAGAAATTTCCTTTTTTCTAAGGTATTCAACTGTGTACTTATCTTATTCATGGTATCTCTCAGTTCACTAAAAGCTTGATTACTCTAATTGTTGGTCGTGACGTGAATCTGCATGAATTGTTGAAACATGTTCGCCATCTGTGTCATGCCATCATCAAGAGATTTCTTTGAGGGAATAGGAGCTAAATTTGGTTGGAATCCTGGAGGTGCGTAGCTCTAAGAAATCTATTGCGGCTGATACTGCTGTTAAGGAGCTGCAACTGGATGATATAGCGGCTACGGAGGTGGTGCATAAGATTGAGGAACTTGCTGATACCGTGAGGAAGATGGACCAGACTGATCATTCCTTCATGAGGGGTTTAGGTGATTCCTTCATCTAGGATTATAAGTGTTCGAGAATGGCTGATTTGGAGATATGTTGACCCAATTCCCTGACTATACCTGATCAAGTCTACTCTCCTGCCAAACTAGTAGTAAATGACAATCTTGAATTCTGTTGTATGAGGTCTCACAGATAGAGCAATCCTCAGCTTTCACTTATTCTAATTCCATAACCTCCAGTTTCTTAGACAACGTAGCAACAAAAGCTTGTAGGCTAGTTTCCTCTTTGACCTCGTATCTGCCTTCACCACTGATCGCTCTGATAGGTTGTGCTGCCATTAGTGCCCGTTCATGACGTGTGTTCCATTATTGGGCACTCTTAGCTTAATAATCGAAGAATGATAGATCCTCATTTAGTTCCTTATTGAAAAACTCCCCGTTGCACATAGTCTGGACAAACTATTTACATGCAGGGGTTAAAGCAGTATAAAAATAATTCACTAACCTTCAAGAGTCGAATCTGTGATATGGACATATATTCATCAGGTCCTTGAATCTCTCCGAGCAAGCTTGGAATGCCTCGTCACCTTTTTGCATGAACTATCTGATCTGCTCTTGTAGGTATTGAGTTCTCTGAAAAGGAAAGAACCTATGTAAGAACTCACGCTGCATTTCAGCCCAGCTAGTAATAGAGTTAAGTCGTAGAGAATTAAACCAAAATTTTGCCTTATCTTTCAAAGAAAAGGGAAACAAGCGCAGTTTAATATACTTATCGGTTCCAACCCTATTAATGAAAGTGTTGCAGACCAACTCAAAATCTGTCAAATGCTGGAATAGACTCTCAAAATCCATCCCGTGAAATTAGGGTATCATAGATAACATACCATGCTTAATGGTGAAGTTCAGTGCATCTTGTGGTAACACAATATAGGAAGGTGTAGATGTGCATGTGGGTTACAGAAAATCTTGAAGTGTTCATGGATGGTATAGATGCAACCATAACTTCCTCAAAGAATTGTTCAAACAAATTGCTCAAATCAATTTCAGAATCACTCATAAAAGTAATAGGAGAATAGCCAGATTTTGTGCTCTGTGTGTCACTACTGGTGCTAAGTGAAATTTTAGACAGTTTATTCGAATTATCTCGGACCCAGGGCATCAATCATCAATGCAAACAGCAAAAATTCACCAACACAGCAGCAAACAAGCATGATCAATTTTTTTCAATTTTTTTTCTTTTTTTCTTTTTTTTTTATTTTTTTATTTTATTTTTTCTTATTTTTAATGAAAAATCAAAAATAATTGGAAAAACACAAAATTTGAAATTAAAACTAGCACTCCCCCGCAACGACGCCAAAAACTTGACTCACACGAAAAATGAGCAGTTCAGAAGCTATCCCAAGTATAGAAGTTCTGTCATGTAATATTTAACCCAAAGGCTAGATCGTCTCCTTGGGGAATTCAGTTTAATCTCAAATTTTACGTAATTCCAATCAGAAAATAAGAAACAAAAAGGCAATGAACACAGTTCAGATTCAGGTTTTTCTAGATTGTTTGAGATTTCTTTTGATAAATTAAATAAACATGCAATTTAAATCCTAATTCCTAACACGCACTGAATTTAATAACAAAAAACGGAAATCCTACGTTAACAATCGAACAAGAATTGAAACACGCATTGAACTTCGGAATAAAAACTAAAGACGATATCTTTCCTACTTAATTTAAGCACAAAATTAACAAATAAACTCATTCAAACACAAATTCGACAATAGCCAAATTTCTAACGCATTTAAAACTCAAACTAAGATCCGAACTTTAACAACTAAATGATAAACTTAAACATGAAAAAAAATCAGATTTTAAATAAACTGACTTTAAATTAAATAAAACATAACAAGATTTAAATCCTAAAATAAATAACTCAATCAAATACTGACTCAAGTAACAATATTAATTAACAAGTGAAAGAAAAAAAAACATAAATAAACCTTAATAATAACTCTCAAACACAATTTATAAACTAAAACTTTAATTAAAATTTTACTAGAAAACATACAATTATTAAATTAATTAAAAGCAATAACAAAATAAAAATAAAACTAAAGGAAGAGAGAAGAGAGAAGAGAAAAAGGAAGAGAAAGAGAAGGAGAGAGAGAGAGAGAGAGAGAGAGAAAGTTGAAAACAAGATTGAGATTCGACGCAAAGCAAATTACATGAGCACAAAACAACACCAAATAAAAAACATAAATCCAGAGAGAGAGAGAGAGAGAGAGAGCACCCTGTGTGGCTCAACTATGGCAGCAGCAAAGCTGCTATTGGCCGTGAGGTTAAACTGCAGGCAGTAAGGGAAACTGGCCGTAGGGGAGGCTGGAGCAGCAGCTATGGTGGCCTCGACTGGGGTGGTCTCGGGTGGCAGGTTGCAGCAAGTTTCTTCAGATGGCTAGACGTGTGCTTCTAGCAGTAGTAGCAAGGAACAACAAGAATGGCTTTAGCAGTAGTCAGAAATAGAGGACGACAGTGGCTGGTTGCAGCAGGTGTCTTCGGGTTGATGGGTTGCAGCACACAGTTGGGAAGAAAAAGAGAAGGAAAAGAGGGAGAGAGACAGAGGAAGAGGAAGGAAAAAGGGAGAGACAGCGAGAGAATAGGGAGGCTGAGAGGGAGAGAGAAGAGAAAGACAGCTGGGGCTCAGGTGTAGCAATGGAAGAGATGGGGAGAAGAGAAGGGAAATGAGAGAAAAGGGAAGGAAGAGAGGAGGCTGGGTCTGGCTGAAAGGAGGAGGAAAAAGAATTATAAATGGGGAGGGGAAGGAAGCCCTACAACGCATAGATAGAAGATCCAGACCCGGCTGCATGGCCAAGTCACATCAGGTAATGTTTAATTATTTTTTTTCTATTTCTCATTTTTGCTTCTCTTTTCTTTCTTTTTGCTTCTCAGTGAATTAGGCCAGTTTTGACCCTCCTAGAGCTAGTATCTCTTGAAGCTTAAAACACAAAATTCTTAGAACACTTTCTCGGATTTCCATAAAATTTTGAATCATCTCGATCGGAACTTAAATGAGAAAATTACGAATAGATTACGAAGTGGCGTTGGTTTTTGCTTCCAATAATTGCCCTGCGATAAAAATACCGAAAATTCATAATTTACTCAATAAAATCCAAATATTATGAATAAGACACGATGTTGAAATATTGAGAATAATTAGGTATTTAATTAAAAATATAAGTCTCAATGCAAAGCACATAATTACGCAGTTTAAGCGCGTAATCACCTTGAACTTGAATGATGTGATGAGCATGATAGTAAAAGAGTTTATCTTCATATTTTTAAGTTTGTTAAGATAATGCTTATTGTAAGGGGAGTCTTTTTAAGACTCACTCAAATCTTTACTCCTTATTTGTCATCGTCAAAAAGGGAGAGATTGTTGGCCTTATAGGGCTTAAAATCTTATTTTGATGATAACAAATAAGATGAACTTAACATATTTGGTGAATAATTATATTTCAGGATTCAAGTATGTAAACACAAGGTCATATGTTCACAAGGATCATTCAAAACTTATGTACCAAAGAAAGATGATCAAATGAAGCTTAAAGGGTCAAGGCATGAATTTAAAGATGATCTTATAAAGCTTGAAGATTATGAGAGCATGGATGATAAAGAAGACTTGCCAAAAATCTTAAAGAATATTAAAGCTTGAAGTCAAGACAGAGCCAAAGAAAGACAAGGGTGAAGACTTAAGAGCTTAAAATGTCAAAAAGTCATAAGAAGTCTTTATGTAAGTACTTCATATTTTAAATATCTTGTGGAATATTTTTGAAGCTCTTCTAGGGTTAGTTATAGACTTAGAGACCTTATTTCAAAACCCTGGAAAATGTTTTATAAATACTCAAAGGGAGAGAGCAAAGAAACTTTTGAAAATTAAAGTGGAAAACTGGATTTTGTTCTGCCCAGTCATTTGAGGTGTACCCTTAGAAGACTGAAGATGCACCTTTAGAAGCTTGAAGTTTTACTTCGGACGTCTGAAGCATTTCCTCAGAAGACTGAAGATTTAGTTCAGTTGTCTGAAGATTTATCTGTTAAAACACAGAACTAGCAGAACACCCTTAGAAGACTGAACCTTCAGTTTAGTCGTCTGAGTTGGGACTTCAGAAGACTAAACCTAAAGTTCAGTTGTCTTACCCTATGTCTATACTATATTTTTTAGTACTTTAAGGAACATCAGAATACTGAACCCGATAGTTCAATCGTCTAAACACTGTTAATAGTAAAAAATTTAAAATGTTTTAAATTTTGATTAAAGGTTTCTTGTGCCCCAAAATTAATGAAATCTTGGGAAATACTCCAAGTAAACTTAGGCATCACGAAAACACTTTCAGAAGCCTATAAATACATGGTTTTGCAAATCAAAATATTCAAAGAACAAAAGAATTGACAAATCTAGTTTTGCTTAAAGCTATCTTGCTGCTCTCTCTTGCTCACTCATTGCAAAATCTGAATTGCTAAATTTATGAGTTGCTGATTCATCCTACTCTCAGTTCCTACTATTGATATTCATCTAGAGAAGGAATTGGTGATTTCTAACTTGAGCTTCAATTGTATTTCATATTGATATTTGAATATTGAAGTGCATAGTGTTTGAATTTGTAATAATCTGCTCTATGTGAGAGTGTTCTTGTACGCAACTAGTGTTTCTTATTTCTTGATTATTCTATGTTGTTGGATCGTTGACCAAGCATGGGGTATCGCTTGGAGAGGTGTAGCTCTAGCCTATTGAAGGAGTGCCCAAGCGTGGGGTATCTTTTGAAGAGGTGTTGCTCTAGCCTAGTGAAGGAGTGTTTTAGTGTGGGGTATCGCTTGTAAAGGTTTTGTTCCACCCGAAAAGGAATAGGTATAGTGGAATCCTTAGGTGGTTTGCCTAAGGTGAGGGCGTAGGCTGGGGATAAGCCGAACCTTGTAAAAACTTTGGTCTCCTTCTCTTTCCCGTACTCTCGTTATTTTTCAGCATACCTATAAACTGCGTGGATGATTTAATTTCTTAATCATAAATACTACGAAGTTTGGAAATTAAATAAACTGAAGTTTAATTTGCTTTTGGGATTGAGGAAACCAAAAGGGAATACGTTGGTTGATCAATAATTTGCGGAGACCATAAAGGAAGTACGTTGATTGGTTAACACCCAAAGACTCTTTAACTAAAAGTTTATTTAAAGTATGAGCTTTTGGAAAAAGTGTTGAATTTTAAATTGTGCATCATATTAAGAAAGAAATTTCATTATCTACAGGGCTTGAATCAAATCCATTAATACAAGTGTTAGCTTTGGTGTATTCCCAAGAGGGGGTGTGAATTCGATATTTAAAAATTAATCCCCTAGGTTCAACTAATCTAGCAAGCAGTATTTCACAAACCTAAGGTCTTTCTCTGTATTCACAATCCCAATCAAATATTTAAATGATAAACGTAAACATACAGGTGTAGAAAGTAAATTGCGAAAAATAAAATCAACACCAGATATGTTATCGGGGTTCATCTAGTTGTGCCTACGTCCTTGCCTTGGCCATACCAACACAAGGATTCCACTACTGCTCACTTAACGGGTGGAGCGGCACCGATTACAATCAAGTCAATTCAAAGGGCTGACCTCAGCCAACATGCCTTACTAGGATGGCGCACCTAACTTTCCTAACCGGGTCTAAGCCAGTTCGGGACTATTCCACAGGGCTAGTCTTCCTCTTCAGTGCCACACCTGGAATACAATCAATGTGTATAAAATGTGTACATGGAAATGCTTCTTATACAAGCGAATATGCACCATTACGCACAATATAATCAATGCACCTCAATGATGTAAGAACTATAAGCTTGGTGCTCTACGTATGCAATCAACACTTAGTACAGTGATTATCTCAAGTCAAGTACATAAGTGTTTATACAAGCTAATCTTTGAAACTAGGCAATGATAAGCTCTCAATCTTAGTTTAGGAATTCAAAGATTCAAACTAATAGAAATCTAGAATATCTCCAAAATAATTTTCTCAATAATAATGCACAATGAGAAATTCAAATCTGAGTTTGTAAAATATTTTTGCACACAAAAATTATAGGCTAAGGTAACTTGCAATGACAATGCAAGAATCACAAGCCACTAAGTCTTCCCACCCAAGATTTATCAAATAAAATTGATGGGAGAACTTCAAGCTTTACTCTCAACAAAAATCAAACAATCAATATAGCAAATGAGAGTATGAGCAAATTAGAATGATGCACAAGCACATTAAATATACTCACAACACTTGAATGATCAAAGAAAAAGAAGTTTTGAAGTGTATGGGAGTATTATAGGCTAAATAAGGATTTTTGAATTTGAGAGAGTTTGGCCCTAATTAATTTTGCTAATCCTTGCTAATTATTACAAATCAACATGTATATATAGGCAAGGGGAAATTTTTTACCATTGGGGACTCAACGGGGATAATTAAATTTGTTTTAAAAGCCATTAAAAAAATTAAATCAGTTTACCCCATTTAATTTTTAGTAAAAATCAATTTTACTCGAGAGATTCGAGTGGCTAAACCGAGGTTCGGTCGCCCGAATAGACTCATCTTAAAAAACTCATTTTAAACAGTTCAATTGCCCGCGTGTAGGTTCGATAGCCCGAATAAAAGTCAGTAATATTTATTCGTAAATTCAGATGCTCGGTTAGTGGGTCGGTAGCCCGAACACAGAGGTTCAGTCGCCTAGGGCCTATTTTGAACACGAAGGTTCGGGTGCCCGAGTTGGTGAAAAGCATTCTAGCAGAGGTTCGGTCGCCCGAGGGCGATACATTCATTCTTGGTTCGGTAGCTCGAACCCAAGTCAAATTGCTGACTTTCCAACAGTTCGAGCACCCAAGGAGTTTTGAACTCCTGAGGTTCAGTTGCCCGACCTCTCACATATTTGCCTATTATGTTCAATTTAATTTCAATTTGATCCCCTGATTAAACAAGTGATTATGGGGACTTTCTTACGTGCAAGTGCTGGGACCTAGGGTCTTTCTAAGGCCTTTTTAAGTACACCAAAAAATCTAGTATTGGTCGACCGAGTGATCCTTAAGGTCTCGACATACATATGCAGATTATTATAGACATTTTCTTAAATGAAATTATTACAGACCCAATGATGAAAAATACAACAATAAATATATTGGGTCTTCACTTCTCTTCAGGTTGCCGCATGCCATTATATGAGTATTTGCCAATAAGAACCAGCACACAAACTTGGCAACTATTAAATACCTAAGTATTTGTCATAATCAAAACTGGATGTGACCTATAACATCAACAACAAGGATTGAATCAAATTCATATACACAGGGCTACAAACAAACAAATACTTTGAATTCTTGCAAAAACTGAGAATTGCCATAGAGTTGCATATTATATCTTGAGTTGTTATCTTTGTTTGAGCTTTGGTTTACTTATGTTATGTATTGTTTTTTGGATTGAATAAGTAAATAAAACTTTGCTGTTAATTGTTAAATCAATAAGGGGTTAAGAATTCTTACAAAGAATTAAAAGAAAATTTTAAAACCCAATTCACCCCCCCCCCCTTCTTGGGACTGCACCTCAACTTTCACCTCTCTTAGGTTAGTGAGAGACCTAA
This sequence comes from Malania oleifera, assembly GCF_029873635.1. Taxonomy (NCBI): domain Eukaryota; kingdom Viridiplantae; phylum Streptophyta; class Magnoliopsida; order Santalales; family Ximeniaceae; genus Malania; species Malania oleifera. The sequence goes on along the minus strand of NC_080429.1, from coordinate 67,098,414 downwards.
GACGTCATTGAGAGCCAACTAAGAGTAAGAGTAAAGTTGATTTCATTCCTATTTCGGTGTGTGCACAAAGTGTCCAACGGCCTGTGACAACTGGCGGTGTTCGTGTAATCTCCATGTATATTACATGATCATTCTCTTGTTCCTTTTGGTGTTGGTGACAAACGTACTAAATACAAAGGATCGATCTTTAATCCCAAGTTTAGTAGAAAGTGGGGGAAGTTGGGTATCAATCCACGAGGTATAGAGTGCAGTTATCAAACCACTTCCAAATCAGTTTATTGTAGCCTTGTGTAAAAAGAAAAGTAAAAAGGTGGTATCTTGCAATGAGTGTGAGAAAGATGGTATTTTGCAATGAGTGTGTTAATAACTACTAGAAAGCAGATAAAATCTATGTTACCTTACTCCTACAAAGCGATGCTTTGATATGAATCAGACTCTGGATGTCGTGCCTCTGACTACGTTCAACCATATACATTAGAGTACTAACCTGAGATTCTCAGGCCAAAGTGGGAGAGGGTCATTCGAGGGCACAGGGTAGCAAGGGTGCACCAACCGTCCAAAGTATGGTCGGGAATCGGAGTATACCTTGTCTCAATGATCACACGAACACTTCCGCGGATCCATAGCCAACTACTTATACCTGACTGAAACTGTAGTAGTGCTCATCCTTATATGCAGGCTTTCATCATACACAAAGTAGCAAATCAAAAGCATTTAAACGAAAGTAGTAAAGAGAAAGCAAGTAAAAAGATCAATCCTTTGTATTCGAATCGTCTGTCACTAACGACTATTAATACAATTGAATGATCATCTAATCTAACAAAGCAAATAAAAATCACTCGTTGTTATTCAAGTCGTCTCTCACAAACAGCTATCCTTACAATAGAGTGATGGCTCTCAATGGTGTTCTAAGCCTATCACTAACCTAAAAGAGGCCAAAGAGGAACCTCTAGAACATATTCATAGCAAATATTTATACCCATTAGAGTTTACAAGGTTTGAATTTCGAAATAGAAAATTTTAGCATAAAATCTCGCATAGAAGATCGTCACTGGAGACTAGGTCGCACCCCTATTTTTGCTGGTCGAGCTACTGGTTGAAATCTAGACCTGGTCGCCCATCAAGATCTTGCAGGTCGAGCTGCCGGTTGAGATCTAGACCTGATTGCCCCTCAAGGTCTTCCTAGTCAAGCATTTGGGCGAGACTCAGTATTTCAATCTTTAATTCAGCTCAGGAACTCGACCCGGTCGCCCCTCAAGGTCTTCCTGGTTGAGCACTTGGTTGAGACTGTCGGTATTTTTGGGCTCAATAAGCTTCAGTATCTCGACTTGGTCACCCTTGAGGATCACATGGTCGAACACTTGGTCGAACCTTGTAGCATCTTTTCTTTAGTCTGAACCTTGGAGTTTGCAACTTTTGACCTAGTCGCCCCTTGTGTTAGCTGGTCACACCACATGGTCGAACAAATTCCTTTTATCTTTTATGTGTGTTAAGGAACTAGGATTTTGGCTGGACAACTGATTTGAGCTTTAAGTATCCCAAATACTCCTTTGGCTTCTCGTATTGCTTAACTCCTCAATTTTAACCTGTTTTTCCTAAAACACAAATGAACCCTGCATAACTTTGAAATATGATAACAAAGGGCATATACATGATAAAATAAGAAAAAACAAAGGTAAGTGAGGGCCTAAAATTATGCATTTAGGGACTTATCACATTATGATCCCTATTTTGAAAATTCCCTTCATTTTGATTTAGAGGGCAATTTACCATGTCATTCCCGGTGTTATTGCAATCACAGTATTCAATCCTATTTTTGCTTGACTCTTTTCTTCCTATTTGTTGCCTTCTCTTACTCAAGAGTTTCTTAAGTTTTCTTGTGAAGAATGCAATATCATCCTCACTATCTTCATCTATGTCATGGTGAGTAGCACTAGATGAATCTAAGGCAAGACCTATTCTTAGGCTTCTCTAGATTTCTTGCTCCTTCAATGGTCATTGATGTCTCAGGTAAAGTTTGGAGATATTTTTGAGTGTAATCTTCTAATGAATATGTTCTATCAAGTGCTCTTAAGTTGTTTATGAGGTGTGCGAACTAAATGATCATGGATGTAATTTCTTCACCTTCATTTATTTTAAACATCCCATATTCTCTAACTAGCATGCATATTTTTTATTTTTTATCTTGAGATGTGTCTCCATAGGTGTTTTGAAGCATATCCTGCATTTCTTTTGCGGTTTCACATCTGCAAATATGACTATAATCATCATCATTTAAAGCACGGTTAAGACAATGTCTTGCTTTAAAATTGAGTTCTACTAACCTCTTTTTGCTTATTGATAATTCCATTATCGTCTTCGGAATATCTTCATTCTTATCATTTTTATTTGTGAAGGAGAAGTCTCCATTTGAGATGATCTCCCATAAATCCAAGTCGTATGATTGAATGAAAATAGTCATTCGATTTTTCCACAAAAGGTAAATTGCTGCTTTGAACTCCGATACTTTGTTACAGATTCCCCTTGAGAAACTGAGGCATCCACCAAATACGTCATTTGATCTTTCCGCTCTAGAAGTTACTTCGATAATGCAAGTTCCTTACTCTAATACGACTTTTTGGCCCTAGAGTCGAGTCTAGAGGGGGGTGAATAGACTCTTTCGCATATTTTTGTTTTTCTCTACAAAATATAAAATCTTGGCAATATGCAAATAATTATATCACAATAAATACAAAGTAAATCATGCACAAGATATAAATTAAAGAGAAGGGAGGAAAAGCTTAACACCGATGTTAACATGGTTCGGCCCTTTGCCTACGTCTACGCCTTGAGTCACACTCAAGGTTTCCACAATCCACTAAACAACCTCCTTCACCGGCAGAGAAACTTTTACACCATGGGAACAAATCCTTTCATGCTCACACAACACCTTTCAAGAAGGTTCATTAAGAACTCTTGCAATTTGGTTCACCAAGAATCCTCTCATTTTGGTTCACAAAGAACCTTTGGACTAGGTTCACCAAGAACCTTAATTCAACAAGATGATGAAAATGATTTACAAATCAAATGCTCCTTGAATAAGCTGATAATTGATACAATCAAAATCCTCACACAACTCTCTCAAAGTAATGTAACACACTAATATTGAAGAGCAAGAGAGAAGTTGAGCACAAAGATGATGAACTAATTGAAGTGTGCTTGCAAATAACATATGATTACCAAAATCAATACTTAAATAAGTCTTTGGAGTAGCCATTTTATGGTCGTTATGCTAATAAATTAATTGTTTACTGTGAAAACTACTCGTTTATAGCCATTGGGTGTAGAACCCGACGCAAATCGTCGATGGTTTCCTCAGACGAAAATCTATTTTAGCTCTCTACCTAAAACCATCAATGCACCTGGGTCAAATCGCCGACGATTTGCTCTATTTCTTTACAAACTTGATTTTCTTATTTACTTAGGTGCATAAAAATGGTTTTAACCCAATCGAGATCAAGTATATAAAAGATTTACAACACTAGGATGATTTCAAACTTGTCCCTTATGAAAACGTAGTAAGTATAGGATATTTATGTAAAACTTTTTATTTTGTTCTTTGAAAACTCATTTAGTTTTTTTCTAAGAGTTTGTTGATATCCTATATACTTTATAACCTAATATTAAATGCATTTGCTCAACTTTTGCTCAATGATCTTGCGTGAAACAATACCATAAGAGTTACAATAGTTCCTACCTCAAACACTCCCTATTACGCTGCGACTTTGTTGGCTGTGTTTAAGTTCTTCTGAGTGAGTATCCACTTTGATCTTTCTTACTCGAACGTCCACTCGATCCGATCTTTGCATTGGATCCAATACCTTCATGTAATCATCACTTGTACCTGTACTAACTTGATCTGCAAAAATAGGTTAAACTTTGAACTACAAATAGGTTAATATCATCAAAATACATTAAATATGATTATGTAACCACTAAGGCTAACACTCTCTTCCTTAATCTCTTTAAATTGAGCACATTTAGATTTGTTCATATTTGTTGTGAATATTGATTGCATTTGCATAGCTAGATCACTTGCTTTAAATCATAGCAAATATTGTATAAATAATTGTATAAATTTTTAAATGTCTAATTCACCCCTCCTTCTTGAGATTACATCTCAACTCATAGGATCAACCAATTCACGAAGTAGTTAAATATTCAATTTCTTTAATTAATTTTCAAAATACTGTATTGAATATTTTTTTAAGTTTAATTTATAAATTGATATTATTTTAAAACATCATTTGTTATGGATATATATATATATTCAATATTGAAATTAGAATGTAATCCCAAGAGGGGGAGTGAATTGGGTTATTTAAATTTTGTTTGCAGAATTCCTTTTTACTGTATCCCTTGATTATTTAAACTTCAATGATCTACACTAACTATATATCTATTCAGCGAACTTACTATTCCAATTGGGAGTTGTAGATATGAGCATGAATATGTAAATAAATATAAAGATCAATACAAAATCTAAATTTACAATATGAAATTAAGAATTAATACATTCATTTAAGCACTATTTAGAATATGATTTTCAGTTGGAATCAATGAGATTTACAACAATGTATTCAAGAAAAATAAATACAGTTATTCGACTTATGCCTTAATGATATAATCAATATTAAGATCAAATTTTCAGCAATAAATAATATTTTCTTTCAAAACATATTTCTGTAAAATCACATGTATTAGTTTAGTACGTTAAGCATTAATCTGAAAGTTGATTTACACAAGCTTTAACTTAGCGTAATCTCTCAATTATTCAAAAGTATGTGTTCATATGATTTTTTAATTTAACAACTCAACCATACAACTGATATATGTTCAATCACATTTCAATCAGCATTCAACAATATCCAATATTTAGCAACTTTAGATTTTCTGCACAATACAATATTCAACAGAATGAGATATTCAGTGAGTTTCAATATTCAGCAAGTTTATAATGAAAATATAGTCAAGCACGCAGGTTATATCTTGCAGATCGGCCGCAGCCTACATCCTTACCTCAAGCAACCCGCTGTGAGGATTTCCTTTCCCAACTTTGTTACCAAGTGAAGTTACAACCTCTCTCCGTTCAAGGTGGAGTTCGCCTCTCTAACGAGAACAACCCTCTCATTAGGCAATGATTCAAAATATCTAAATCGTCAAAACAAAACAACCAAAGTAACAATTGCTTGTACAAGAGAAAGCTCCTCAAATGAGTAGATTAGTACACATTAGAATAAAAAATAATTCAAATAAACAATATGAAAGTTAAAGCTCGAAAGTATATCACCAGAACTGATTCAAGAGTGTGAGTTTCGAAAGATCAAATTAATTTTCTTTGAGTATTCAACAAGAACATAGCAGTAGTATAACCAGAGAGTTTCTCAAACAATATGTGCGTGCTGTTCAACTTCTTGTTGTGTGTTTGTTACCCTAATATACGAGAATATAATGCTTAAATAGTGCACTAGGGTTTCAAAAAGTTTTCCTTAAATTTGCTCTCAAAATGGAAATCAATCACGCAAGTTTTGGAAACAAGATCAGCGCTGTTAAACGTTTAAACATACGCATCAGTCAACTGGACTCTAAGGGTCAATCGCCTGTACTTTTTTAAAATTATCACATTTTGAAAGTCATAATGAAATCAATCGATTGTGCCCGATAGGTCAGTCGCCTATGCCTATCCTGTTTGCATATTTTCAAACTCAGCAGCACCTTAGTCGTCTGATGAGATTTCATCAGTCGCTTGTCCTTTCACCAACATTTGTTTTTCAACATTTTGGTTCCAAACTTCAATTCATATATTGGAAAACTTAATTTGGACTTTGAGAAAATATTTTCCATGTATAAATTCAGGTATCTAAGTCCAATGACATATCTTAGAAGTCTCAATCAATCAATATTGGAATTTAAAGTACTTACATGAGACTTTCATAAGATTTTCCTATCTACGTTCCTAAGTAATCATGTTGTGAAGCTTCCACGATTTCTTCTAAGTTTTATGCATTGCTTCAATGAATCTTCATACCTCACATGACTTGAATCTTCATGTTTATCATGTTTCATAGCCTTAAGTGTGATTTTTCATTCAAACTCTCCAAGCACATCCACTTGAAACAATAAGAACGCTTAAGTCCTGAAACTTAAACTTAAATGGATATGTTGAGTAACATTGATTCGTTATCATCAAAACGGGACTAAGTCTTGTTAGGCGAACAAATATGCTTAATAGTTGATCAATAATCAATTAATGGAAGGTTCATTTTGTTAATAAAATTAAATTAAAAATTTTTTTTTAATAGTTTTCGAAAACTCAGGGGATCAATGTCATACTCAAAAGGCTCAATAAGTATTATTGAATTTTATTCTATTTAATAACATAAAAAATAGATAAAATAAGGGAAAATTAGCATATTAACCCGAACTAAGATCAATCAATTAATATAAGTAGCATTCATGTTTGAAAGGCCTAATACCTAGCCTTACAAAATTTTAATTTATATTTTTTAATGCTATTTTGATAGATTATTTAGATTTGAGATGTAACTAGTCATTCAATTTGTGTAATAATAAAATATATTATTATGTTTGTAAATTCTTGATTGGTACCAATCAAATTGATTGGAAGATCAACTTGAAATATAAAAATTCAAATTTTAAAATATTTTTAATTTAATTTAATATATTAATGTCATTTTAAAATTCAACTTGTGAGAAATTTATTTTAATAAGAATACAAGTTAATTTTTTTTTTTATATATAAATTTAACGATTCACTAAACATCAGCTAATGGAGGATTAAAATTATTATTTTATTTTTCAACGTGAGCTCAAATTTTAGGAATTTTTTTCGGGGGGTAATTTTCAATAAACTTGGGATGGCAGTTTGAATAATACAGTGTGCGCGTGTGCTGCGTAGCTTTACCCTTTCAAAACTGCCGCCCTTTCCCGCCGCATGAATAGCCCATTGTTTTGAGATTCGAGCCATCCAATCTATACTAAACAAATCCCATGCACTTTTTTCACTCCGACCAAAGCTCACTTTCCTCCACACACCTTTCCCGCCCTCTCTCTCTCAAGTTCTACTCAGCCTTTCTTCCCTTACGTCCTTTCGGTTCCTCCATCGCTGACACGCAGCTATGGCGACGAGGCGTGGTCCAGAGGGCCGGCGCACGGAGAAGACGGCGGAAACTCAATGTTTGATCGCAGAGGTTGAGAGTCAACGAGAAAATACTGATTTTGTGATAGAAGAGGGAGGAGCTCATCCCCCTCCCAGGAAGCGTGGAAGGAAGCCGAAGAAGAAAAGAGTTTGGGTTTCGAAGAACGAGCCGAAAAATGCTGATTGTGGGGGTGGCCAAGAGAATCGCCGAGAAAACGCTGTTCCAGATGTTGAAGATGGAGGAGTTCATCCCCCTCCAAGGAAGCGTGGTAGACCCCCTCTTCGTAAAAAAGAGGAGAAAGTGGCACAAAATCAGCATTTGCTTGCTGAGAAAGGGCCAGAAAACGGTGGTGACAAAGTGGCGGAAAATGGTGGGCTTGAAGCAGAGCAGCTAGAAGCAGAGGACAAAGGGGGTTTACCAATGAAGGGCGGCGGAAATGATCAAAAGGGCGTTGAGGAACTGAGTAGAAAAATTGAGTTGTATGATGTTAAAGATGGTGGAGTTCATCCCCCTCCTAGGAAGCGTGGTAGACCCCCCATTCGAAAAATAGTGGAGAAACTTTCCGAAATTCAGCCTTCGCTTGCTGAGAAATGGTCAGAAAACGGCGGTGACGAAAATGGTGGGCTTGAAGCAGAGCATAAAGGGGTTTTATCAAAGAAAGGCGGCAAAAATGGTCGAAAGGGCGTTGAGAAATTGTCTGGAAAAATTGATGGAAGAGTTCATCCCTCTTCTAGGAAGCGTGGTAGACCCCCCCTTCGAAAAAAAGAGGAGAAAGTTGCAGAAAATCAACATTTGCTTGCTGAGAAAGGGCCTGGAAACGGTGGTGACGAAGTGACGGAAAATGGTGGCTTTGGAGCAGAGCACAAAAGGGTTTTATCGAAGGAGGAACTGACTGGAAAAGCACCGAAAAAGCGTGGAAGGAAGCCAAAGAAAGTTATTATTCTAACTAGTGAGTCAAAAAATGAAGTCTGTGGAGTTGATACGGTGCTGAAATCAACGGGGAAGGCCAAAAATGGGAGTTCTAGGGATTCAGGTATGGTGGAGATGGATAAAGATTTTTCAGCAAAGAGCAACCGGTCTTGTTACTCCAGGGCGCGGAAAGCTTCAAAGAAAGTTGAACAGTATACTGCTGCAAAGAATGCGAAGAAGAAGGGCAAGGATGTAAGGATGAGTTGTCCTTGATCTCCTATTGTTTTTGGAGTTTATATATTTATCACTAGTTTGTCATTTTTTGGTCCTTTTTTCTGATACCAGTGGATTGAGAATGAATCCTTGATGTGCCATCAGTGCCAGAGGAATGATAAGGGACCTGTTGTTCGATGCAGGACATGCAAGACGAAGCGGTATTGTAAACCATGCATTGCTAGATGGTAATAGTTTTTTACCTCATGTTCTTTCATGTTCTGTTATATACGCATCTGATTAAATTGTCATGTGGAAGAGTCAAAGTTGTGGGCAGAAATATGTATAGTAAGAGCTGGTTTGGTAGGAAAAATTAGGAGAATCAGTTCTGGTACATGATATATAATATATAGAATAAGCAATAATGAATTTTTTTTTTTGCTTATATGTTAACAAAATGTTGCCTATATTATCAGTTATTGAGCTTGAGAACTGTTCAAAATTATTTTGAGTAGAGACATGGTAAAATTAAGCATTGGGGATAGGTTGGAGGGGAATGGGTGGCTATCATTGGAAAATGGTGAGAAAGGGAGGAAAGTGTGGAAAGAAGCCTTTTGAATCTTTGATTGTGCCAAACACATTAAAAAGAGAGAGGACGCAAGGCAACAAAAGAGATCATGATTAGTGACATATGGCAACAAAAGCAAGATGAGAATGAAACCTGCCGACAAAAGGTAAAGTTGTTCTCCATTCATGATATTCTATTGATCGAAGAGGTAAATAGAGCTTTGAGCAACTTTATTATATATTGAATGAAGTGCTTTCAGTACATCAGATCATTATTCAATTCAAATTATAATATTGGACCTTAGTTAAGTTGATTTAAGTGGCATTGAAGTCTTATTGAAAGTTTAAACTATTATACATAATTGATTTTTGATATTTTACACTGTTTTTCATGAAGATTTATGACATTTTATTGTTCTAATATATAAATGAAACTATAGCTTTTTAAAAAAAAAAAAAAAATTAGAATATCTTTCATTTTGTTTATGTTCCACGTATTGGTCAAGACAAGTTCTCTTGTATTGTCAAGTATGTCTTTGTTGGATACTAGAGAACTCAAAAAGAATATACATATTATGATCCCCACATTTGTAGGAAATGTTCATGCAATATCACCTTTTTTCAGTGGACATCTTATTTTTCTAGTGTTGGGTTCTCCTTGGATGACTCTATTTTAATTTTGCATTTATAACTCTCCCTTGTGCGTTGATCCTCCTACTCCTGTCCTTATCCTCTTAGAGAAAACTTGCACTCCTTTTTTGACCCAAACAAATAATGAGGGTTTATGACTAAAGAAAAGCATGCACAAACATCACTTTTGCATCCACCATTTAATTGCCTCTTTTGCCCTTCTCGGTTTTATCTTGTGGTTTTGGACATCCAACCTAGCATGATTTGGATTTGCCAATTGATCGTTAGAAGGGTTCCAAACACGTACTTAGCAGTTCTTATCCTAGTACTCAATATGTTTTATTTCTTCACCTTTTTAGCCCTATGTGTTTTTCTTCTCTATTTCTTCCTTTTTTTTTGCCTTTATCACATGTTGAAGCACTTGCTATGCTTGGTTGGAAGCATACAATGAATATAGAAATAAATGCATTCGCCACTCAAGGGGCATGGGACTTAGTGGGAAAATCTTCTTAGAAAGGAGTTGGTTAGATGTTGTTTGATCTATATCATCTAATATCTTCTAGTTCTATCAAATGACTTGAGGCTTGATTAATTGCCGAGGGATACACCGTCAAATATTTTCTTGGCTTTATTGCATGGTGATGTAGGACAAGAAGCAAGATCTTGGGAGGATCCTTGTTGGAGAATAATAAAGAAGAGTAAGGTTAAGTTGGTAGTTTATTATGCCTGTTTAGTATTAAGTAGTATAGGATATAGTAGTCAAAGGTGCAAGGCGTACCAAGGTGCAGAGGGTACTTGAAACTGAGGGGTGAGGCGAAGGCGTGCGCCTCACGATTCTTAAAATTGTGTACAATGCCTATTTGGTGGGTAATTGATAGAAAAACACGTCAATAGTTATATTAGAATTTAAAATGCCAAAATATTCAATAGTAATTATGGAATTTATGACAACCAAGTACCAAGTGAAACAAATATAGTTCAACATAAGTAATTACGCATGCATGATTTCAAGCTTCAAATTAGAAATGAAATAAAATTGCTAGGCTAAAGGCCCAAAAGCATCTTCAATATCAAAAGAAAAGAGTACAAGAAAATAGCTGCTAAATTCAGTAAAAAAATGTTATGTATTTATATATTTAATAAAAATGTAAAGTTTGTACCCTGCATTTCCAAGCAAATTACAAAACAGCAGCAAAATGTAGTAAAAAATGTTATGTATTAATTAAAAAGTATTACTATAAACTTGTATTAAACTACATAATTAATTACACATTACATAATATTAATTTAGATGCTTAATGCAAGTTAATATTATAAGAAGCAGCTGGCAGGAGGCAGCAGAAGTGAAGAAGAACTGAAAAAGAAAAATAACTGAAGAAGAAGAAGTGAAAAAGATGAAGAAGAAGCTTTTGCTCATTTGAAGGCTGGAGGAGATGCTTATGTTGGTTCGAAGGCTGGAAGAGAAGCTTGCGAAGGGCTCCTAGTGGTTCGAAGACTAGAAGACGAGCTTGCAAAGGGCTCTTGGTGGTTTGAAGCATGGTTCGAAATAGCGGTCGCGGGTAACGTCGCGAAACGGTCGCGGGTGTCACGGGTCGCGGGAGACGCGGGTGTTACGTAACGGGAAGCGGGCGTAACGGTCGTGAATTTTTTTCACGCATGCACAACCATGCGAAAATTAAAAAATAAGCATGAAATCCATTAATACATGATTTTTAATGAATTTTGAAGGCTTTCATTCACCCTACAAATGCTTTTTAATAGGCATTATGATTTTTATATTAATTTTAGTGCGCTGTTTACAAAAAAAAGCATATTTTTTTATAGTTTACATTAGTTTAATGAGTAAAAAGATGTAGAAATGTAAGAATCAATTAATTAAAGTCATAAAGTTACTAAAAATGAATCAATACTCAATAGACTTAATACTCAATATACACATTACACATACATGAATTTAAAAAGTGATTAATATCAAATATCAATAAATAGTTGAAAATACATGAATACAATATTACAAATTTATAACATAACACATGTCACCACCAAAAAGAATGACGTGGAGGGTCTTCATAATTTGCATCTGTATCTTGAGATTGGGATGGGAAATTATCTCCCCATCCTTGTGGAAATACATAGTTAAATGAACCCAAGTTTGCGTCATTTTGTTGTTGCTCTTGAAAATGTACTGGTGATGAAAATTCTCTTGAATAATGTCTATAAGTTGGGGCAGGGGCTGGCTCTGGGTAGTGTGTGGAAGAAGACTCACTAGATCCTGAGATTCCTGATCCACTGGGATAAAAATGTGAGTCACGAGATGCATAATGTGGATATGCTGGATGAGATCCATATGATTGTGATGATGAACCATCTAAACCAAAGTCGCCAAAACTACGAACCACACCATATGAATCTTCAGTAGAATCGCTAGGGTCACCACGAGCACTCCTTCTCCTGGGTTGTGAAGATTGGTTCCCTGGAGGAATACCCAAGTCATAATTTTCAGGTATGTCATGTAGTCCATAAGGATCAGAAGGATATATATCCCTTCCAAATGATGTCCCTGTATCATATCCATAATTATATTCTACACCGCCGCCTCCACCACCACCACTGCCACCCCCCAACCCCAGCTCCAGCACCACTATTACCATCATCATCACTTGGTGGGCTCAAACCAAGATTGTCATCACTTTGTGTGCGTTCAGGACTTGAACTTGAATCATCATGCGCGTTTATTGGTGGTTGATCACCTCCTTCTGTAGTACCACCAACCTCTTCATTTAACCAATTTGAATTGTCCTGACCGTCGAGTAGTGGTGTTTCTCTCTCCTCTAACCATTGACTTAAAGGATCATCTTCTTCGAAAATGTAGTCCAAATTGATAGGATTGAAACCCTCTTCGATTTCTTGTTGGCTTCTTCTCATTGTACGTCTTAACTTTAACCTCATGTTGTAATGTACGAAAATAAGTTTTTGTAGTCTCATTTACTTTAATCTATTTCTTGTTTTCGTATGGATGAGGCTAAAGGTGCTCCAATTACGCTCACAGTTCGAAGCTGATGTGGTCTGGCTAAGAACTCTAATTGCTATTCTTTGGAGCTCAGGAGCACACAAGCCATAATGAATCCACCATTCAGCTGCATGAATAATTAAAAAGAGTTTTATGTTAGTATAGCGTATTTCAAAAGTCAAATTTGAACACAAAGAGAGAAAATAGAGTAATTCTCTATTATTTAGCTATATAGCCATATTTACCAGGATTTGTTTGTTTTACTGCCCTTTGAGCCAACGGGGTTCCAAAAGTCTCCTGCCTATCTCGATATAGCAACAACTAAAAAAGGATGATTGTGAAATATAATTAATTAATTAGATATATTAATAATTATTCTTGAAAGTATTATAGAATACTAGAACAATTCATTATTCAATTTAATGGAACCAATACTTACTTGATTAATAGCCCGAATTTGAGTATCTATATCGGGTACCAACTTGGTTATCACTTTTTTAACTCCATCCATGACTTCTCTAGCAACTTCAGGAGAGGGTGGGGCACCATAAAGAAATTGTGGGTTCAAAAAATACCCTATAATTAAATTTAGAAACATATTAATCAATAATTTTCTAATGCAACTATGCATAATTTAAAAGTTAAAATAATAAGAAATTGTATTTGATTTACACTTACCAGCAGCGTGCAAATCTTGGTGCAACTGACTTTGTAAAATCGGCAATCTTTTTGAATGGCTAATTTCGCCCTCTCAATTGCCTCGTATATGAAGCCCATGGTTGGTTTTTCATCACCATCAACCAATTTAAGAACTTTCACTAAGGGTTCTTGCACTTTAATTATATCAGAGGCCTTTTGTCAAAACTCTTTGCCTAAGATAATTTTCTTTGAATCATATGCTGGGCCTGATTTTTCCATCCCAAACCTTGAGTTTTTCCAAGCATCAGATGTAAACATTTCCCTTAGTGCTTCTTTATGCCCGACAATAGTCTCCAAAGCAATGAAATTTGTGGCAAATCGAGTGATGGCAGGGCGAAGTAACTCTCTATTATTTGTGAATTTCTTCATAAAATTCACTGTCCATGTGTGGTTGTAAATAAACGAGGTTATTGTTCTTGCATCTTCTAAGACCTTCTTCACGTTACTTTTCTTACCAATATCTTCTAGAATAAGGTCTATGCAATAAGCTGCACATGCTGTCCAATAGAGATTGGGCCTCTTCTGCATTAATAATTTTCCTCCTGCCTTCATTGCAGCTTTATTATCAGTCACTACTTGGACAATATTCTCCTCTCCAATTTCTTCAACCCCCTCGTCCATTAATCTGAAAAGAAATTATAGATTCAATAATTATTACTATTTAATTAAAAACATGCATGTTCATAATACTATTTGCATATACAATTAAAATTAGAAAATTACCTGAAATAATATTCAGTTGTTCTGCTTGGTACATCAGAGGCATCAACTGATTTATGAAACACGGTGCCTCTATCACAATAAACTAAAAAGTTTATAATGTGTTTTATAGTTGGTCCTGACCAACCATCACACATAAGGGTTACACCTCTCTCCTTCCAAATTCCAGCAAAAGAAGCTATATAATTTTTCATTTCTTGATACTCTTGCTCCAAATAAATTTCAGATATTTCATAGGGTGATGGACCCTTCACCCCCTTTCCAACCTCTGCAGCAATATCAAGCATAGGCTGCATAAATGGAGAGTCAGCTACATTCGCTGGAATCCGATTATAAATTAGGAATTTTCCAACTGCTTTTCCTAATTTACTTCTTAAACCTTTCAGTAACTTTGTGTTGATTTTTGGTTGTTTTGCACTCTTACTTCTTTCCAAAATAGGATCCATTGCCTTTAGTCTAGCTTCAGGGGCATCAGGATTGATCCATTGTCGTCCACTACTTCTAGCTTCTCGACCACTATAAGATCGAGCTCCTGCTCTATTGAAACCACTGGTAGCACCACTGCCAGAGCCACCTCCCTCTTTATAAATATTATCCCCTCTAGATGTTCTTGCTCGAAATCTTTGTCTCTCTTCCCATTGTTGCTGTGATCGTATGCTTTCTTGTCGAGCAAATCTCATACTTTCTTCTTCCAAGTCTTCTTCATCGCTCAAATTCTCAAAATCTCCTCTAATTTGGGCTTCTGCTTCTTCTTGCCTTTTTTGTTTATCTCTTTTCTTCTCAGCATACTGTTGTAGATGTTTCATCATTTGTTCTCTGACTTGTGTGGTCACATTTGAGCATCCAGCTACTTGACCTTTTTTATGTGCCAAGTGTTGTTTCAAGCGTGTAATGCCCCCTTTAATTATCTTCCCACATAACTTACACATAATAACATGTCTATTATCGTCCACCGCAGTACCAAAATGCCATCCAATATCCTCACTAGGTAAGTTCTCATTTCCTCTATCACGTGACATATTGATAGACTTAATTTGATGATCTCTACACAAAACATAGAGAAAATATAAAGTTACAACCTTTCTAAAAATGACAGGAATAATTTATAATTAGTAATTTAGTAAATATTAAATAATAAGTACTAAATAGTCCTTCTAATTTTAAATACTTATTACGTAAAAATAAAATATAATATTTGATTAAAAATAATAAGTAATGTTTAATTTATTTTGATATTTAAATAAGCAAAATTATAAAATATTAGATATTTTATTACAAAAAAATATATTCCTTCATCTTTAAAAAGGTATTTTCATTATTTTTTTAACTTGATTTTATTTTTATTTATAACTATAAGAAATTAACATTGTAATTTTAAAGGTGGAAAAAACTTACTCTACTTTTATATACATCACAGCATCACTAATAGAGATCCATACAGTACAAATTTTCTATTTAATTTTTTAAGCATTTTCTCAATTTATGGATTAAAATAAAATTTTTCTACAAATTCCAGTAGTAAACTAGTAATTAGCAAAAATCTGAATTATTAATATATTAACTATTAGGTTAAAATGTTTTTTATTAAGTTATCAATTTTTACTTTATTTGATAACTGAAAAACAAAAAATAGATCATGTAACGATTTATTTTACCTAATTTTAAATTTAAGGTCAAAATGATGTTTTAAAACTTAAAAAATATTTATAAATAGGAAATATGTGATGAAACTAAATTTTCCTAATTACCTTTCAAAAAATATAAGACAATTAAAATATTTATAAATTAAGAAAATTTTATTTTACATAATTATTACTGTTTTTTGATTTTTTACTCTATTAAATTACTCTTTTTTTAATTCAATTTAACAAACATAATTTACAACAAATTATAATTAAAAAAAAAACATAATAAAAAGTTTAAGATGTGGGAGATTTCTGATCTTTGAAAAGAAAAAAAAAAACAAGAGTTGCATCTATAGGCAAGGCATAAGACTGGAAAAGAGTATTTTTTGTACTAATGTTGTATCTTGGAAGTCTGTAACCATAATACTATTAGTCTATTTCTATCGGTGTCAGCTTTCAAAAAATGTTAATGCGATACCATATAAATGAAATTGATATTGTATATGAATATAATAATTTACAACAAAAAAAATGCTGTTAGGGGAAATAATTATGCAAAATGTTGTTTTACTCACAAATATAAAATAGCATAGAAATAGAACATGAGAAATTGTCCACTCCATATTTTTGGAATGCCATGTCATAGTCATTTATTTTAAAATAATATATATTTTATATGCAATGAAACCAAAAGGAAAGAAAGAATACGTAAAGAATGAATAAAAGTATGTTAATCAAAACAGAATATGACATGCTTAAATTGTTTAGGAACCAATTTGCATATTAAATGAATCTGAAATTTTAAAGCTTTTTACTCTATTAAATTACTCTTTTTTTTTAATTCAATTTAACAAACATTACTTACAATAAATTATAATTAAAAAAAAAAACATAATAAAATGTTTAAGATGTGGTTGTGGGTGTTGAGTGTTACTGAAATAAAGCTTATCTCATACGCGAGATGAGCAGAGGGCAGAGAGTTTGAGACTCTGAGTGAGACCGAGAGAGGGGAGGCGACTCGGAGGATGGAGAAGCCTCGAAGCTTCGTGCGACGACTGGCGGAGGGCTGGCTGGTGGTTGCGAGTGCGACGACGCCGACGACTGGTAGAGGGCTGGCTAGTGGCGGCGAGTGCGACGACTGGCGGTGGCGGATGAAGCTGCCTTCGGCCACTCTCAAGCTTCGAAGAACTTTGTTAGGTTCAGGATTCAGGAAACGAAGGCTGCGAAGATGAGTAGATCAACTCAGGCTTCGAAGGAGTGAAGGCGTGAAGCCTTCTTATAGCTTCGGCGGCTCAGCCAACAAAACTGCAAGTAAGTATTTTTGTTCTTTGAATGTTAGATTTAGGTAGATTGAATGGTAGATGGGTGCTTGGGACTTGGGAAAGGGGGAAAGGAACGTTGCACAACATAAAGCAGATTCTGCAAGTTGTCGGTATGTAACGGTCCGTAACGGACTGTTACGGAGTGTAACGTAGGGGTAACGGCCGTTACGGACCGTTATGGAGACGTAACGGCCATTACGGCTGTGAATTTTTTTCGAACCGCATTATCGGCCTGGATCGGTTTCGGAGCCCTTGATTTACGTTACGTATCGGCCGTTACGTAGCATTTAAAACCATGGTTTGAAGACTCGAAAACGAGCTCATGGGGGCTCCTGTTGGTTCGAAATGTCGAAGACGAACTCACGTTGCTGGTTCAAAGGCTTGCAGCCGAAATTGCGAAGGCTCTTGTTGGTTCGAAATGTGGAAGACAAACTCGCGAAGGGTGGTTGGGCTTCAAAGGGTCGAAGAAGAAGGGTTTCGTGCTGGCCTTGTTGGGAATAAAGAACAAATTCCCGTAACCTATGAGAAACAAAATAGAAAGAAAAATAACGTCAAAGAAAAATCAATCACACGCACAAGACAATATTTACGTGGTTCGGCAATTTTGCCTACGTCCATGGAGTTGCAAGGATTTCAATATTATCAGGAAGAAAACATAGAGAGTGCAGTGATACAATGCTCTCCCTCTCTCTCTCTCACAGGTACAACCACGCCAACCCTAATCACCCGAAAGCAATCCTTTTTATATGTTGCGCCTAGGGTTCCGTTCCGAATGGGCTCCAAAAAATTTCCTGGGGGCGTTGCCCCCGGACCCCCACAAGTACGACTTGTGCCGCTTAATCCATGAAGTAAAGGCCTAAGCCGCAACTCCATGGACTAAGCCTTAGGATAGAAATCTCTAATTAAATAGAGATTGGGTCGTCATCCAAATTAAAACACAATTAGGCTCCACAAAAGCCCACACAGGCCCCTGTTGATTCGAGTCAAATTAGGGCGCTCCTTTTGCTTTGGCTATTTCTTTATTTAGCGAGTTAAAAAACTTCAAGGCGCGACTCTTGTCGCTTGGCGCCCCTCTGTGCGTCATCTCACATGCTTGCAACTCTTGCAGGTACCTTCGCCCCACCTGGGATGAGGCGTTGTACTCCTTGCCTCTTTGCGCCTCGCACCTAGGTGTGCTTTTAACTACTATGGTATAAGATTGTGTATTTGGGGGTTTGTGATATTTGTGTAAAGTATAGGTATGTTCGTAATGTAGTGTAGTTTTAGGGGTTTGTGTAATTTATGTAAAGAGGCTTTCTTACATGATGTAGGCAGATGATGAATTTGAATTGTTAATTGGACGTGAGTTCCACCTTAGTATCTCCTCTCCCCCCCCCCCCCTTCCCCTTCATCTCTTCTAATTTCTCCATGGCTGCAGAACCTTGATGCTGCCCCTACATCACATAGCTTAAGGCTTTATCAAGGACTTGGATGCTTTTATGTTACTTTCTTGTTATTGAGGTTATACGGTGTAAGAAAGGATTGAATCTATCTTAATGAAAATATAACTTAGATGAGCAAAGCCAATTGATACTCGTATAGATTTCAATTTGAAGTTTTCTAGGCATATTCGATTGGACTTTGAAGACAAACATCAATAGAGGCAGTTAATAGGTAGGTTTATCTCCTTGATTGTCACTAAATCTTGCATGTTCTTCGTTTAATTTATTGAAATCCTAAACAACCATATTGGGATGCTGTTTGTAGGATTTTATGGCACCTTAAGTCTTTTCTAGTAGAGACTTGATACACAATTGTAATAAAAACTTTCAGACCATGGGATAGTGTGATGTGATTGGATTGGCTCTACTCATGATCAAAGGTCTACTATTGGAATACTTTTTTGGGAGTTATCTTGTTACATGGTGTAGCAAGAAACAAATTATTGTTGCTAGATGCTGAAGTAGAATATCGAGCAATTTCTTATATTGTGAGTGAGCTTATTTGGTTGAAGTCTTTTATGTTAGAGATGGGGTCCTTGGTTATGAAACCAATAGATATGTTTTATGATAATCAAGTTGCCATTTATATTGCTTGTAACCTAGCATTTCATGGAGGACAAAGCACATTGAAGTTGACTCATTTTGTGAGGAATTCTGTGTTGAAGAAGGTTGTGTGGACTTCATTTGTAAAATCTCTGTAACAAGCTTGGGTTAGGTGATTTTTGTACTCTGCTGAGGGAGAGTATTGGAATAGATATGCTTGTTAGTAATGATGTGGTTTGGATGAGGCTTTTTTGTCCTTAGGATCAATGTAGTTTTATCATACTAATAGTTGGATGTGTATTGGATGAATTTAATATTGATATATACAAAAGCATCTAATGAATTTAACCAATGTGAACTTATTTTAAGTATTTTGTTTGTTTAAGGAATTGAATTATTTGAACATTATGAATGTGCCAAGAAATTATTTGGTATTACATCACTTCAATGTCTATTTGAAATTAAATTACTTTTATTTCTCTTAGGTGGATGCAAATTGAATAAAAATTTGGAAGTTATTGTGTCTATTTATAAGATAAATGTGTTCTATTATTTATATCAATGATGTATGTCCTATCTAAGAAGAATTTAATATTAATCTAGGTGACAAATTTAGTGATGTAAAGTATTAGAAACATGAAACTAGTTTATTTGTTTTTATGAAAGATTTCTTCCATTTAAAATTAGATCATAGATGTGGATTAGTTACAAACTAATGATCTTAAGGTTTTTTATTTTTTTTTATTTTTTAAGGATCAACAAGTACAGCAATTAGTAAAGTAAGTGAATAATAAAATAAATGCAAAAAATTGATACAAGATTTACGTGGTTCGGCTTATAGCCTACATCCATAAGCAAAGATGGCCAAAGGAACTTTACTATTGGGAAGAGATAGAACACAAGAGGTCCTAAGATGTTATATTCTCTAACACAAGACTTAGAAGGGCACCTATATATACACCCTCTCAAAAATAACTCCCTCTCAAATCAAATTAACCCTTCCTTGAATCGAGGATGCAAATTAACTTCTCTTGAAGTCAACTTTTTAATTTTATTTCTTCCAATTCCAAAAAAACTCATCCCTTAATGAGAGAATAAACTCTTAATTTATTACAAATAACTCCTCTCTTGAATAAGAGATTTATTTTGAAGCATGAATGTGTTGACCAGGCATGAGAAGACAAGTAACTCCACTCTTGAATGAGAGCTCCAACAAGAGATTTATTGTGAAACAGTCATATGCGGTTGACCCAAACATTCGTATGGGGCTGGTCCATCATTAAAAGAATCTTCTCCTCCAATCACATGTGGTTGATATTTTCTTTCTTCCATCGTCTTCATCGTATGCCACTATGGGCATATTTCATGAATTGTAGATTCCAACCAAGTCCAAGCAATGCTTGAGCTTAGCCAATGCTAGAAACTTTGTCAACAAATTTGCAAGATTATTAGCAGTATCAATTATATTTATAATAATTTTCCCTTGTGAAATAGTATCATGAACAAAAATGATACTTAACATTAATATGTCTTGTTCTTTCATGAAACATTTGATCCTTAGTCAAATGAATAGCACTTTGGGTATCACAATGAATTATAGTCTTGTCCCAACAAGATGTAAGTAGGGCTGCAAATAAGTTGAGCCTAGCGAGCTGTGGCCAGCTTGAGTATCATCATAGGTCGGAACAAGTTGATAGCATTCCCTTTTTTACGTCCCCACATCCCTCCTGTTTGGCGACATGGGGACGTAAAAAGGAAAGAGAAAGATGGGGTTTCTCTCGATTTTTGGCTCGAGCTCTACTCAAGCTTAAAGTTTTTTCTATTTGAGCTTGACTTGTTTAGTATATATATTACTCGAGCTTGGCTCAAGCTTGACTTGACTAGACTAAAGCTCATTTCACATTAATAAATGAGCTGAACTCGAGCTTGAGCTCAATTCAACTCGACTAAAGCTCGTTTCAAATCACTAAACAAACTAAGCCACTAAGCTAATTAAATTGATTGAAAATTAATAAATATGATTTGGGAAAAATATATTTTAAAATAAGAAAGTTTGAAATTAACTTTTTAATAAGATTAATATTGAGTTTGTTCACGGGCCTAATATCGAGTTAGTTTGCAAGCTACTGACGAAGTAGTTAGCGAGCTAATAAATGAGTTGACTCACGAGGCCTGACAAGTTGAGTACGAACCAGGTTGAGTTCGGCTTGTTTAGTTGACGAGCTTGAAATTTGAGCTCGAGTTCCACTCGTTTAACTTAATAAACGAGTTTTAGCAAGCCATTATGGAGTCAAGCATCAAGTAGCTCACGAGCAGCTAACTCATTTGTAGCCCTAGATATAGGGTCACCAATCAAACCCCCTAACCAAATATCTTCTTTGACTACCCATGTTATTGTAATGTATTTTGCCTTGGTAGTGTATATTGCAAACTTGTTGTAGGCCTACCTTCCAACCTACAACACATCCTCTGAGAATGTATAACCAGTAATTCTAAACAAACATCAGAAGTATCTATTAGATATCAAAGTATCCAATTTACTGTTTGCCATGCTTTTTACTTTGATTAGTCATGGACTTGCTTGAAACACTAATTGCATTTGAGATGTTTGGACGAGTGCAGATCATAGCATACATAAGACTTCCAGTTGTTCTAGAATAAGGAACATGTGATATATAATCACTTTCTATGTTTGAATGTGGAGACAAGACAACTGAAAGCTCGAAATGAGTAGCAAGTGGAGTGTTAGTTGTTTTCGCATTTGTATGCCAAAACATTTTAGAACTTTTTTCAACGTATTTCTTTTGTATCAAATATAACAATCCTTTCTGTTGATTCTTGTGAATTTCCATGTCAAGAATCTTCTTTGCTTCTCCTAAATTTTTCATTTTAAATTTTCTAGCAAGCTCGACCTTTAACCTGTTGATCTTAGATTTATCTTTAGAAGTAATAAGTACGTCATCAACATATAACAACTAGACAAATGAATCATCTTTATGTTTCTTGAAGTACACACAAATATCACGCTTGGTCCTTGAATAACCATTGTCCAACATAAACGAGTCTAACCTTTTATACCATTGAAGAGGAGATTGCTTCAATCCATATAACAATCTATTTAATAAACAAATATGGTTTTTTTTTTCCCCATCAATAATAAAACCTCCAGGATGATGCATGAAAATCTTTTCCTTAGTCTACCATGCAGAAAAATTGTTTTGACATTTAGTTGTTTCAATTCCAAATCATGCACAGCAATGAGATAAAACATCATTAAATTTACTCCTTCAATTTGACTATAACCTTTAGCAACTATCCTTCAATTTGACTATACCTTTGAGCAACTAACTAGGCCTTATACCTTGCGTCCTCGACTATTGGAATACCTTATTTTTTCTTGAAGACCCATTTGCAACCAACAATCTTCTTTCCCTTGGGAGGCTTTACTAATTCCCAAGTGTGATTCTTGTGTAAAGACTCAATCTCCTCTTGCATAGCCACTAATCACTTGGCAGAATCAATACAAGAAATTGCTTTTGAAGACATTATAGATTCTTCTTCATTGGTTTGCCAAATCATGGCCAATAGGATTAGAATGACAAAACTGCAAAACATTATTGTACCTTGAAGGTAACTGATCTCTCTTCTAGGCCTATGTTTGGCAATGCTATGAGATTCTTCATGTGACATCTCTTCTACTTCACTAGTGTTCTCAACTTAGGCAGCCTAAATAGGAGTAGTCTCTTGCAAAGGGGTAGTGCCATCTTCTATCTCTACTATCTTGATGTTGTTTTTGACTTGCTTAACCTATGCAATGGTATCTTTCTTCTATTTTGGATTACCATCTTATCAAGAATAACATATTTGTTGATAATAGACTTGATTGACTTGGAATCAAGACACTAGAGTCTATAACCCTTCACCTTGATTGAAAAACCATGAAAAATACATTTCTTGTCTCTTCACTCTAATTTCCCATCACTAACATGTACATAGGCAAGACACTCAAAAATTTTCAAATTAGAATAATCAATAGATTTATCAGATCATACCTCTTTTGGGCTCTTGAACTCTAAAGTTGAGGTTGGAGAAAAATTCATTAAATGGCAAGAAATAGAAATAGCCCATGCTAAAAAATTCCTCGATAAATGAGCATTTTAGAGCATATAACAGTTCTTTCCAAGAGGATTTTTCTCATGCGCTTAGTTACCCTATTTTGTTGTGGTGTATGCCTTACTGTCTTATGCCTAACAATGCCTTCATTTTTGCAAAATTTTTCAAACTTGAGTGAGCAAAATTCCAACCATTATTTGTTTTGAGTCACTTGATCTTATTTTCAGTTTGTTTCTTGATCATTGCTTTCTATTGGTTGAAATTTGAATAGTTTATTCATAATTTTATATGTTTCAAAAAAATGCCCAGGTCTTTCTTGAGTGGTCATCGATAAAGGTAAGCATGTATCGAGCTCCACCTTTAGAAGGAATGCAAAAGGTCCCCACAAGTTTGAATGTATATACTTTAGAGTTCCTTTGGTTCTGTGAATGCTGGTTTTGAAAGTGACCCTCTTCTGCTTTCCAAACACAATGTTTGTAGAATTTCATCTTACTTGTACTTTGGCCGCAAAGGGGCTAGGAACAAAACAATAAAAGAGCTTGATCTTCTTCTTCAATTTTGACATCAGTCGAATTCAAATTTGTAACAATGGAGTTAAATTCATCTACATGGATTTTCATGGACATTCCTTCTATCATTCGCAACATATACAAGCGGTGCTTCAAATATAATTTGTTGGTAAGGGACTTTCTCATGTATAATGACTCCAATTTAAACCATAAATTGGAAGTGGTCTTTTGTGAGAGGACTTCTCTTAGAAGTGTGTCTAAAAGGCATAATTGGATTGCTGTCAAAGCTTTTCATTCATCTCGTCCTTTCAATCACGTGTTAAAGTACTCGACATTTTTTTTCCCCAGCAATGCTTTCACCATTCCCGTTTGGGTCAAGACAACACACATTTTGACTTGCTAAAGATTAAAATTGCTAGCGCTAGTTAGGCTCAGCAACTATGCCAATTAAGAAAGTAATTGAATAATAAAAGAGAAATGCAAGAAAATAGCCTCAAGATTTATGTGGTTCGGCTTATAGCCTACATCCACGGGCAAAGGTGACGAGAAACTTCACTATTGGGAAGAGATAAAATACAAGAGAATCTAAGATGTTGTTCTCTTTGACACACCTTTCAAAGACCCAGAAAGGCACTTATATATATACTCCTTCAAAAATAACTCCTCTCAATCAAATTTACCCCTCTCAAATCAGGGATGAAAATTAACTCCTTCAACTCTTTAATTTTCTTTCTATTGTTATCTTTCTTGCAATTTTCTGGGAAATGTCAATGGCAGTTTAGTCATCTGATAAATTTAACTTTTTAAAAATTAATCCCAGCTCAGTTGCTAACTGTAATTTCATTATTGTGTCTGTCATATTGTTCTTTTTGTTTGATGATATGTAGGTATCCAAAAGTGCAAGAGGATGCAATTGCTGAGGCTTGCCCTTTTTGTCGTAGAAATTGCAATTGCAAAGCATGCTTGCGTTTAGAGGGCCCTCTAAAAGTCAGTTTCTCGACCTCTTCATATTTTCTGTATTAGGGGTGTTACAGTTGGTTTAAGTTGAAGTCATGATTTGTTTCTACAACTTAATGTTTTATTTATTCTTTGTGGTTCATTGCAGGAGTTGAAGAAATCTAAGCTGTACATAAGCCAAGATGAGGAAATTCAATATTCTAATTATTTGTTACATGCACTCCTCCCATTTGTGAAACAATTTAGTCAACAGCAAGTAATGGAGAAGGAGGTCGAAGCTGTAATTCAAGGTTTCACAATGTTTTTATATATATATATATATATTATCTTGGTGTTAGGTTCTTAAAACTGATTTCACATGCAACTACGACTTCTATTTTCAATCCCTTTTAATGTGGATCCCCGTGCAAGATAAATTCATCATCCAATATCATATCATGTATTCATGATGTTAATTGACAAGGGATCATTACATAATCTATATTTGAAGATGTATAGAAAATTACGTATCTTCTTATAAACTGACAGCAGAGAAGATCTTAAAATGTTTATTTAGTTGAAGCACAAAGACGTTCTTACAACAGAAGTTTCCCATGTGCTTTCATTGTAAATACCAAGATAGAAATATTACTTCATTTATTTGGAAATGCTAGTGGTTTTTTCACTTTTTTATATTACAAAAGCTAACACACGTCACAAACTGGTACCATGCTCATTCATCTTGGAAAAGGAGTTGTATGTGTACTTATTATGTGACCATCATTATAGTTTCCACATTTGCTTTCTTTCCTGGTATAGTTTTCTGATTATACCCTTAAAACCATTCTAGCTGTTCTAATTGTTTGTTATTTTAATTAATTGTTGATAGAATGCACTCATATCCTCTCAAAATTGGGAAAAGAAAGTGTGGGATTAGTTAGATTATAAACTTACTAAGATTTCTTTATTCAATCTGTATGGTTGCAAATAATGTGTAATCAACCATGATGTTGTTTGGCATCCAGAATGTTCTGAGTTGGATGGCAAATTTCTTCAGCCAAATTTATTATTTTAGTTCCTTATTATCTCAATGTACGCGTAGGGCTATCTCCATCAAATGTAAAGCTACAAGTAGTCGGCTTGCCTGATGATGAGCGCGTGTACTGGTAGGAATCCTTCCCAGAAGTAATTTCTTCTGAGTTTATTCTGTTTCACCAGTTGTACTTTTACCAAGTGTTGTTGTCTTTTCTTCTTCTTCTTTGGCTGTTCAGTGACAACTGCAAAACGTCTATAGTTGACTATCATAGAAGCTGTCCAAAATGTTCTTATGACCTTTGCCTCGTATGCTGTCGGGAGATCCGTGATGGCCGCTTGCAGGGAGGTGGTGAAGAAGTAGTAATTCAGTACACTAACAGGGGATCAGAATACATGCATGGTGAAGGTTTTGATTTTTCTAATTCATTGCTGGATACTAGCTGTAATGATCACGTCAGGTCAGCAATCAAGTGGGAAGCGAAGGAAAATGGGACCATCCCCTGCCCCCCAAAGGACATGGGTGGTTGTGGTTGCGGTATTCTAGAATTGAGGTGTATATTTTCAGAAAATTGGGTTTCAGAGCTGGTACAGGAAGCTGAAAAAGTGGCTAAAGTTTACAAACTCGTTGATATGTCTGATGCACCTGCACAACAGTGCTCCTGTTTCAACCCAGGGTGCAACATTGACTTGAGCAGTGATAAGCTACGGAAAGCATCTTTTCGAGAAGATTCCAGTGACAATTATTTGTACTCTCCAGAAGCCACTGAGATTCATCATGGTGAATTGAAGCATTTTCAGTGGCATTGGAGCAAAGGTGAGCCAGTGATCGTGAAAAATGTGCTCGAAATGACATCAGGTTTGAGCTGGGAACCAATGGTCATGTGGCGTGCATTCCGACAGATTACACATACTAAACACTCCCAGCATTTGGATGTCAAGGCCATCGATTGCTTGGACTTATGTGAGGTGATTTTAGTTGTACTTTGTGATATGTTAGTCATTGTTTGACTGGCTGACATTGAAGGGCCAAAATTTGATTGCAATGATGATTGTGTCCAGTTTTTTAATTTCCCTATTTGTTCAGCAAGTATTGATGACCAAATTTTTTACAGGAGGTGTGTAATTGGTTCCTATGCTACTCTAACTGTGTGGTTGTTGAACTAGTGCAATTTATTTATTATGGCTCTGGCACAGCTGCATGCACTTTATCCTGTTGTGTTCCTAATTGCAAATCTGAGTTTCTTGTATTGTTTAAGCTGTAGGAGATTGCTTTAAAGTGTTAACAACTATATTATTGATGTATTATGCATTCTTTCTAAACCAGGATTAAACAACAAAAGCCTTAAGAATTGTTGTGTGTGTATGTATGGCTTCTTGGGTAGGCTGTGTTTCTATTATTCTGATCTGTAGTTGACTAATGTGCTTATAGTTGTCTGTTTGACTTCCCTGCATCTTGCTTTGTATGCTTCAATAAAATTTTTAATTGTTGAATTTTTAATTGTTGAGTTCTATTAGCACTATTTTCATTTATATCCTTCAATGCACTTTGTTAATTGATTCTGATTGATGCCTGAACATTCATTTTTTGCTTATACTGTATCTGTATTGTTAGAAGTCCCCTGATGTGTTATTTTTCAAATTTTCTGATTTTATGGAATTTGCCTAGGATTTATTTTTGTAAAAAATTATTTTTGCATTTTATCCAATACTTATTTTTTTGGTTGATTAACAAAATGCAGGTAGAGATTAATATTCATAAATTCTTTGAGGGGTATTCAGGACAGTTCATCAAGTCTAGCTGGCCTCAGTTATTAAAATTGAAAGATTGGCCACCATCACATTCATTTGATGAACGGTTACCACGCCATGGTGCTGAGTTTATCAGAGCATTGCCTTTTAAGGAATACACAGATCCTCAACATGGTTTTCTTAATCTTGCTGTTAAGTTGCCGAAGAAAAGTCTAAAACCAGATCTGGGGCCAAAGACATATATTGCTTATGGCATTGCTGAAGAGCTTGGGCGCGGAGACTCTGTAACGAAACTTCACTGCGATATGTCTGATGCGGTATGCTTAATCTATTTCAATCCATGCAGTATCCCGATGAATAAAATTCCTGTGCACTTTTATGGGCCTATTTATCCAACGATTGTGGCTGGCTAATTTCTTATTGCAAAGTTATGTTGACGAGAACTGCATTATCTCATGCTGGGGTTTTTTTTAGCAACTAATCGTCGTTATCCCCCTGGCATCACCTCAATTTTTATTTTTTACTCAGATGTTTGAAATTTGAATTTTTTCTTTTTAGGTTTGTTCATGCCTTTAACCCAGTCTGCACAGTTAGACATGTGAATTTTTTCTTAATCCAACAATTTGTTGGATTCTTTTCATTTGTCTTCCTCCTACTCTCATTTTCATATTTTTTAATCTGCTATTTCAGGTTAATATTTTGACACATACAGCCGAAGTGACTGTCACACCTTTACAGCTTGCTGAGATAGGAGATAGGAAAGAAAAGCACAATTTGCAAGATCAGCGAGAACTTGACATAAAACATGGTGCAACTGATGCTACTGCTCTACAATATACTAGCGATTCTGATAAGAAGCCAAACGGGCATACGCTAAATGCTGGAATTTTGATGGAAGATGGTTCTCCTGATTCCATAGCAGATGATCCTAGACCAAATGATGTTTTGGGGAAGCTAACTGAAGAAAATAATTTTGATTTGCTGTTGGAAGAGAAAATAAGAGAGAAAATCAAAATTGATGTAACTGAAGTAAGGCAAAATATCCTGAAGGAAAAAAAGGGTTCTAAAGGCAAAAGTGCTGAGAAGGAGACGTGGAGAAATGCAAATTTAGAGATAAGGAAAGGGACATTTGAGAATGGTGCTGTGGAGAATTATGGTCCTTCAATGTCAATAAAACATTCAGAAGGCATTGATCCAGCAGAGGGAGGTGCTATCTGGGATATCTTCCGTAGGCAAGATGTACCTAAGCTGCAGAAATATTTAATGAAGCACTTCAAGGAATTCAGGCACTTCTATTGTTCTCGTGTACCGCAGGTAATAGCTTATACAATGGTATTTGGAATCATGTTAACTAGTGTGTGTGTGTGTGTGTGTGTATGTGTGTATTATTTTTTTTCAAATGCACTGATTGTAAATAGTACCTAAATTCGTCAATCAATTTAAGGAATCTTCCACTCTTCTGGACAGTTGACCCATTTATTTTCTCCCATAAGCTTTTCACAGCAGTGAAAATTTGAAACATAATGGTGTACATGTCTTGTATACAAAGAATATACTGCAATGCATTTGAATGCTGTAAAATGCAGATAACTTTCGTATATACCTAAATCAACTGATAATAGGAAGAGGACATTATTTAGGAGGTCCTGATTTTGCATTTTGAATTATAATAATTAGTGACAAACTAGGGAAGTTGGAGCTCAAATTTATAAATTTTACAGTTGGCTGTTGTGCTTATGTGACCTGTCTTGGGGTTTTGTTCAATTTTGAATTACAATACCGTATACGCTTGTCTGTATTTGTTCAATTTACCCAATTGTAATGTTCATTTTTTCTAATACTACAGGTTGTTCACCCTATACATGACCAAACTTTTTACTTGACTTTGGAGCATAAAAGGAAGCTTAAGGAGGAATTTGGTTTGTTCATAATATATCTTCCGTGATGTATTCTGTGTGTGCATGTGTTTGTTTGATGCAGTTTTCTTATTTTATAATTTTGTGCTGCACTGTAGGCATTGAGCCCTGGACGTTTGTTCAAAGACTTGGAGAAGCAGTTTTAATTCCTGCTGGGTGTCCCCACCAAGTTAGAAACATGAAGGTAATTATTATTATTATTATTTTTGAAATGTTTGTTTTCTTTTCATCCCATGAGTTTTGCAGGTGAAGGTTTCTGGAGTTACCCAAAAAAAAAAAAAAAAAACCCAATTTTTTTATCTCTAAAATAATGGTTAATGTTTATGTACGTAGTTTAGGTTTCAGGTTTGGGTCAACACTTTGACAACAACAAATGGGAAATATCCTTCCAAAAAAGCCTTATTTAAAGACAAGGAAAATGCATATATTTTTTTTAATGTTGGTCTTGCGGGGTTGGTGTAGGCCAAACAGTTTTGAGGGCAGTATCTTGTCTTGCTTGAGCTTGAATGCCCTCTGTATTTTTCTTGATTACTTACTTCTCTTGCCAGCTCCTTGAAAAGAGCTGTTGTATCAAATGCTGACCTTTCTAATTCTAATTATCTTTAAATTACTAATTGTCCATGCATATAATTTGCTAATAAACCTAGCTCTGATACCAATTGTTGTGCCGGGCACCCCACTTGTGCCAAACACCAATACTACAACTATTGCTATTGAATATATAAGAAATTAAAGCAATGCAGAAACTAATAATAAAACAGTAAAAAGAACAAGACAAGAAATTAACGAGGTTCGGTATAGAATTACCTACGTCCTCGGGCGCCGATGATCAATCCACTACTTCTTGACAAAGTACAACTTTGAGGTGTTTTTTTACAAATGAAGAGTTGAGCTCTTTATATAGCTTCAACCTCAAGTCCAAAAAACACTTCTCTTCAATGTGGGACAAATAATATAAAAAATTCAAAACAACCTTTTATACTAATGTGAAACTATTCTGCCAATGTGGGACAAAAAACAACATTTACAACCAATAGATTTGACACCAGAGGGGACAAGTCACAAGATCCCAAGTGTGTTTGTCTTGAAGAGCTTGGATTTCTTGTTGCATGGCCTGCTGCAAACATGCTTGGGTGGCTGATTGGGCATATGAGTGAGGAACATAAATAGTGTCAAGAGTGGCAATAAGTGAGGTATGAGGAAAACCATACCTCTCCGGTGGATGTGTAATTTGAGTGGAGCGCCGGGGAACTGTAGAATCAAATGATGAATCAGTGTCTAGAAGGGGCGTTGAAGAAAGGGAACGACTTTGATGATACACCACACATGGTTTAAATCGCTCAATAGAAGAAGACACGTCATCAAAAGTGGGAAGAAGAGTAATAGGAGTATTAGAAATAACCTGAGCCTGAAAGAAATATTGATTTTCGAAGAAAATCACATTTTGGGAGATTCAGAATTTGTTTGAATGAGCATCATAATGAACAAATCCTTTCTGAGTAGGACTATATCCCATAAAGGCACACGTGACAAACTGGGCAGCAAGCTTGTGACACTCAACAAGTGGTAGATGAACAAAACAAACACACCCAAAAGTATGAAAGGATTGATACTCAGGATATATGCCAAATAATAGAAAATAGGGAGAATCATAATTTAGAGTGGCAGTAGGCAAACGATTGATCAAATAGACAAAAGTAGATAAAGCTTCCACCCAGAACTTAGGAGGTACAGAAGAATCAATCAACAAAGTATGAACGACATCTAAGAGATGAAGATTCTTACGCTTAGAGACTCCATTTTGTTGAGGGGTACAAGGACAAGAACGTTGGGAAATGATCCCCTTTTGCTGAAGAAAAGTCTGAAAAGAATGAGACATGTACTGCCCCCTTGAGTTGGAGCGTAAAGTTTTGATACACGTACTGAACTGTGTCTCGTCAAGTCCAACAAATTTTTGAAAGACAGAAAACACATCAACTTTAGAGCGGAAAAAAATATATCCAAGTGAATTGATTATAATCATCAATAAACGTCACAAAATAACAATACTAATCATGAGAAATAACAGGACTCACACCCCAAACATCAGTATGCACAATCTCAAAGCAATTAAAGGCACGACTACCATGCGCAAGAAAAGGTAAAATTTTACTTTTACCAAGACGGCAAGTAGCACAATCAAAAGATACAGGAGAAGAAGAAAAGGAATCTTTATTGCCCAAAAAACCATGTTTCATAAGATGAGCCAACAACAGAATTAGGATGACCCAATTTCTTATGCTAGACTTCATTATTATTGGCAGTAGTTGTACAAGTAAAAGAAACAACATTAGGAATAGAAAACTGTAAAGGAAATAAACGTCCGACTTTAGGCCCCTTCGCAATCACCGTCACCGACACCTGATCCTGCACAAGACAACCACCACGAGAAAAATGAACATCACAGTTATTGTTTACCACTTCTCCAACAGAAATCAAATTGGTAGATAATCCAAGAGACAAAAACATTGCGAAATGAAGAGCCTAAATTACCAATAGCAGTAATTGGAAGAGTATTGCCATCAGCAATCTGAATATTTTGCATGCCTCTATACTTACGAGCACCTTGGCGATCTGTCATATTTCCAATCATATGATTAGAAGCGCCCGAATCAACAATTCAAGAAATTGAGTTAGTAGCCGTACCTTGCAGGCCAAAGGCCGTAAAAGTAGACACAATCATCTGTTGGACCATTGCTGGTGTGAGAACAGACGAATCAAAGCTTACATTGGGTGGCACAAAAGAAGGAGAAGAGGACCTTCTTTCTTGCAGTAGTTACAAACTTTCTTAGGACAGTTGCGAGCAATATGACCAAATTCTTTGCAACTAAAACACTGCAACTTATTCCTCCCTTTCCCTTGTGCTGCATATGCTACATTCACAACCTCAAAAAATACCTTCTCGGAAGTCATACCCATCTGAGTGGATAATCGCTGTTCTTCACGCAATAAATCTCCCAAACAAATATCCAAAAAAGGAACTGGATTACAGTTCAATAAATTGGCTCAAACAGGCTCCAATTCAAGTCAAAGTTTCATAAAAAACTGATCATGTTGACTCTCAGCATGAACCGCTTGAAGAGCCACGAGTGCCACAGGGAAAACCTTAGCATGAACAATAGTAGAATACTCGCTCCATAGATTAATAAAACTAGAATAAAATTGTCCAATAAGTAAATTACCTTGATTGTAATTACTAATTTCAAACTCCAATTGGAACTTCCAAGCACTGCGATCTTGGTGGTAAATACGATGGAGATAATCCCACATAGCTTGAGCTGTAGTAAAACAGCAAAGATTGGTCACAAGGTGGGACTCAATCATCCCCAACAGCCAAGAGATCACCTTGACAATAGTATTTTTACTATTTTCAATAACATGATGAAAGGCACTAAAAAAATAAATAAACCCAAGCAGTCAACCAAATAAACTGCAAGCCTAACTCAAATCAGCTCCAATTCCAAATAATAAGAGGTCCACAAACACAACCAGATTACAAAAGCCCGACAAAAATAAAAGGCCAAATCAAACACAGAAGGCTTAGATCAAACACGGAAGTCTAACTTGAAATACCTGAAGTGGTTGATCACCACACAGCCACTCACAGAGACTGCCGACAGCCACAAGATGCCCAGCCACCACCACAAGAAAAACACCCAGATGAGTAGTGCAACCAAGGACAGCGTGCGCAACTTAAAAAAAAAAATTCCGGCAGCCCCCAACAAAACTCAAAACCACCAAAGTGGACACCACAGAGAAGGCCAACGCCCATGAAAGCAAGAAAGAACTTGCTGAAACTGAGATTTTTTTTTATTGTTTATTTTAAAGAACAGCAATGAGAATCACACCCAGTTATTAAGACCAAAAGGACGGGATCAGAAGAGGGGCTCTGCTACCATGTTAATTTTGGTCTGAATACCTTTTCCATCGGGTTTACTTTCATTATATATAGAAGAGATTTACATAGTTGTTGCCAGATTTTCAGCACATTTTCAGCGCTTAAATGCTGCCAGATTTTCAGCATTATTTACAGCCTTATTTTCTGCTATATACAATATAAATATAAACTGAAATATTTTAACTAAATTATTTACAACTGAATTATGCTAAATTATCTCCGTAACAGAGAAGACATCTACACTGATTCTTCAAGAAAGCCTGAAGCCAGATTCACTTCTGATTACTGCAGCTAATGATATACTGTGGCTGGAATTTGTTGTTTCCCAAGATGGATTTGCTTTAATCACCATTTTCAATGCAAATATTTGTCCTTATTTGCTTTTTTTGGTGAGTGTGCAAGTGTTTGTCATATATATATATATATATATATATATATATTCAAATAAAGCCACCATATTATGGAGAATTTTGTGGTTTTTTTTTTTTTTTGGGGGGGGGGGGGGGGGGGGGGCAGGACCTCTCTTTCTTGCATGTGCTTTTGTTTCTCTTCATGATCTAACTTCATGATTTTAGCAATTGGTTGGGTGGAGAATTGTCTGGTGTCTTTTGCAGGATCTCTCTTTCTTTTGCGTGCTTTTGTTTCTCTTTGTGCACATATGCTTGTTTGTTGGAACCATAGGGGCACAAAAAAGCCTAAATTGTGGGATTTTAAATTGTAAAATTTGTATTTCCTAGTATTAAATGCAAACTTTCTTACTGGATGATTGTTTGGAAACCACTGTTCACTGCTAATTTGAATCCTTAATATCTATTCGACATTTAGTATAACTAGTAAAGGTGTCATGTGCGTTGCATGTGATTGCATGTAAATAATGTTTTGTAAAATATTATTTATAATTATTAATAAGGTTTAGATATACTACTTTTAAAAAAATTAATAATATATTCTCATAATTTAGTTTATAAATATTAAAGTATGAATGTTTCTAGTTTTTTATAGAAATTTATATTTTATTTAAAATTATAAACTACAAACATCAACGTGAGATATTATTATGACAGCACAGAGATATAGGGATAAGAAAATTTTCAAAACTATAATATATAATATGATATGAATGCTCTGATAACATTATGCAAAATATTAAATAGAATATTTTATATCATTATAGATAAAATATTTAATAAATAACATTTTTATTATTTTTAATTTTAGAAAAATTCTTAATATGACTTCTAATGAAAATATTAATAAATTTATTGCAATGCACAGTTTTTCTACCAAAAATATAAATAATTTTTATCAATTGATGAAAGTTTGTTCTTTCATTTTTATACAATAATTTCTAGACATTATAAATGTAATTTTTTGTAATTTGACTGAATTACTTTGTAGAGTAAATTTACTTCTTTTAGGAATATTTAATCTTGCTATAAAAAGATAAGGAAATTTTGTGGACAAGCTGATTTAAACAATTTCCACTTATATATAGTATGAAAATTTATTTCTTTTGGAAATGTTTAGCCTTTCTTCTAAGAAATTAGGTTATATATGGTATAAAAATAATTTTTTAGGAATTTTTGGTTTTAGTTTCAAAAGATAAGTACATTTTTGTCCATAAAATGATCTACACTATTTGTATTTCTATATAGTGTAGATTAGGTCCTTTCACCTACCTCCAATCTTTCTCTCTTCTTTTCTAACCATTAATATATGTTTGAAAAGTTGTTGCTTATGGATATTTGGGGCGCTGAAGAAACTGATAGCTGCAGAACAGTAATTGGAATTTTTAGTGTGCAAACTGTTTCATGCAGTTGTTTTGTATTGGTAGGAACACATGGAATATCTGTATTTTTTAAATGTTCTTGTTTTATTTTATTACAGTCATGTATTAAGGTTGCACTGGACTTTGTCTCGCCTGAAAATGTCGGCGAGTGCATCCGTTTGGCAGAGGAGTTTCGTGTGCTTCCCAAAAATCACAGGGCAAATGAAGACAAATTAGAGGTATTCTGTTTCTTTCATGTTCAAATTGTTTTAATTTCTCCAATTTAAATTGAACCAAGTTGTTCTCTACTCATTGTTATTTTTCTCTGTTTTTGGATTCATAGTGAACAAATTTTTAAGTGTTGTTTTAATAGCTCTGTATCTCATTCACTGGGCCCCTTTTCTCATGTAATGATAGAAAGGATGATGGCTTTATTGCCAGGAAGCTTGATAGAATTTTGGCTTCTCATAATTGTGTTCAACATTTTCCTACTCTTACCTGATTTCCTTTCTTCTGGTGTTTCTGATCACTGCCCTGGAGTTTTAGACATCTGCAATTCCTGTTCCAAGGGTGGTTCCGGTCTTCTCCTTTATAATTGATACACCATTTAGTTGGGTCATTATTTCACAAAAGCAAAAGTTTCAATAAATTCTGTAGGAATAATTTTCCTTTGTAAGTCTAAACTCAGCTCTCATTGAAACAGGTGATGAAAATGATTCTTCATGCTGTTAAGCAGGCTGTGGAGTATTTGGAGTCTACTGTGTGAGTTTCTTATAAATTTATGCATATAGAGTTCATTAGAGAACACTTTATATTTCAACTGTTTGCACTCTCATATGACATTGTAATCAATTGATTGCTTGTGAAAGCTGAAAAAATTATGGAGATATTACTTCTGTGGTTGTGGCGGCTTTAGTGTACACCAACATCTTGAGTTGGGTGTCAAAAGAAAATCTTTTGAGATTGATTTATGAGCAGGTTTTGGGTATTGATGAACTTTTAGATTGAGACATTTAGTCAAAAATACATTCAGATTGAAATATCTAGCCGTTCTTTTGAATGGTATTTGATTTATTTATTTAAATTGACATTGTTTACATGTCATAAGTGTCACAAGTTGGTCTGTTATTATTTAGATACGTTGATGATATTGATACTTGTCATTTGTTGGTAGTTGGCATGATTCCCTATGCAGTCTTAAACTGAGACATTGGTTGTCTTGCAATGTCACGAATGAGTTTGCTATTTATGTAGGAGAGCAATGCATTTAACGAAACTAGAGTCTTGAGCTGTACCTGGTAGAATTTTTTGTCCCAGCAGTGAAATTTTCAATGCTAAAAATTATTTCATGTAATGGAGAAGATTTCAAGGGAAATCTTAGACAAACAAATCTTGTTGCTTTGGTTTGGGAAGATTATGTTTATTTTTAGATATCTTTATGTTCTGAGCTGGAAGAAAATTTTACTTTGTTTTGACATCCTTTTTTCCTCGAGAGGCACTAGTCAGTATTCAACATGCCTAAGCTTCTTGGGAAATTTAGTGTGCTTGAGTTGAATGACTAACTGGAGCCTAATCTTTTTGAATAGTTCGGCTGAAGCTGAGAATCATGAAATGATGGGTACAAACAGTTGTTCAGGCACAAATTCATTTGTAGCATCATCGGCCTCACTGCCTCCCAGTGAAGCCTGTGCCCCTGCTTCAGAAAAGTTTGAAGGTGCAGCTTCATCAAGTTAGAGCTTGCCTTACAGTTTAACATCAATTTTTGTAATGGACAGAAGGGAAGAAATTTTGCTTGAGCTGCATATGCATCTGCAGCAGTCCCACGTTTAGTTGAAGCTGCAAACACCCCCACTATCCTTTTTTGACTAATCTTCCTGCTGTTAGCAGCATCCATGGCTATGATAGTTAAATGCCATTTATGCTAGGTATATAAAGAACCTTTATTTATTATTATTTATTTTATTTTTACATTAATTTGGTTTCATTTAGCTGGGCATCTTAGGTTTGAGCAGTCTACCTAGTGTGTAAGCTGTAACTGGTATTGAGCCTTGGTCCCTTGATATTGTTATGCTAGCTTGTGGAACTGGGTCAAATGGTGAGCAAGCAATTAGGCAGTCGGTATATTGTTTCAAAGTGCAGGATTAAAAGAAATGCATTGCAACACTAGAAAGTACAATGATGTGTGCCACACGATAACTTGCTTGGCTTGACGACTTCACCCGTTTTTTCCTCGCTTGCAAAGTATTATTAGCTCATTATGGCTTGCATGTCTTGCCTCTGCGAATTGAGTTTGTTTTTGTTCTTCACCTTACTCCCTACATATTCAAAATTGTAATACAAGCATTGCCAAAATTAATAAGATTGCTTTAAAATACTTGTATTAAAAGAGTTCAAATCCCTGAGTTAGG
Source organism: Malania oleifera (assembly GCF_029873635.1). NCBI lineage: Eukaryota > Viridiplantae > Streptophyta > Magnoliopsida > Santalales > Ximeniaceae > Malania > Malania oleifera. Next base: position 67,061,125 of record NC_080429.1, on the reverse strand, counting down.
CTTTACAAAATATATAAAATTTATTAATTCAAACAGAAGCCAATTTGTTTAAAATAACTCATTTGATACATCCATTAAATATGGTATAGATTGTAAATTAATCATATCATTATTACATAATTTAATACGGATTATTTGACCTAATTCACATTACTAAGTTTATGGTAGATTTTCATGGTTTATAGTTATTTACAAATGGTCAATTTGTTAAAGAGTTATATTTCAAAATATTTATGCTTTTTATATTTGAACTTGTATGAAAAGTTTACATTTTAAATTGTGAGTTTTTTTTTTAATTAAGAATTAATTTCAAAAATAGTATATTTTTTGGGTCTAAATTTAAATGGATTTTACCATCATGTTTAGGAAGTTGTTTTACAATTTACCAAATTATAAATTCCAGTGATGTTTTAATTATGTCACGAAAATAAGTTGTGGACCAATGAATTATCCACCAATTGCTACGAGTTAATCGATTTGAATTGTAATTTAATTGAATTAAATATCTAATCTATCATGTCTTTATTTTTGGCATGTGACCACTCCAACATTTGATGGGGTCACTGGCGTAGGCAAGAATTTGTTTTGTAAAATCACCATTTGAAAGAAATAAATTAAGGGCTTATATTATTTGAAACATAAGATACATATATTTAATAAAAGCAACCAAAAAAAGAGTATTACTTTCATTGACTAGCATTTTATATTGGATTGTACTCTACATGTAACATTTTTCACACTTTCTAGACTAAAATTACATACTTAGTATCTTTGATATCATCCTACCAACTTGTAGTATATGTCAAAATGGCAATCTCTTGAGGAACTTATGAGTAGGGATCTCTTTCCATTTGAACTTGAAATTATCAAGGAATATAGTGAGCGACCACGAACTTAGAAGACATTTTTAATTCCTCTGTATTCAAATAAGGATTTCAATACCTATGAACACACATTTCTATTTTGAACAGTCTCTTTATAAGTTACAATTGTAAAGCATTCAAATATTAAGTATTTCATCTAGGAAAAAAAAAAAATGTTAGCATGCATTTCAACCTCTTTTTTTTTTTTTGTTTCAACATAGTAGTATTGTCCCAACC